>NW_020175410.1:7287649-7485207 GCF_003031525.2 Neophocaena asiaeorientalis asiaeorientalis
ATTCTTCAGACCTGTCTCATCATTAATATTAACTAAAGCTGTGCATATATGTCAACAGAAAAAAATTCCTAGAAATGTATGAGAAAGAGATATGACATAAAATGATTTATTTAATATTTTAAACTGTGGTCAATCATTGGATAGAGGATTGTTCACTGTTGGAAACTAAAGCTAAGCATCAAAGTCTTGAGACTTTTATATATATATTTTTAAGACTACTAAACACTGGAGTAAAATTAAAGGAACTAAAGTTAGAAAGTAATCAACACTGTGTTTTCTCTTTTAATTGAAAAGGAAAATGCAGTTCTGGTTCAGCAACTGTGGCTTAGAATTTCTTTTAATTCTCTCCCCACCTCTTTCTTTTCAAAAAATTTCTTTATTTAGCTGGTGGAGATAACCAGTAATGCAAGCTTGAGTTACCAAATAAAAAAGGCATTAATAAAAAAGCACTGCATCCTCATTTCTGATATCAGAATTATATTTTTTCTTTATTCAAATCACAACAAAGATCTTTACCCTTTCCATAAATAGGGTCATTATAATCTGTCTTTGTATATTTTTTAGGAATATGTAGATATTTTCTTCCCAGTTGATTAGCTTCATAAGTTTTCCTTTTGTTTTATGATTATTCATTTTACCAAAGACCAATGTTTTATCTTGATACATAGCTTTAAAAATCAGGTATTTTAGACATCTCCAGGTTTAGCTTGGTGCTGTTTTAAAGAGATAGTTTTCCTTTCTATCAATCAACCTCCTATCCTTCTTTCCCCACCAAAGGGGAAAAAAATATGGAGAAGAGATGCATGAAGGTCATCACTGAAGAGTCATAAACCATTGTGAATAATGTCAGAACTATAATTTAATTAGTGCCCCATCTGTCACTTTCTGTTTGACGAGCACTAAATGTCCAATTATCATTTAATATCTGCTCTAATCAGTTCTGGCAAATTTTGCAGGCACACAAGAGATGACATTAATAGATGAAAGTGAGGCTACTCTTGCCACATTAGCAGAAAGAAATCTTGAGCAGCACTAACTTCGAATCAGGAAGGTAAGAATTTATTCCAATTAGTGGTAATGACATTTTATATAAATGATGTTGCCGGGAATCAAAAAAAGAATTCAATATGTTCTCTCAAGAAGTTAAGGAAGTAGCCCAGCCTATGATTCTTCAGAAACTATTCTATAGATTCTAAGATAAATAAAAAAGTTAATCTATGTAATCAGCCATTCCTGATGCAATATCAGCCATCTACTTCTGGGTTACTGATCTACCTTTTGCAAACTAGTTTTTCCACAGACATAGACATTATTAGGATGCACTGGATCCATGGGGAGTCTTGTAAGTAAAGCATATACTGAGTCTATTTTGGACACCGTCTTCTGTAAAAGAGGAACAAGAATCAGTAAGGGACTCTCCACTTAAAAATGATAATACTTCAAATTTTAGCTAATTTATATAATTGTGAAATGAATAGAAATCTTACAAATTTGTTCCCACTGCCAAAAAAATTTAACAGCAGTCCATTTGTGGCTACTCTTGACCATTTTGGTTTAATTTTTAAAAATTGGAATTATAACTCAAAGGCTTTTAACTGTTGTGAAATTATTAAAGGTATGTAATAATCCGTGCAGCATTCTTCTTATCATTATTAACATTTTTCCTAGTGATTCTTCCTTTTCTTTTACTTTTAAAATGAGAAAAAAATGTTTTTATTGTTGACTGAAAAGGTGAAAACCATCAAGAAATTTCACATTTTCCAGAAAATAACTGCAGCAGAAGAGGTTATTTTAGATACAAAAAACTGAGGTCAAGAGAGTTGCTTAACCTGTTTAACACTGGAACCAACAAATAAAGATATTCTAAAATTACTTTTTCCTACAATGTTTCATATTAACTATAAATGTATCTTTAATCAGAATTTAGTATGAGGTATATACCTCCAAGATAAACAGAACTGCACTCTATTCATCAACGAGAAAAATTATTAAACATCTATTTTGTGCCCAATATGCTAGACATTGTAACCAGAGAAAAATTGGGCTAATTTCATTTGCATTCAAAATAGTAAAATTCTGAGTTTGAATATTTGGGATTATGATCTAGTTGAGTGGCTTCTGTTAACAATAATAGCAAAGCACAGAGTTTTAGATCATACAGATTATCTGTATATGCTTATAAAGTAAAAAATCTGATAAATATTTCACACAGTTTAACACATGGTCTATTCACTGTAGTCTTTAGAGCCTAATCTTCCTCCAGCTATGCCTCTCTTCTTTTGCCCAATAATGTATAAGCTTCAATGAAAAAGGACCAGTAATTTATGTCTGTCTGCCTAAAACTTAAGCAATAATAGAAGGGAAATTCTCAACTGATACCTCACGTGTCCCCCAATGTAAATATTTATAAACACATGAGAGATGAAGTGTCTTCCTCTTGATTTAAAATTGAATTATTAAATTTTCCTACTACATGTTTTCATAAGTGATCAGTAAAGGCTTTCCTTGACTAGGTTTTTCCTTTAATGAAAAATATATTTCATAAAAAATTTGGGGCCCAATTTCAATTTTCTTCCTAAATGAAATGACTTGTGGGACTTCCCTGGTGGTCCAGTGGGTAAAACTCTGCACTCCCAATGCAGGGGGCACGGGTTCGATCCCTGGTAAGGGAACTAGATCCCGCATGCATACAGCAACTAAGAGTCCACATGCCACAACTTAAGAAGCCTGCACACTGCAATGAAGATCCCACATGCCACAACTAAGACTCGGTGCAGCCAAAATAGATAAATAATAAATAAATATTTTTTTAAAAAAGAGAAATGACTTGTATCTCCACAACAAGTAACTCTTTCCACAAAAATGCTCTCAGGAACCTGAACTCTATATGCCTTCTGGTAGTTGCTCATAAGACAAAGAAAGGTTTTAGACAGATCCTCTCCAGTGATCAGGACTAAAGATTTAAAATAAAGCTCCTTGCCTTACACTGTATGTTTAAACTGTATTTCTAGCGGGAAGAATATCACTAATAGATTTATATTCCTATAAGATTGAAGCTGAGATTGAACTGTTTGTGGCTTGATTTCAGCAAAAATTTGTCAGGCTACTGTGCTTCTGTTTGACTCCTAATTATTCAGCCCACCCCAAAACACAGTTTGGCTCAAAGTATTTAGAGAATAGAATCTTGCTTTCTGCAACTTTGGCAGAAGTAGGAGAAAAGGATTGTATCACTACTGTACATGAGGATGAGTTCTCATTATGTGCATCTCCACGTGTATCTGTTGACCTCTAACTTGTAAAACCCTGCTGAGCTTATAAGCCAGAACTTTGTCAGACTTTGAAAAGCACTAGCAGGGGGATCCTGAGTCACGACTTAAGGAAGTTCTGTTGGGAAAAAGAAAGTAAAATCAAGCAGCAAATTTAAACCCCAAAGTAATCTTTCCCCATGGGAACAGATCACCATATTAGCCCTTTTCTGTGAGATGGAATATTATTGATCCAAAATGCCACCATTACAGAGCATGCTTCAAAGAGCAGCCTCAGTTTCAAAGAATAGTGTGAAACACTGTAAAAAAAAAAAAATGTTTCTAGAATCTTAACCCTGTATTAATGAAACATGTTCCATTTTAAGTGTTTGTAGCTAAGGGGCTCATTAACCTAACTCATCAGTTTGTTTGTATCCCTTTACTAAGTAGTTACACTAGAAATATTTATCCCAGATACCTTGATGAACTAGTAAACAACACGTTCCTAAAAAAAAAAAGACATGGGTTCCATCTTGGTTTGGAAGTCAATCTGGACACTTCTGGTGTGATGTCAAAAGTACCACCTTTATAAGCAAAGAACAGCTGTCAGAGACTTGAAGACCTAAAGACAGAAAGCTCTGATTCCTATACTAGTTTACTCATTAGCTTTTATACTCAGTTCCTCAGTGTTAACTTTCTGTCCATCTTTGACTTGGGAAATTCGCTTAGGACTAGATGTGCTACTTACAGGAAACTAGAAAAAAAATAGCTATGGTATATCGGAGATGTGCTAACTCCTAGGATGGGAACATGTGTTTCCTGCTGTCTCTGATATTGGTGGTCCCAGCGACTCATAACCTCCTGGGAGGCATCATGGGGGAAGAGAAGCTTGCAAAGAGGTCAGAGCCCTTTAATCAATAACCTTTCATTTCCCTCCCTCTGAAAAGTGCCAAATCACCTCACAACCAGAGGGCATTCACTCCAATTCTCTCTCAGGTACTGTGTTTCTAATGAAACACATATTTAAATCACAAATCAAATAACACAGTAGATGAAGTGTCAAGAGAGGTCATTTCTCAATTTTCTAAATTTCTGTGAATTTTAATTAAGACCTCTGAAAATCTATATCATTCTGTAAATTTATTCTTTTCACTTAATGATGTGAACTTTGTGTGATTATTCACTTGCAGAAGGGAAGTCCCCAGGGGCAGCAGAGAGAACCCGGTGGCCACCCATCTGAAACACTCATCTTTTGACAATCTCCAGTCAAGTCCTAACCTTTCTGCTTCTCAAGGCAAACATTTAACTTAATGGAAACAGTGTCATTATTCTTACAGGTTAGAAAATATTCTCTCGACTCCTACATTTCAGGAATTATAATGTATATATTATTAATTCAAATATTTAGGTTATAATTTTCTCCTAATATGACCTGTTATAAGCAAAAAGTCATCATCCAGACCTGAAAGAGGTGAGTTCAGATACATATTTCACAGTAACACTGTTATTGTTGAATGTAATTGTTATTCTCTCAATAGGGGTTTGAATTAACCACAAGGGTGCTATTTAGCGTATTTCTGCTTCTTTAAATATAAGAATGTCCCAGGAGTCTGAAAGAGGTACTAGAACTTCAGAAGTACAGAACTCCAACTCATTTTGCTTTCTCAAAAAGTATCCTAAATTGGGCTCCTTGTTTAAAATCTGGCATGCATCACTTTGAATTTGTAAACACTAAGTTCTCACAATCCTGAGTCAACACTTATTTCCAAGATCTTCAGAAAGGCAAAGGTAATGTGATCCATTCATAGACAGAATTACTAAGAGAAAACATTGGGAAATTTGCAAGGACAAGTACAGTAAATAATATTCCCTTATTAAAATTCAAGCTATGGCTAAATTACACAGGTCATGAAAGAAAATAGCTTGTTTACATTAAGAAAAGAAAATGGACTATGGACAACATTATGAAAAACAACAATATAGGTGACAATCATGAAAATTTAATTTAAAGAAACACAGGCCCCACTTCTTTAAATATAAGTTTAGACCTTTAAATTTAGTATAGTTTTATAAGACTGACAAATTGTTTACCTTGCAAGAAATACAACACAATTAAAACTGTAAAAGGATTTTTCAATATTAATTTTGATGATTAATGAATTCCAGTATTAAACAAATTTAACATTTGAAGATAAAAAATAAAACAAATGGGTAATGGATATTGTGCTTTATAGAGTATATAAACCTTTAATTAAAAAGTAACTAAAGAATTGAAAAAAGAGATTTTTTAATTTATCATGCTTGTTAATAACTACCTTGTACTCAATCATGACATGCATGTTTTATAAGAAAACTTAGACGAGACTGATAAGGTTGGGAAATGGAAAAAAAGAACAACTGAAAAATTGTATCTTCCCCTCATATTTTTAGTAAGAAGCCTACCTTGGTTACTTTTATATTGTGAATGTGAAAAGGAAAGTATAGGAATTGTAACAAACTCCTAATGTTTAAGTTTTTAAAAAGTTTTTATGAGTTTCAGAAAAAAAATCCATTCTAAGCCTCTTTTTATAAAATGACTTTAAAACATATAATGGCTAAACGTAATTTTAAAACATACTTTACTGTGATTTTAAACAGATCACTTCAATGAAAGATATGGGATATGGGAGGGCAGATAAAATCAACATTATAAGCTCCACTTAGAATATTCTCAATTAATTTATTTGAGTATAAATCACAATTGAATCAATGGTGCAAAAATATGGATATGATTTTAACAGCCAAATGGAATAATTTTTGTCTCTATAAGTATATATTTTGTCTATATATGGAAATATCTCTTATTCTCTCTCTATAAAATAAACAAAATATGATAGAGAACTGATACAAAATAATTTTAAGTGATAATAGCTCAGTGATGTATTAATGATTGTCAACTACTCTGAGCTAGACACTATTCTGGGCACAGGGGATTTAGCAATAAATGAGAATAAACCCCTTCCTTCATGAAGCTTATAGTCAAGTTCCCACAATTAAGTCCTAGTTTTCCTTTATATTAAGAAAACATTTTTAGTCATTTTTATTTTTAAGCTGAGCTCACCATAAAAAAATTATAACAGGGGCAGAAATATTTATTTTTAGGCTAATATGATTGCTATTTGTAAACAAATTAATATAGTAATTTCCCCCCTTATCAATTAAGGAAATGATTTATTTGGGGGGGGGACTAGATTACTTGCATAAATTCTTTTTTTCTTCATTTCATTTTGCCATATAGATAAATTATTTTTACATTGAATAAGCATGAGCCACAAAGACAACTCAAACATAACATGAATATATAAAAGGAAATTTACGCAAAGCTCAAGTGTGAATTTAAAAGATATGGTAAATTTCATGTTTTGGTTTCCCAATATAGAGATTTATCTTACTCTTTCAAAAAAAGCAGGAGGTCTGTCAGCTGAATGAAGAAAGATACCCATCAACTGAATGAAAAAAGGTACCCATCAACTGAATGAAAACAGATACCCATCCTCAATGTTTTAGGGAAAAATGGTAATGAAGATATAACATGTACATATTAAGGGAACTATTTTTGGTTTGGCAACCTGTAATTTTTGTGTAACAGTTAAATATGCATCTGTTCTCTTATTTCCAATGAGGGAAAAACATGATAACCATCTGAAACCATTTTAGTGTATTTTTAAAGCAAATATGCTTTTTACCCAATAATAATTCACTACAATAGGCATAAAATGAAAATGAAGAGACACATGGGAATTTACAAAATTAAACACTATGGCAAGTTTTCTACTTTCCTACATTAACAAAAGAGTTACCCATTAGGCCTACTATTGTTCTGTGAATTTATTACCATGATCAGGATTAAGAAAAAAGCCCTCAAAGCCCACCTCTAGGAAAAATAAAAAATAAAAAAATAAAGATATGCTTGTATCCTTTACTTATCTTAAAGATGCTCCTTTTTCATTCTTTGTTTCCCCTCCTTTTATACAGCTGTGACATCACCAAGTAGTACTTATGCTTCCATTCCCTTCTATACATCCTGCTCCCAAATCTTTCAGTTTCATACATCAAAAAATACCTGGGCAATCTTTCATTCTCAGCCTTTAAAACAACTGGTGTGCTAATATCATATATATTTTGGAGGAATGTCCTACAGAGCTTTAGAACAGGCTATGACTTATGTTCATTGTCTGGAATCTATACAGTTTCTCATCTTCACTCAAATTATTGCATCATTAGTCGAGGTGCATGTAATGTTTTAATTTTCAAATGGTCTACCTCAGGCTAATTTGTGAATTCCATATAAAAACTTTGTCCTGCATTCTTGGTTATGGATAGGCAGAAAGTAACCAAGGAGTTGAAGACTAAAAAAAAAAAAATAGAACAAATTCTAATTTGTGCCTTGAACAACTGCAATATGGAGTTTTGGCTTCCCAGTTTATAGTTTATCTTGAGTTTTTGTTGTTGTTAATTTTTAAATCAATATACTGAAAGTATATGTGCTCATGTACAAGGCCCTGTCTGCTGAAAAATGGTTTCAGAGAAAAACTGTATAATTGTCTTGATTCCCCTTTCTCCTCCCACCTACACTTTTAAATTAAACATATATATTCAGGTACATAAAACTTTAAAAGTATGAAATTTGTATTTCAATAATATACCTTAAATTGGTCCTAGTATACAGTAAAAGAAAAAATTTAAATCATCCAATATATTATTATAATAGGAAGCTTCCCATGGGAGGAAGTGATACTAAAAACAAGAACAATTAGGATTAATTGAATTACTGAGCAATGAAAGCAGATCCAGGACTATCTGAACAAAACACAAAAGAGTAGTAATATAAAAATGCCATCCTGACAGGAGGCTTCGCCATCCAGAAACACAAGACCCAGCTAAAGCACGCAACCTCATAATTTTTTTAAGAGGAAAAGGAGACACTGTTTTGGTAGATTCAGATGAGCTATGAAGAAGGTCACCAAGAAAATCTAAGTATCTTTAAAAATTACCTTAATCTCTTTGGTACAGTATCTCAGAGCAAGTACACAGCACTGGAAGATGACATTCAGACACCCCAAGACTGTGTTTCCTCAAGTTATTGACACTCACTTCATTTATACCTTACCACTGCATAGGTTTCCACGGAAGAAAATATTGTTGTGGGCTGGAAATTTTTTAAAAACCCATTTAATGTCACTAATTCATAGAGATAAGAATAAAACACTATACATTTATGCATATATGTATATAACATAAACTTTCTGTAAATGGAAAAGCATATGTCCTTACATTTCACAAAGTAGTTTTATTACTTCTAATATAAACACTGCTCAAAAAGTGAGGACCAATAAATATCCAAGTGCCAACAAATGTGCAGACTAGGACTCCCATGAGCACAGGTTCTCAATGGTTTTCTAGACACTTCCTTGTATATTTCCTTATGCAACACAAACAGAACAAGTAATCAAGAATATCAGATTTATAAAGCTCTTCTCATGATAAGAAAAAAATTTTAGACAAAAATTAAGAAAATGATGACTGCCAAACCATTTGCATTCACAGACTTGTGCACTATTTGCCAAAGTCTTGATATTTTGATTATACAGAATAAGGACAAATTAATTGAGTACACAAATATATGATTGGTAACAATAATTCACATTTGTTATTTTAGGCATGTTAGATTTCTTAGAATGTTCTTAGATTTTAGTCTGAAGGGAAAAATTTCATTTTAGGAAATAAAAATTCACAGCTAGAATTAAAAATTATTTTTCTCATAAAAATCTGAATAAAATATGGAGTTAAACAGCTGTGACTAAAAGTACAGAAGAGAAGGTTAAATAAATTAACAAAAGGCAGAGTCAAAGGAAAAAGAAAATGAGTGAATGATAAAAGAAGGACGTATTTTTAACAGCAAATACCTACTTAGTGCTTGCTGTATGTTAGGCAGTGTTACAGGCTTATTTGTGTATATCTGTATGTGTATGTATTCTAACAGCAAACCTATTACTCCCATTTTGCAGTAAGGAAATTGAAATATATATAGAGATATTTACCAACTACTCATCGTTGGTGCAGAGATGGGCTTGAACCCAGGAATCTGACTTCGAAGGATGTGATCTTATGTGCTATATAATATACCACTCCTCAAGAACACTATTAAAGAGGATATATACAAGATAATTTAGCAGGACAAGGAAACATAAAAATATAAAAAGATCAAATATGACTTTGGGATTAGTTATTAGTTGGGAGACAAGAAAAATAGTTAATATCCTTCACATAAAGCAATCTAAAGTTGTATCAGTGTCAAAGAAAGGACAGGCAATTTTGTCCTTTGCCTGTGAAATCAAATTTATGATGTCCAATGCTGTAAATGTTCAGCAATAGCTGTTATCTATAAATATTTAATACAAATGAAGTCATAAGTATAACTCAGACTAAATGCTAATTAAAAAATATAAAGAAGATTGGTAGTTACTTTCCATCCCAAACTTCCAGATGGTGTTTAATCAGTATACGTGACTATATTAGAGAATAGCATAATTTAAATAATACTTCAAAAGCAATTTGTCAGTTACAGCAAGCCACACTGGTAAAGATTCTGTGACTTTATCACAGTCCTTTTACTACATAGTTCTTTTACAATTATCTACTTTACTACAAATTTTGATGCTGCTGGTTTAATAATTCTAGAGTAGTTTGTCTTTAGGCCTTGAGAAAACTTAAGTAATACATAAACCACTCAGAGCTTTAAAGAAGCTAGACTTATTTAACTACAAGCAATATAAGAGGGCTCCAGTCATCTTTCCAGTCATCTTTTTAATACTCTACTTCTGTTAAATAATAATTCCAAAGATAAAAAATCGTCTCACACATAATCTCAAGTGGAAGACATGAGAACACCTTTAATCAGTTAAACACTCAGGAACAATTATTAACTGATATCAATAACATATATGTGTTCAACATAACTGGGCAGAGATTAACCAAGTGTAATTGATTTGATTAATAATATTATAGTTATCCCTGTTCAATTAGGTGTTAAGTATGTATGTGTGTATATACATACATACATACATATGTATATACATGTGCATGTATTTTATAGATTCCTAAAGTTCCAATACTAATCTCATCTCTAGCTGAACTTCCTGAACCATAAATATACAAAATTAATTCACTAAAATTAATAACAACTTATTTATAAATTAAAACTAATGTTTATCCATTTGGTTTGGTACACCTTGAATTTTAATATGTAAGGCTTTATATATAATATAATGTAATACTTCCTTAAAAAAAAAACTACATAGCTTTTCTTCTTAAAAAATTTATTTAGTAGAAATAAAAGGTTGGCCTCAGTTTGCTTAGTCCTCTATCTTACCCATAAGTAAAATCATAAAAATTTCCATTGAAAAAATAAGAGGTTATAAATTTATAAATGCCCTGATAAAGGACTTTGTGTTGTGGCTAAGAAAATGGTGCCAGACAGTGCTAGAGTTTAACAGAACTCTAGAAATCACCTAATGTGATGACTTTATTATACAAATAAAGAAACTAAAGCCTGGAGACATTAAATGATTCAATGAAGTTTTCAAAACCAGTTTTTCTTAGAACTAACTAGCATGCCCACTGAATCATAATCCATGGCCCTTTAAAGCATTCAAGATGTGCTAACATACAGACTCTAGAACAATAGGGTTCTAATAGATGTTAATACCTAGTCTGAAAATAATACAGAAAAAAATTCCAGCAGGAAGGAGATTTCCGAGAGAACTTAACTATTACTAAGGTATAGACAGATTTTAAAGAAACAAAAAAGGGTAGGAGAGTAACCCAGGGCTATGAACTGTTAGTTATACAAGCTAAAGGGATAAGAAGAGGGGAACCTGGTCAAACAGGGAAGGAGAGAGTCATGTGTGGAAGATAATTTTGAAAGAATTGATGTTTCACTGGGGACAAAATAGAGGTGACAAAGTAGAGTTGAAACTGGGGGAATGAATAGCTCAACCTCTTCCCTTCCTTTTTTTTAAACATATTTATTGGAGTATAATTGCTTTACAATGTTGTGTTAGTTCCTGCTTTACAACAAAGTGAATCAGTTATATGTAAACATATATATCCCCATATCCCCTCCCTCTTGCGTCTCCTTCCCCTCCTCCCTATACCACCCCTCTAGGTGGTCACAAAGCACCGAGCTGATCTCCCTGTGCTATGCGGCTGCTTCCTACTAACTACCTATTTTACATTTGGTAGTATATATATGTGCATGCCACTCTCTCACTTCATCCCAGCTTACCCCTCCCCCTCCCTGTGTCCTCAGGTCCATTCTCTACATTTGCATCCTTTTTCCTGTCCTGCCCCTAACTTCGTTAGAAAAACTTTTTTTTTTGATTCCACATATGTTAGCATATATTTGTTTTAATCTTTCTGACATACTTCACTCTGTATGACAGACTCTAGATCCATCCACCTTAACACAAATAACCCAGTTTCACTTCTTTTTATGGCTGAGTAATATTCCATTCTGTATATGTGCCACATCTTCCTTCTCCATTCATCTGTTGATGGACACTTAGGTTGCTTCCATATGCTGGCTACTGTAAATAGTGCTGCAATGAACTTTGTGGTACAGAACTCTTTTTAAATTATGGTTTTCTCAGGATATATGCTCAGTAGTGGGACTGTGGGGTCATATGGTAGTTCTATTTTTAGTTTTTTAAGGAACCTCCATACTGTTCACCATAGTGGCTGTATCAATTTACATTCCTACCAAGAGTGCAAGAGGGTTCCCTTTTCTACACACTCTCTCCAGCAATTACTGTTTGTAGATTTTTAATGATGGTCATTCTGATGGGTGTGAGGTGATACCTCGTAGTTTTGACTTGAATTTCTCTAATGATTAGTGATGTTGAGCATACTTTCATGTGTTTGTTGGCAATCTGTATATCTTCTCTGGAGAAATGTCTATTTAGGTCTTCTGCTCATTTTCAGATTGGGTTGTTTTTTTGATATTGAGCTGCATGAGCTGCTTGTAAATTTGGGGGATTAATCCTTTGATAGTTGCTTCATTTGCAAATATTTTCTCGCATTCTGAAGGTTGTCTTTTCGTCTTGCTTATAGTTTCCTTTGCTGTGCAAAAGCTTTGAAGTTTCATGAGGTCCCATTTGTTTAGTTTTGTTTTTATTTCCATTTCTCTAGGAGGTGGGTCAAAAAGGATCTTGCTGTAATTTATGTCAAGAGTGTTCTTCCCATGTTTTCCTCTAAGAGTTTTAAAATGTATGGCCTTACATTTAGGTCTTTAACCCATTTTGAATTTATTTTTGTGTATGGTATTAGGGAGTGTTCTAATTTCATTGTTTTACATCTTGTTGTCCAGTTTTCCCAGCACCACTTATTGAACAGGGTGTCTTCTATCCATTGTATATTCTTGCCTCCTTTATCAAAGATAAGGTGACCATGTGTGTGTGGGTTTATCTCTGGGCTTTCTGGCCTGGTCCATTGATCTATATTTCTGTTTTTGTGCCAATACCATACTGTCTTGATTACTGTAGCTTTGTAGTATAGTCTGAAGTCAGGGAGCCTGATTCCTCCAGCTAAGTTTTGCTTACTCAAGATTGCTTTGGCTATTCAGAGTCTTCTGTGTTTCCATAAAAATTGTGAAATATTTTGTTCCAGTGCTGTGAAAAATGTCATTGGTAGTTTGATAGGGATTACACTGAACCTGTAGAGTGCTTGGGGTAGAATGGTCATTTTTACAATGTCGATTCTTCCAATCCAAGAACATGGTATATGTCTCCATCTATTTGTAAGGTCTTTAATTTCTTTCATCAGTGTCTCATAGTTTTCTGCATACAGGTCTTTTGTCTCCTTTGGTAGGTTTATTCCTAGGTATTTTATTCTTCTGTTGCAATGGTAAATGGGGGTGTTTCCTTAATTTTTCTTTAAGATTATTCATCATTAGTGTATAGGAATGCAAGAGATTTCTGTGCATTACTTTTGTATCCTGCTACTTTACCAAATTCATTGATTAACTCTAGTAGTTTTCTGGTAGCATCTTTAGGATTCTCTATATGTAGAATCATGTCATCTGCAAACTCTGACAGTTTTACTTCTTTTCCAATTTGGATTCCTTTTATTTCTTTTTCTTCTCTGATTGCTGTGGCTAAAACTTCCAAAACTATGTTGAATAACAGTGGTGAGAGTGGGAAATCTTGTCTTCTTCCTGATCTTAGAGGAAATGGTTTCAATTTTTCCCCATTAAGAACAGTGTTGGCTGTGGGTTTGTCATATATGGCCTTTATTATGTTGAGTTAAGTTCCCTCTATGTCTACTTTCTGGAGGTTTTTTTATCATAAATGGGTGTTGAATTCTTTCAAAAGCTTTTTCTGCATCTATTAAGATGATCATATGGTTTTTATTCTTCAGTCTGTGATTATGGTGTATCACATTGATTGATTTGCATATATTGAAGAATCCCTGCATTAGTCAGTCAAACAAAGAGGGAATCAGTTAAACAAAGAGGGAAGAAAAAGTCTCTTGCCTCTTCGGCAGGTCCCGACTTTTCCCCGGACTCCCTCCCGGCTAGCCGTGGTTCCCTAATCCCCTGCAGGCTCTGTTCACGCCGCCAACCCCAGTCCTCTCCCTGCACTCCTACCGAAGCCCGAGCCTCAGCTCCCAGCCCCTGCCCACCCCGGCGGGTGAGCAGACAAGCCTCTGGGGCTGGTGAGTGCTGGCTGGCGCCGATCCTCTGTGCGGGAGTCTCCCTGCTTTGCCCTCCGCACCCCTGTTGCTGCACCCTCCTCAGGTGCTCCGAAGCTTCCCCCACGCCCAGATCCCATCATCGCCAGTGAAGGGGCTTCCTAGTGTGTGGAAAGTTTTCCTCCTTCACAGCTCCCTCCCAGAGGTGCAGGTCCTGTCCCTGTTCTTTTGTCTCTGTTTTTTCTTTTTTCTTTTGCCCTACCCAGGTACGTAGGGTGTTTCTTGCCTTTTAGGAAGTCTGAGGTCTTCTGCCAGTGTTCAGTAGGTGTTCTGTAGGAGTTGTTCCAAATGTAGATGTATTTTTGATGTATTTTTTGGGGAAGGTGATCTCCACATCTTACTTGTCTGCCATCTTGAAGGCCCCCCTTCTCTTTCCTGTTATTAGCACAAGCAAACCCGCATGGAAAGGCAATGAAACCTGTTGCTGTAACCCATACTGTTCGGCCTCCCAAGGCAGATAAGAAAGTAGTGAAGGGTAGATGAAAGTTCTAGGTAGGGCAGACTGAAGGTATATAGCAATAGAGCCATAGAAACTTTGGAAACACGTAGATAAATAAATAAATAATTAGCTTTGTTCACTGGACATTATAGAATCTTAACTGAGACTCTCTAAGATGGAATAGAGCAATCAGTGTGTACAGAAATCTGAATATTTCTTTTCAACACACAAATATTTAAATCTTGCATATAAATAATAATGTATAATCATGGCTCAGGAAACCCTGGAATACATTCCACTTTCCATAAAATTTTAAGATCTTAGAATTCTCTGAAACTCACATGTAGTATTTCTAGAAGTTTTCTGATATTCTGGAAGCATTTAAAAGAATCTGTTTCCAAATTTCTTGTACCAGAAGAACCAAGTAATATGATTTGGTAACTTTCTCTGGTTCCAAAAAGAATCAACAATCCAACAAATATAAAAGCAGTTACAAAATTCAACTCATTCTTTATCACAACTCCAAAGCTTTTCCCCAACAGTTAAAAAAAAAAAGAAAAGAGATAGACATGAAAGTCTATAGTTACAAAGTTACTCTAACACTAAATTTTTGCAAGATTCTTAGGCTATGCATGAGTGATATAATATCACTTGAGGGTAGATTGTGATACATTAAAAGATGTTTTCACTAAACCCTAAACCAACTACCAAAATAACAAAGAGAACTAATAAGACAGTAAGAAAAATAAAATTTAAACATAAAAAAATCCCAAAGAAGGCAGAAAAAGGGAACAAAGAACAGATGGAAAAGTAGAAAATAGATAGTAAGAGAATAAAATCTAACTATATCAATAATCATATTAAACTACTGTGGTTTAGACACTCCAATTAAAAGGAAGAGATTTTTCAGATTGGATAAAATAGAAAATTACAAGTGTACGATGCCTATAAGAAATATGTTTTATAAAGATGCAGATACATTAAAAGTGAAATGACAGAGAAAAAAATAGACCATGCTAATAATTAGCCAAAATAAACCTTCAGTGTCACACAAGGTAGGTTCAACACAATTAATCAAAATAATATAAGATTAATAAGTGTTCATGTCCTTAATAACCAAACTTCAAAGTACTTAGAATAAAAACTGTTAGAACTGCCAGGAGAAATATACAAATTCACCATTATGGCCAAATATTCCCCTTCAATAATTGATATAAAATGTAGACAGAGTAAATCAGTAAAATTATAGAAAACGCTTTCAACCAATATGACCTAATGGACATTTATAGAACACTCCATTCAACAATAACAGAATATACATTGTTAAGATAGACCATTTATTAAGATAGACCATATTCTGGGTCATAAAATGAGTTTCAATAAGTTTAAAAGGATTCATATCATACATAGAACATTCTCTTCCCATAATGGAATTTAATTAGAAATTTATTTCTAAAATACAATGGGAAAACTGTGAAACATGTGGAAACTAAATTTAAAAATTCTAAATAATCCATGGGTCACAAAAGACATCAGAAAGAAAATATTTTGAACTGAATGACAATGAAAACACAATATATCAGAACTTGTGATTTACTGCTAAAGCAGTATATGGGATTGGAAGGGGCAGAATTTACAGCACTAAAGGCCTATACGAGAAAAGAATAAAGTTTTCAAATAAACAACCTCAACTAAAGAAACTGGAAAAATACAAATAAAATAAACCCAAAGCAAGCAAAATGGATAAAATAACAAAAATAAAAGTGGAAGTCCGTGGAAAAGAAAATAGAAAAAAAATATAGAAAACTCAATGAAACTAAAAGTGTTTTTTAGATTAAATTAATAAAAATTAATAAACCTCTAGCCAAACTGATCATAAAAAAAGAAGAAACAGGGCTTCCCTGGTGGCGTAGTGGTTGAGAGATTGCCTGCCGATGCAGAAGACGCGGGTTCGTGCCCCGGTCTGGGAAGATCCCACATGCCGCGGAGCGGCTGGGCCCGAGAGCCATGGCCGCTGAGCCTGCGACCAAAAAAAAAAAAAAAAAAAAAGGAAGAAACAAATTACCAGTATCAATCAGGATTGAGGTAGTTGATATCAGTAGAGGGTCTATAGATATTTACAAGATAATAAAGAAACCTGGTGATAACTTTAAATTTGACAGGTTTTATGAAATTAAAATGGTCCTATGAAAACGGACCTGTGAAAGTTCACTCAAGAATAAATTAGCTTATCATGAATAGTTCTATATCTACTAAAGGAATTGAATTTGTAGTTATAAACCTACTAACAAAGAATATTCCAGTCCTATCGACTTTATGGGTGAGTACTACCAAACCTTTAAAAAAAAAAGAAATAGCCGCATAGCACAGGGAGATCAGCTCCGTGCTTTGTGACCACCTAGAGGGGTGGGAGGGAGACGCAAGAGGGAGGAGATATGGGGATATATGTATATGTATAGCTGATTCACTTTGTTATAAAGCAGAAACTCACACACCATTGTAAAGCAATTATACTCCAATAACTATGTTTAAAAAAAGCAATAATATCAATTCTATACAATCTCTTCCAGAAAATTGAAAAGCAAGCAATGCTCAACTTATTCTATAAAGCAGCAATACCCTGATTCTAAAACTACAGAAAGGAGTTACAAAACAATAAAACTTAGCAACTGATAACCTTCATTAATGTAGATGCCAAAGTTCTAAACAAAATTTTAGCAAATTGAATTCAACAATATACAATATAAAAAGAATAATACATGTCAAGAGGAGTTTTTCATAGGAATGTAAACTTGGTTTAAAATTCAAAATCAAAATCAATGCAATTAACCATTTTAAAAACAACCAAAAATGATCACTTCAGTATAGTCAGGAAAAAAACTTTTATAAAATCCAATATTCATTTCTGATAAAAGCTCTATCAAAAAAAGAAAAATCTCAATCTAATGAAGGGGATATATAAAAATCCTACAGCTAACGTCTCATCTCATGGTGAGAAATTACATGCTTTATCCCTAAGATTAGGAACAAGGCAAGGATATCTTCTCTCACCACATCTATTCAACATTGTACTGGAGGTTCTAGCCAGTGTGAAGAAAAAGAAGTAAACAGCATTCAGAAGTAAGGAGAGGAGTCAAACTATCTTTGTTTGCAGATGATGTGATCATATATGTAGAAAATCTGATAGAATTCACAAAAATCTCCTGGAAATATTACACAAGTTTAGCAATATTGCAGAATATAAGATCAATATATCAAAATAAACTGTATTTCTATATACCACTAATGAATCATCAGAAGTTGAAATTTAAAAACACCCTTTTCATTATCATTAAATATATGAAATACAACAAGATACTTAAAGTCTACAAACCAGAAATTATGAAATAATGAAAGAGGAATTAACGACCTAGTACAAGAAGAGATACACTGTGTTAATGAGTTAAGATATCAGTTTTCCCTAAATTGATGTGTATATTCATATGTTGGTAAATATAAGGAAAAAACATGGATTCAATCCATTCTTCAAACCAATACAAAAATAAAAATTGATCAGAGTTTTAAGGATTAAAAGTGAAACCATACCAAAAAAGAAATACATGTTTGAATTTCTGACTCAAAATCCAAAAGAAAAAAACTAAATTATTTTAACTTAATTTAAAAAACAAAAACTCAACTGCATATTCCTATGAGGTATATGTGAAGATCAAACAAAGCATAGAAAAATTCCATAATCATACTCTTAATAATAATATTGGGTGTTGTCATTGATGTATTTGTGTATGTATTAGAATAAATAATGATTTTAGTGTCATTAGGAATGAAGAGTTCACTTTAGAAAAAATATAAATGTAAAATTATTCCCCTCTAAGTGAAAGAAGCCAATCTGAAAAGGCTATACACTGTTTGACTCCAACTATATGACATTCTGGAAAAGGCAAAACTATGGAGATAGTAAAAAGATCTGTAGTTGCCAGGGACTGGGTGGGAAGGAAGGATGAATAGTCAGAGCACAGGGAGCTTTTAAGGCAGTGAAATTATTCTGTATGATAATGGTGGATACATGCCATTATAAACCCACTGCACAACACAAAGACTTAATCCTATTCTAAACTATCAACATTGGTTGATGATGATGTGTCAATAGGTTCATCTTTTGTAACAAATGTACTACTCTGGTGCCAGAGATTAAAAATAAGGGAGGGTGTGCATGTGTGATGGCAGGGGAAACAGGCAGGCATACCCCATTTCATTGTGCTTCACTTTATTTTACTTTGTAGGTGTTCCATTTTTGTACAAATTGACCGTTTATGGCAACCTTGTGCCGAGCAAGTCCATCAATGCCATTTGTCCAACAGCATTTACTCACACTTGGTCAATGTGACCAAATATGTCACATTTTGGTAATTATTGAAATATTTCAAACAGTCCACCAGCAAAAAGGTTGTGATTTGCTAACGGCTCAGATGATGGTTAGCATTTTTTAGCAATAAAATATTTTAAAATAAAGATATGTACATTATTTTTAAGACATGATATTGTACACTTAATAGACTACATGACAGTGTAAACATAACTTTTATATGCACTGTGAAACCAACAAATTCATGTGATTCACTTTGTTGCATTATTTGCTTTACTGCGGTCTGGAACAGAACCCTCAATATCTCTTAGGTATGCCTATATATGGAAATCTCTGTATTCTGCACTCAATTTTGCTGTGAACTTAAAAGTGCTCTCAAAATAAAGTCTCTTAAAAAATTTTCATATTTCTTATATTTTACTTCTGTATTGCAACCTTAATATGAGTTTTAACCTGAATAATCAGAAAGGGAAGAAAAGGAACTCATGTATTGTTAGTTTCTTCACTAGTGGCCAAGAATTCTGTTAAGTACAGAGATGCTCTTTGGGAGCTGTTTGAATTAATACACCAACAAGGGAAAAATCAATAAAGTTGTTTAAATGGTTTCTCAGGGACCTTTGTGATTATGGAATACTACTTTTCTCCCAAGACCAATAGCTGTACATATTCTGCATTTTTGTGTTTTGGTCTGAGAACAATAACTAAACTTATTCAAACACAAACTTGGAAATAACAAAAAATGTAAAGCAAAGCTACGTATAGTCTCATTGTTGTCTCTGGCTGAAAAATAGCTTTAATTTCTATTTTACTTATGTATAATAAATCATTAAAACTCTAGAGGAAACATCTTTTGAATGTAGTTCCCTTTTTTTTCCTTTATTTTTTTCATTAATGCAGAAGGACCTGTACACACTAATATTCTTAGAAAACTAAGTGAGACAGTATTCCATATGATATGTGATATTGTAGATTAGAATATAATGAATTGCAAAGTAATCCTTTAGTTATTAGTCTACAAATTAATGGAAAGTCTGCATGATATGAGAGAGAATTTTCTCTTCATGATGAAGACTAGAGCTCTAAGTAATATGTTCTTTTTATAAATTTTTATTTTTATTTTTTACACTAATTGAGAAAAGACAGTCTCTTCAATAAATGGTGCTGGGAAAACTGGACAGCTACATGTAAAAAATATGAAACTAGAACATTCTTTAACACTATACACAAAAATAAACTCAAAATGGATTAAAGACCTAAATATAAGACCACATGCTATAAAACTCTTAAAGGAAGACATAGGCAGAACACTCTTTGACATAAATCACAGCAATATCTTTTTTGATCTGTCTCCTAGAGTAATGGAAGTAAAACCAAAAATAAACAAATGGGACCTAATTAAACTCAAAAGCTTTTGTACAGCAAAGGAAACCACAAACAAAATGAAAAGACAACCCACAGAATGGGAGAAAATATTTGCAAACAATGCGGCTGACAAGGGATTAGTCTCCAAAATCTACCAACAGCTCATGTGGCTCAATATCCAAAAAACAAACAACACAATCCAAAAATGGGCAGAAGACCTAAATAGACATTTCTCCAAAGAAGACATACAGATGGCCAAGAGACACATGAAAAGATGCTCAACATCACTAATCATTAGAGAAACGCAGATCAAAACTACAATGAGGTAACACCTCACACCGGTCAGAAGGTCCATCATCGAAAAATCTACAAACAAATGCTGGAGAGGGTGTGGAGAAAAGGGAACCCTCCTGCACTGTTGGTGGGAATGTAACTTGATACAGCCACTATGGAGAACAGTATGGAGGTCACTTAGAAAACTCAAAGTAGAACTACCATATGACCCAGCAATACCAGTACTGGGCATATACCCTGAGAAAACCATAATTCAAAAAAATACATGTACCCTGATGTTCACTGCAGTACTATTTACAATAGCCAGGACATGGAAGCAACCTAAACGTCCATCGACAGATAAATGGATAAAGAAGATGTGGTACATATATACAGCGGAATATTACTCAGCCATAAGAAGGAATGAAATTGAGTCATCTGTAGTGATACGGATGGACCTAGAGTCAGTCATACAGAGTGAAGTAAATCAGAAAGAGAAAAATTCCGTATATTAAAACACATATATATAGAATCTAGAATAATGGTACTGATGAACCTACTGGCAGGGCAGGAATACATACACAGACATAGAGAACGGACTTGTGGACACAGCAGGGGAAGGCAAGGCTAGGCCAAACTGAGAGAGTAGCATTAACATATATACACTACCATGTGTAAAAACATAGCTAGTGGGAAGCTGCTGTATAGCACGGGAGATTAGCTGGGTGCTTTGTGACGACCTACAGGGGTGGGATGGGGAGGAAGGGAGGGAGGCTCAAGAGGGAGGGGATATATTTATACATATAGCTGATTCACTTTGTTGTACAGCAGAAACTAACACAATATTGTAAAGCAATTATAATCCAATAAAGATGTAAAAAAAATCTACAAACAATAAATGCTGGAGATGAGGTGGAGTGTGGAGAGAAGGGAACCCTCCTACACTGTTGGTGGGAATGTAAATTGGTACAGCCACTATGGAGAACAGTATGGAGGTTCCTTAAATAATGAAAAATAGAGCTACCATGTGATCCAGCAATCCCACTGCTGGACATATATCCAGAGAAAAACATGGTTTGATAGGATACATGCACCCCAATGTTCACTGCAGCACTGTTTACAATAGCCGAGACATGGAAACACCAAAATGTCCACTGACAAATGAATAGATAAAGAAGATGTGGTACATATATACAATAGAATATTACTCAGCCATTAAAGGAATGAAATAATGCCATTTGCAGAAGCATGGATGGACCTGGAGATTATTGTACTAGGTGAAGTAAATCAGAGAAAGACAAATATAATATTGCTTATAAGTAGAATATATATTTAAAAAATGATACAAATGAACTTATTTATAAAACAGAAGCAGACTCAGAGACTTAGAGAATGAATTTATGGTTACCAGCAGGGAAGGGTGGGGAGGAAGGATAGATTAGGAGTTTGGGATTGACAGGTACACACTCCTATACTTAAAATAGATAACCAACAAGTCATTTGTTCATTAAATACTGCTTTATAAAAAATCTGGCGAAAACTTAAATTATGAATAATTTAATTATTTTTTTTACAAAAGCAATAAATTTAAACATATCTACAGAATTCCTACTCTTGGGACATTGTTTTACTCATTTAAATGAGTGACCAAGAAATGTTCTCTGATTCATAAATCCATTTCAAGTTATTTTAAATGGGTGAAAACAAATGAAATAAATCAAGTGCTGTAATTTTTGTATATCATCATGCCTTTAACATCATGTACTCCTAACAGTTACTAGATTTTACCTGTGTGATGTCGTGTGAAATCAAGGGGTAGAACAAAATCTATTAGCTAGAGGACCTTCAAAATGGAGGAGGAGTACGATGTGGAGATCACCTTCCTCCCAACAAACATATGAAAAATACATCTACATGTGGAACAACTCCTACAAAACACCTACTGAATGCTGACGGAAGACTTCAGACTTCCCCAAAGACAAGAAACTCCCCGCGTACCTGGGTAGGGCAAAAGAAAAACCAGACAAAAGAATAAGGACAGGACTTGCACCTCTGGGAAGGAGCTGTGAAGGAGGAAAAGTTTCCACACACTAGGAAACCCCTTCACTGCTGGAAACGCAGGGTGGGCAGGGGGGGAAACTTCAGAGCCGTGGAGGGAAGCACAGCAACAGGCGTGCAAAGGGCAAAGCGGAGGGATTCCCACACAGAGGATCGGTGCCGACCAGCACTGACCAGCCTGAGAGGCTTGTGTGCTCACCCACCAGGGTGGGTAGGGGCTGGGAGAGGAGACTCTGGCTTTGGAGGTCAGATCCCAGGGAGAGGACTGGGGTTGGTTGCATGAACACAGACTGAAGGGGCTAGTGCGCCACAGCTAACCAGGAGGGAATCCAGGAAAAAGTGTGGACCTGCGTAAGAGTCAAGAGACTATTGTTTCAGGGTGCGTGAGGAGAGGAGATTCAGAATGCCGCCAAAACGAGCTTCAGAGATGGGCGTGAACCACAGTTATCAGCGCAGACAGCAGAGGTGGGCATGAAATGCTAAGGCTGCTGCTGCTGCAGCCAACAAGAAACCTGTGTGCAAGCACAGGTCACCATCCATACCTCCGCTCCCAGGGGCCTCTACAGCCCGCCACTGTCAGGGTCCCATGATCTAGGGACAACTTCACCAGGAAAACACACGGTGTGCCTCAGGCTGTTGCAATGTCATGTTGGTCCCTGCTGCCGCAGGCTCACCCCGCATTCTGTACACCTCCCTCCCCTGGGCCTAAGTTAGCCAGAGCCCCCTAATCAGCTGCTCCTTTAACCCCCTCCTGTCTGGGCTAAGGACAGATGCCAGAGGGCAATCTACATGCAGAGGCAGGGCCAAATCCAAAGCTGAATCCCAGGAGCTGTGCAAAGAGAAAGGGAAATTTCTCCATGCAGTCTCAGTAGCAGCGAATTAAATCTCCACAATCAACTTAATGTACCCTTCATCTGTGGAATACCTGAATAGACAATGAATCATCCCAAAATTGAGGTCGTGGACTTTGGGAGCAACTGTTGACTTGGGGTTTGCTATATGTGAACGACTAGTTTCTGATTTTTATGTGTATCTTAGTACAGTTTTTAGCACTTGTTATCACTGGTGGAATTGTTTACTGGTTTGGTTGCTCTCTTTTTCTTTTTCATTAAACTTTTTTTTATTTTAATAATTTTAAAAAATATTTTATTTTAATTACTTTATTTTATTTCTTCTTTTTCTCCCTTTTGTTCTGAACCATGTGGCTGACAGGGTCTTGTGTTCCGGGCTGGTGTCAGGCCTCAGCCTCTGAGGTAGGAGAGTCAAGTTCAGGATATTGGACCACTAGAGACCTCATGGCCCCACGTAATATGATTCAGCAAGAGCTCTCCCAGAGATCTCCATCTCAATGCTAAGATCCAGCTCCACCCAACGACCAGCAACCTCCAGTGCTAGATGCCCCATGCCCAACAATTAGCAACACAGGAACACAACCCCACCCATTAGGAGAGAGGCTGGCAAAAATCATAATAAGTTCACAGCCACCCCTAAATACATCACCAGACATGGCCCTTCCCACCAGAAAGACAAGATCAGCCTCATCCACCAGAACACAGGCACCAGTCCCCTCCACCAGGAAGCCTAAACAAACCACTGAACCAACTTTACCCACTGGGAGCAGACACCAAAAACAATGGGAACTACGAACCTGCAGCCTGTGAAAAGACAACCCCAAACACAGTAAGTTAAGCAAAACGAGGAGACGGAGAAATACGCAACAGATGAAGGAGCAAAGTAAAAACCCATAAAATTTGAAAAACCAATGGGAAATGGGAACTCGGCGTTCCAGATCTAGGAAGATGATAATGACAGCTAATTCTTTAGTAAAAGTTACTTACTTAGCATCTTCAATATGTAGTTCTTTAATATAACTTTTGATTAAGTATCCCAGAAGTTACTTAATATTAAGAACTTAATCATTTTGCTGGAACTCAGAAAAGTTACTCAAGTAAATGGTTCACATACAAACACCTGGTAAATGAAATTCCCTTTAAAATGTAAATTATTTTATTGGGTTTTGGATAGCTTTTTAAAAAAATTTACCTTCTGCTTTTCAAATCCATGTTCTCTAGTGGAAGATTTGGGGCTGGCTTCAAAGACAAAGGCTGATGCCTATAGAAGGATGACTTAGAGAAGTGCCCCAGGAAGTAAAAATAAATATTCCCAAGGGACTGGATATAGGCAGGAGACTGCAGGACTATTCCTTCAACTAGGAGCCAGTGCTTTATCCAAAGTAGGGAGAAAAAAATTCAAACTAGTTTGCATATCCTTCTAAAGTTTTGTTTCTGTCTTCCACGGTATCAATTCATTGATTTATTCATTCAACAAAAATTGCACAAGTTCCTACTCTTTGCAACCACCGTACCAAGTGCTAGAAATACAGACATGAGCAAGAATGGTAAAATCTCTATTTTCATGAAAATAATGGACTTTTTCTAGTATGCATGATATCACTTAAAATTCGTTTTGATTTTAGAATTTATTTAAACAGTTTTCTCCTATGGCCAGACTAATTACTATACACTCCAGTGGATTCAGAATCCAAAAAATACCCTGTTACAACAAACAACTAAAATTGTTTTCATATTCTTCTACAATGATAGCATACATTCTGCAGATTGAAGTCATTTCTGAATCACCAAATGTGCACTTATTTCCATAAACATCATCAGTTTTGTGCAAATATGTTATATTGAAAATATAACGCTTTGCATAAATTTTAGCTATATGCCTTCAATTTTTCACAATAGTGTATTCCAGGTAAATGAGAATTCATTTATTACCAAAATGTTCATGAATAAAACTGTAATCTAGTCAAATTAAACTGTTTTAAAGTACACATTGTATAATATAGTAGGCATTGAATAAATAGCAGTTATTGTTGTTAATGGAGCAATTCTACAAATGTACTGGAATTTTTAAAAATAAAAGTTGTTTTGAAAGTGGTTCTGAGTTTTATCCATACTGGCTTATTTATCAGCTTATAGAGAGTATTATTAAGATACATTATGTTTTGAAAGTGAAATGCTGTATCATAAATTTGTGACTTTAAGGATCTGGCATAGAAATTATTATGGCATTATTTTGTTTATAACAGGCATGTTTATCTCTCTTATTATAAGCCATAATATGAACTTATTCTCTTTCCACATGTTAGGCTCAGCCCAGTTTTTGCTACCTAAGTTTATGTTGGACAATATGAAATTGAGATTTGGCAACTAAGTTGGGTTATCAATGAATTAGATAGCCAACCCAGATGCTTTGTTACCAAAAATTTATGTGAAGGGCTGCATTATTCAAATCAGTCACAGGTTAGTTCTCAACACTGATCAAATTAATTGGCTAATTGTTAAATCACTACTTTGTTTTGAGCTACAAAGACACACATTTAGGGCCTCTGTGCTGCATATTTCAAAGCACGGAGAGCATTTCTAATCTAAGCAGTACCCTGGAGCCAGAGACTTACTGCTATCTTAGAGGGTGACCTACATGCTGGGGATAATGCAATTAATAAAAATTCCCTTGAGTTTGAACTGAAAATGGAAAATACTTTTCTATTTCTCGGAGTCATTGAGATACACTTTTTTTTCTGAAATCTTATCTATACAAAATATTCAGAGCTCAACAAATAAACAGTTCAGAAAAGCTAAGAAAGCAATTTTAATTAAAACAAGTGCATGTCTTTTGTTTTTCTCTTTTGAAGAATTCCAAGACTGACAATAAACCTTAATATCCAGATTGTCTTATATGTGACATTTGCTTTCATAAACCATACAGTTATCAAGAGCTAATCCTGTACAGAAACTAATCAAGGAAGGTGTTACACAAATGCAAAACATATGATTAAAGAGGGGGAAAGCAAATCTCAGGCAAAGAACTGAATATTATAATAAAATTGCCACTGAATGGAGATGTGAAGACTTCAAGCTCAGTTTAATTAGGCCACTGAGTGGAATCCCCTAAGACCAACAACAATTGAACAGCTAATAATCAGTTTGTTCTTTACTGATTACCAGTTAATCATGTCCCAAACACAACTGTGGTCCCCTCTCTAATTATGAATACATTTTCAGTCCTCTCCTTTAATCTCTACACTTTTTATGGGTGCACAAATCTTAATCAGCTAACTGTAAGAGTGCCTACAACCGTTAGTGAATGCCTTGAAATGCCTTCCTACTGTTTAGGAAGTAAACATTTGCATCCGTTTGTGCCACAGTCGTAAACATTAACTGATCTTAGGAGGGAAAATAGGAGCTTAGGAGGCAAGTGCACATCAATGTAGGGCAGATTCTTTCTAAATAAAGATTATTTTTCTTTATGAAGTCTTGCTCCTTATGGAAATCTGGAACATACACACAGGAAGAAAAAATTGCCTGTGGTTCTACCATGAAAAGAGAATTGCTGATAATATTTTCATTTATGTTTGT
The DNA here is from genome assembly GCF_003031525.2 of Neophocaena asiaeorientalis asiaeorientalis. Classification (NCBI taxonomy): domain Eukaryota; kingdom Metazoa; phylum Chordata; class Mammalia; order Artiodactyla; family Phocoenidae; genus Neophocaena; species Neophocaena asiaeorientalis. Next base: position 7,314,605 of record NW_020175410.1, read on the forward strand.
GGGAGAAATATATGTCTCATGTATATGTTCATATATTTATAAATAATATTATATGCTACTATTAAATATACATTCTCTAGATATAGTTCTTACATATTTAATAATTGCATAATTTCCTTTAAAGCAGTATAAAATAATTTAATAGTTATTAGTAATCATTTAATTTGTTTCTCTTTTTGATATTACGAATAACTGTTTGATGCCTTAGGATTTGAAAATCATTGATAGTTATGATTATTTCCTACAAATATATTGAAAAGAAATGAACTTAACATTTTGTTAAATATCCTTCCAAACACCAAAGATCAAAGAAGCATTTTAGCTTTGGGGGCTCAGGTTCTTTATTCGGTTATAAAAATTTCCTTCTGTAGAATGTTATTATTTCTTCTCTACTTAAAAAAATTATCCTTCTGGATTTTTTTTTAATAGTTCAGCTGTGTAGATTCTGAATTCCATAGCTGCTACCACTTTTAAGTATTCTAACCTAGTACCCTGCTCATCTTCATTCTGGAAATCACTTCCATGTGAGTACACTTCCTCACTAGTTCAGACTTTGGTGGTATCAATGCAGCTACTTAATCTTTACAAAATAATTGTCAATATCTTCATGGACAGCAAGAGCTATCATTTATTTATTGGGTGTCATCATGTACCAGAAAATTTATAGCTACTTCTTATGAGTTAGGTTTTATTATCATCATTTTTTCAGATGAAGAAACTGAGGCTCAGAGAAGTGAAATAATTTGCCTACTTATACCAGCTACCAAACAGCAGAATTATGTTTCAAACAAAAATTTATGAGTCCAAAGCTTGATAACTTCATTGCATGATGTATGCCTTCAGTCTGATAGTTACCAATATAGTAGTATAGGAAGATGGTAAGGGATGGGGAAGTGAAAGTGCTGGGAGTGAGGGAGGGTGGTGGTGATGAAGTGGGTTAAGAGGTAAGGAGGTAATATACAAATTGAGCCAGCAGACTCTGCATATTTGAGTCAACCCATCTTTACTCAAGGTCTGTTCTGCTATTTACCAGCTCTGTAATACTATGTTTTTAGGTCTCAGTTTATCTATAAGGTGGGGATTACAAGTACTTTAAAGGATTGTCATGAGATAATGTGTATAAACTGCTTAGTCCAATACTTGGTACTTAGTAAATCCTCCATATCTAACATCACCATCCTCCTCAGTGCTGATGTCATCTTATAGTCATTACTGTGTCGTTGATCAAACAGCTTCCAAACGCAAATAAGCCTGTGCAAGAAAGTAAATAGAAATGGCTAGAATTTCCTAGAAAAATAAGTGCAAATCTATGCTAACTGATGCTAAATGCCAGAGAACACAAACTCAGAATAGGATGGAATAGGGGGAACATACAGTCCAAAATTCCTGAACTAACATTTGATGATGGAGTTGAAGGAAGAAAGGTGTTAACTAAAAACAAAAACAAAACAAAAAAATCCTACTTAGTTGACAAATGAGATTTGAATTAGTTAATTAAGTTGTATACTTTTTTATTTCCTACTGTATTTATAAAATCACTTTCTTAATCTTTTAGAACTATTTTTTCTCTTGCTTCTTCCAAAAGGAAATTTCTGGTGCTTATCAGAGAGATGAATAACTATTTACTCTGCTATTCTAGTTAAAAAATGTATAAGGCCATAGAGTGCACACTGTGGTGAACTACCCAGTCCCTCATGCAGGACTGAAGCATTCATTCCCTTTGCTTGCTGAATTGTTGGAGTTCAGTAACTGATAGCCAAGTGCCACTCCAGAAATTGCCCTCAGCCTAAGGAAGCTGCCTTGCTCAAGGCTGTGCCCTCTACCTGGGCACAGCCTGCATCAAATGACTGATCCATGGGGGTGGGAGAGGGTATATGCAAAGGCTCAGCCCCTTTGCCTCATTTGGGACAACTCTGAAAGCCGTCTCGGCTCCAGAATTCCCTATGGGATTGGCTAAAGCTTGTGATCCAACTGCATGAGCTATATTTACTTCCCCTTTGGCTCAGTTCTGTTTCCCTCACTTCTCACAGATGCTGTTTCCAAGAGCGTTCCCCAGTAAAATTCTTGCATGCAAATCTCAGAGAATGTTTCCTGAAAATCTAATTTATGGCAGGTCATTTGAAAAATATTTTCCTGGCTCATAACCTCACACTTTTATTTAAGACAAAGTTATTCATGTGTCTGAGGACATTTAATATATATTATTTCTGTGAACTGTAAGGGCAAAACAACAAGGACCTACTGTATAGCACAGGGAACTCTACTCAATATTCTGTAATAACCTATATGGGAAAAGAAAAAGAATGGATGTATATGTATGTATAACTGAACCACTCTGCTGTACATCTGAAACTAATGCAACACTGTAAATCAACTATACCCCAATATAAAACAAAAGTTAAATAATACTGGAGGCTTAATTCTTACTGTTGAAAATGAGGGAAGAATTTACCTCCTTCCTTTTCTCATAGCATTTACTTTAGAAAATGTGTAACTGTAAATCCTTTCTCAGTCTCTCTGAACCGTATGTAAAACTTTTCAAAAAGGTAAATATGCCTCTTTCCTGATTTAAGCCCAGGAATGTTTTTCTCAAAACCTGGGAGCCACTTCCTTGAAGTTTAAACGTTAAGGGAGATAGTACTCTTGTTTCTCAGTTTCTGGTGAGACTGTAGGAGCCTAACTTCAGTAGACCACTTGCTCCCAGTTGCAAAACTACCTCCTGTCATAAAGATTGGAGAAGCTTATGTTTCCTTTGGATAAAGCCTATTATCTAACACAGATGTTCATCCCATTACCAAGTGTTACCAAGTGAATTCAGGATGAACTATGGGCTGTCAAGTCCTCTTCCTTGAGGACTAGTTGTTTATCTTGAGAACAGGTATGTAATGGGCTGTCTTGGCTTGGCTACATAAAAGGGTGAGATTTCATTCTGTCTTTGCAGTCTCTTTAATGAACTCCCTGGGATGTGCATCACACTGTGGTTTAACGCTTATTCAATAATACAATTGTTTTCTTTCTCTTCTACCTTTGTGGAGAGGTGTTCTGGGTTGAAAGGAAAGTTGATTTTAATTATATTTCCCCAACAATACTACATGATCTTTAATGGCATAAGGCAGCATAACAATGTCTGCTGCTATGACTGAAGGAGAGAATGGGCTACATGAAGTCCTGCACATATTATAGACCTTGACAAGCCTGAGGCTGGTGGCCTATCTGCTATGGTTCCGCTTTCCTTCCTATTTAGCCTAAAATTTCCAAATGTTTCCAGTGTTTATTTCAGAATAAAATTGAAGTATTGTCTCCAGAAGTCCCCATCAGTTGAAATGTTTGTGATGCTCGAGGAGGGTGGAAAGACCTTCAAGGCATCTCATGAGGACAGGTTGTTTATGCAAGCCTCCAGTTAATGATCAGGAGGCTGTCCTCTCATGGTCATAACAAACAGCACTAAGTAGTCACTGTTCTCTTTCTTATGGAGCTGGGATGTATCCTCAGAACCATTCTCTTCTTTTTGGCTGCACTGGGTCTTTGTTGCTGTGCACGGGCTTTCTCTAGTTGTGGCAAGTGGGGGCTACTCTTCCTTGCGGTGCATGGGCTTCTCATGGCAGTGGCTTCTCCTGTTGCAGAGCACAGGCTCTAGGCATGCAGGCTTCAGTAGTTGCAGCATGCGGGCTCAGTAGTTGCAGTATGCGGGCCCTAGAGTGAGCAGGCTTCAGTAGTTGTGGTGCGTGGGCTCAGTAGTTGTGACTTGCAGGCACTAGAGCACAGGCTCAGTAGTTGTGGTGCACCAGCTTATTTGCCCTGGAGCATGTGGGATTTTCTCAGACCAGGGATCGACCCCAGGTGCCCTGCATTGACAGGCGGATTCTTAACCACTGAACCATCAGGGAAGTCTCAGAACCATTCTTAATACAGGATCACAAGCACCTACCACCAATAAATCAGCATTGGCTCTTGAGATGAGACCTATGTTCCACCCATGATTTATGGAAGTTGTCAGCTGGCACCAGAGAAAGTATATAAAGTCTGCAATTCTCTGCTAATTCATAGCAGCAATAGAGATAATGAAAGTACAGGTAGGCTGCTTGAATGAATCGTAGAATATTAGATCTGAAAACGGTGTGCGGGAACCTATATGAAGTAAAATCTTGTGTGTGCATCTCTTTCCAACTTCGCATTCAATGATGTCAAGTATTTACACCATGGAAATAGACACACATTACCAATCAAAACCTATTTTATTTCACTGTTATTTTCTTATTTGTTTTCCATAGAGTCCGTTTTCAAACATATACCAGCACATCATTGGCTGAAAGCTACTTAAGAGTGAGGAACACTGAACAAGTGAGCGCTAGGACAAGAAGACAGTTTCAGGTGACTACATTTTACAAATTTGGTAGAGTACAGCCAGGCTATAAGCAGATTTTCTTTCTATATCAGTCTTTCCATATCAGTCTTTTTGAAGTATATATAAGAGCCTTCTAGTAATATTAGTTTAATCATCAATGATGAAAATTAAAACAATTGTGGAAAATACAATAGTTAGAATAATTATAATATTTTAATAAAAAATTCTAACAAGTATTGCTTTTGTTTTTTCCAACAAACTGGCTACTTTCACACAAATTATCTCAAGTCTTTTCATAAAGAATTCTTAAGGTGGTCTTTTGAACCCCATTAACGATGGAGAAAAACAAATTGGTTAGATAAGGGAGGAACCTGTCTAAAGTTACATAGCTATAAATTGGTCAAGGCCATGGTTCCAAACAACTGTTGGTTCCATGTTAATGATTTTTTATTACACACCATGCTGATCTCACTTTCTACTTTTTAGATTATAAAAATATAGAAAGGCATGGCATTACTACAGGAATCTCTTAAAAGAATGAAAAAAAGTACTTGTAAAAAAGAAAATCCTATATAAAGAATACATCTAGCCATATTTGGTCTGTGTCTTCAATTTTAACGTTGCATCTTTTGAACAAATTTTTTCATATATTTAAAAAATAAGATACAGAATCTAAAGAAAAAAAGGAACGAATAGGAAATATTAAGTAAATAAACATGATCTAATAATATTGTATCTTATTATGTGCTTGGATACTGCACTAAGTTTTTAACATACATTCAAATATCACCTTCAAACCCTATTGAGTTCCCATTTCAAGTCAGCCATTGTTCTAAGTGCTTAGATAAAAAGTGACCAAAAAAATTTTCTAAGTCCCTGTTTTAATAAAGCAAAGATTTTGGTTTTTTTGTTATACTAACATAGGAGCACTGAGGCTGACGCTTAGAGAGGTTAAGTAAGTTGCCCAGGTTTACACTGTTGGTTATTTGCAGATTCAGAACTGACAGCAAAGATTCTTCACTGATTTCAATGCTTTGCTACTGGCAGGAGGAAATATCCAACACTGTTACACCATACGATGCTGTGAAACTACATAGCTCTAGAAAGTGCACATTTCAGTGCAGGCCAAATTTAAGACATACTAATAAAATGTTATTTTAAAGCAGGAGTAGAGAGAGAGAGAGAGAGAAAGTATTCTCAAAAGAGCATAAAAAATTGGTTGCAATTGCCAATTTTATCATATGATATCTCTTATACGTGGAATGTAAAAAAAAATGAGACAAATGAACTTATTTATGAAAGAGAAACACTCACAGACTTAGAGAACGAACTTATGGTTACCAGGGGGAAGGCGCAGGAGGGTTAGATTGGGAGTTTGGTATTGACATGTACACACCACTAAATTTAAAACAGCTAAGCAACAAGGACCTACTGCATAGCACTGTATAGCACAGGGAACTTGTCTCAATATTCTCTAATAACCTAAATGGGAAAAGAATTTGAAAAAGAATGAATACTTCTATGGGTATAACTGAATCACTTTGCTGTACACCTGTAACTAACACATCATTGTTTATCAACTATACTGTAATATAAAATAAAAATAAATAAAAATACAACATTAAACCTAAAAGCACACAATTTTTTAGAGAAGTTTTACATTCACAGCAAAATTCAGAGCATGATACAGAGATTTCCCACATACCCCATGCCCTTATAGATGCATAAGCTCCCCCATTATCAACATCCTCCATTGAATGATACATTTCTTATAACTGATGAATTTATGCTGACACATTATAATCACCTAAAGTCCGTGGTTTACGTTAAGGTTCACCCTTGGTGTTTTCAGCAAATACCTAATCATGTTTCCAAAATTATGGTATCATACAGAGTAGTTTTAAGACCCGAAAAATTCTCTGTGCTCTACCTAGTCATCCTTCCCTTTCCTCAACCACTGGCAGCCACTGATCTTTTAATATCTCAATAAGTTTGCCTTTTATGGGATGTCAAATAGTTGAATCATACAAGATGTAGCCTTTTTATGTTGTCTTCTTTCATGTAGTAATATGCATTTAAGCTTCCTCCACGTGTTTTCATGGCTTAGTGGCTCACTTCTTTTTAGTACTGAGTAATATTCCACTGTTCAGCTATGCCACTGTTTATTCATCCACGCACCTACTAAAAAACATCTTGGTTGCTTCGAAGTTTTGGCAAGTATGAGCAAAGCTGTAATAAAGAATCAGGTGCAGGTTTCTGTGTGGAAGTTAAGTTTCCAACTCCTCTGCATAAATACCAAAGTGTACCATTGCTGGATTGTATGCTAAGAGTAGGCTTAGTTTTATAAGAAACTGTCAAAATGACTTCCAATGTGTCTATACCATTTTTTACCCTCATCAGCAAAGAATGAGAGCTCCTACTGCTCCACGACCTCACCAGCATCTGGTGTTGTCAGTGTTCTGGATTTTGGCCATTCTGACAGGTGTGCAGTGGTATATAACTGTTGTTCTAAATTGCATTTCCCTGATGACATGATACGGGGCCATCTTTTCATATGTTTGTCATCTGTCTATCTTCTTTTGAAGCATCTGTTAAAGTCTTTGGCCTGTTTTTAATCAGATGTGGCTGTGTTCCAATGAAATTTTATTTATAAAATAACTGACAGGCTAGATTTGGCCTATAGGCTATAGTTTGTTGACCCCTGACCTAGAGAATACACAATAGAAATTTGAGACTTATATGACCACATATTATGATAATGTGGCAATATTTTGGGCACATTAATTCAATACAGAATGTTAATAGACAATAAGGAATCAAAATGGTTCCCACAGGCTTTGAATTAAAGGATTGATTTAATGTACATTTTTTTGGAAACAAAATTCCTTTGTAGAACCTACAATTTGTTAAAGTAATAAATAGAGTGGAAGTGACAATGCAAGCTTTTCTAGAGATTGTATCTCCCAAAGGAAGTTTTGAGCTTTCAGGCATTTATTGAAAGCACATAATTACCTCCTGTGTGTTTCCACCATTTGTAGGGCTCCTCTCACTTTAAAGGCTACCTAAGTATTGGGTTAATTACAGAGGAAACACTAGCACAATTCCACTTGTGACTTTTACCGTCTTGTTCATTCTACTAACAGTAGGGCACAAATAAAATAACTTTTCTCATTCACCTTTATTTCAACAAAGAGTAGACAGTCTGAGTTTTATCAATAGGACCAACTAAATTGCAAACAGGTTGTTTTTAACTTTATAAAAATAATGTTCAGGATACATTTTTCCTGATATTGCCTTTTTTTTTTTTTTTTTTTAATAACCCAGAGAAGATAAAAACCTCCTCCTTTTTTTCTCCCATTTCTTCTTCATCTTCAATAGCTTCACAGTTTACATCTGGTGGAGGGGAGAATAAATTGCCTACTCCTTGGACAGTGGCTCTTGTTTGAATGGCAATATATCCTCTCGCGGGGAATGTGTTGTGTCTGTAAAAAGTCCTATAAATGAGTTCAAGGAATAGAAAAACAGTCTACAGATGACATGTTAAAGTAGATGACTTCTGGTTCTACTTCCTTCCTGTATGGTCAGGAGTGGTCTGAGGCAAAGTTGTATAATAAAAAAAGAATAGAAACTTAATTCTTCATTCTCTGCCTTCTCAGTATTTAAACTCCTTCATGGAAAGAGGATTTGGAAATATTCTTCTACTCTGTGTTGTGTGACCCTAGACAAGTTACTCATACTCTGAGCCACAGAATCCTAATCTATAAAATAGAACTAACAATACACTCTGCATAGTTCCTTTAGCTATTTTCTCTCAGTGATACACTCAGTCTTAAATATCTTCTGCTCTGAGTTGCTGGACCTGGGAGTCTGTACTCGTGTAAAGCCTGTAGATTTCCCAAGCTCCCAAACCAGGGAGCCAAACAGATTCTGTTAAATTTTACCAATAACGGCAAGAGATAAAAAGACAGAAATAAGAGAAAAATTTTGCTTCTGACTCTGACATTGTTTTTGCTATGACAGCAGTGAGGTTGAGGTGATTCCAAGACCTACCTACCCAGCAGCTTTTCAGAGGTTCCAGCCTTTTTCAAGAAAGGATATCTTTCAGACAATCCAGTGCCAATTAAAACAGCAGCTCCAGCAACACATTAGCAGTTAGATGCTCATGGGATCCTGTGAAATAGTTATCTATTGCTACGTACCAAAGTACTCCCAAACTGTTTTTCACAGCTAAAAAGGAGAAATATTTATTATCTCACATCATTTCTGAAGATCAGGAATCTGAAAGCGGTTCGGCTGTCTAGTAGTTCTGCCTCAGTGTCTCTCATGAGATTGTAGGCAAGCTGATGACCAGGGTGCATCATCTGAAGGACTTCATTTAGGTTGGAAAATCCACCCCCATGATGACCCCCTCTCTCACATGACTACTGATTTGGGGGTGCAGTTTCTTTCTGGTTGTTGACAAAACACCTCAGTTCCTCATCATATGAGCCTATCCACAGGCTGCCTGAGTGTTGTCACAATATGGCAGCTGGCTTCCCTGGGAGGCAGAAGTCATGGTATCTTTTATATTCCAGCCCAGAAAGTGACATATCTTCACTTTTGCAACAATGTGTTGGGTCACACAGACCAGTCATCATCATGAAACAGTGTGGAAAAAAACCACACAAAGGCACAAATACCAGGAAGCAGGGATCACTGGAGACCATCCAGGAGTCTGGTTATTAGCCTGTTCTTAAAGCCCTTCTAACATCTTATAAATCAATCAATCTCTCCCCCTCTCTCCCCCACTCTCTCTCTGTCCTTGTCTCATATCTAGAGTGGTTTCTGTTTTCCTAGCTCTACCCTGTCCAATACTACTTCCCAGCACTTACCAAGAAATTATAATGTGAGAATGGACAGTAAAAAGGTGGCAAAAACCTGGCCTAGGGGATGACATTCAGTAGGCACTACTATTCCCACTTTAATAAAATCAATGAAAAACATGCATCTTGGCCTTCTATGATTCCCCTGGAAGAGTTAGATCCTTTATCTTTTATGGTTTTCAAACGACTTAACAGTACTTCCATTATAACTCTTAAGGTACGTTGTTAAAATTAATCCACTTACACATCTGCATCCCCATTAAAATTTGAGCTCCTTCATGGCAGGAATCTTACTTTATGTTTCATTATGTCTACAAAGTCTACAGTACCTAGCACAGTGTGTGACTCATAATATGCACTCAGCAAATGAGGAGGTGAGGAATGTGTGGGCTTAGGGTGGGGAGAGGAGGGGAGGAGTGGTGATTCTAATCCCCTCCTAAATGAAAAAAGAATAGCTGACTTGAACTGAAAATGTTGAGATCACTTAAAGAACCATTTCTGAGAGAGTAGTATTTAGACATTTTAAAATCTTTGTACCAAAAAGGGATGTGGAAATATTTTTTCTGTTTTCTATTCTAAAACTTAAATGTGCCTTTTCAAAATTACTTCAGTATGCAATTATGCTTATAGAAAGATAATTTTTATTTCAGATAGTGAAATAATAAAATGTTGGAGTGGGAGGAAGGCAAAAACAGGACTTAATTTTTTAAATCTTTCTCATAAAGCAACCTGGAGATTGGAGCTCCCTTTGAAACCATTCATCAGTTCTGTAGTATCCAGAGAAAGAAGGTGAATTAGCAACTGTGTGATCAAGGGCTGTCTGTTATCTCTTTTGTTAAAATGCCCTTTTTCATAGACAACTCAACTCATTCTTCTGTCAAGGAGTTAACACACCGTATCAAGAGCCTACTAAGATGTCAGTATGTATGTGTGTGAACCCATGCACGTTGGAGGTTGTGAATAGGGAGAGAAGTCACTCTCTAAGTCACTTTGACAGTCACTGTGGAAGTAAAGGAGACATTCACTATCTAACAAAATCCAGGAAAATGTGTCTTCCTCACTTCCACCCTCCAATCCATCGCAACCACATCTAACTCAGAAGAAACAAACTTGTACCCAGAACTTTAGCTACAAGGCAATCTGATAAATCTAGTCCTATCTTTAAATATTCTAATCTCTGCAGCAAAGGTAAGTACACAAAAGAAAGTGGGATTTTGATTTCACCTTCTAGCAGACCATATCTAGCACACTTTAAATTAAAAATTAAACTTAGTCCAAAACTGTGAACTACTAATATTTTGCATTCCAGATTGTGATGTTGTTTTTATCTGGTTACACAACTATAATTAATTAACAAGCTTAATGCATATCTTGACATAACAGTGTACCTTTTCTAAAATTAATTATTCAGGAAAAATGATATTTTTCTGCGCTAAATCTTAAAATGTTATGCATAACTAGAAGGTTAAAATGTCCATATTTGAGTAAGAATTATGAGTAAGAGAATACTCTCTCCAAATTTTTATTTAATTGTTTCATAACAGAAGCTTAACTGAACACACGGCTGCTAATACAAAGACCATAATATCCAGCCTCCCTTGCTGCTAGGTATGGTCACATCTGGTCAGTGAAACAGAAGTGGAAATGTACAATTCTTCCCAGGTGTGTCCTTAAGAGGAAAGAGTGTGCTCTTCTATGCCCCTTCTCTACCTAGCTGCCTAGAATTTGAATGTCACAATCAGAGCTATGTCTAGCAACCATACTGAACTGTGAACGTCAATATCCAACCCTGAAGAATGGTTACTAGTGAGTTAAAGGAGTCTGAGTCCCTGATGATGGAAACATGGAAGACTATATATATATATTTTGTTTTGTTCTGATATTGTCAAAGTAGAAGTCGTCGATGATGTTTGAAAGTTAAATCTTGCTTCTGTTCTCAGTCCTCAGCCCATGCAAAATTTCTCATATCAGGACATTCTTGGAAGTTAGCCCAAATTGTATGCCTGTTGAGGGCTAATGTGACCACAGGACACTATCCAAACATCTGTAAGTACTGCCACAAGTCTGCACATTAACATGGGCTCATTCATTCATTTATTCATTCACTTGTTTTTTTATTCAGCAACTATATGTTGAGTGCATCAGTAGGCACTGAACTGGGCTATATCCATTTATATTTAATTATATTAAATATATTATATATTATAATAATATGCTATATTCATTTATATATTTCAAGCATCCACATGGAAATCTATGACCTCATAAGATTACAACACTTTTCTGAGCTATCAAGTCAAATATGTAATCTAAGATTGTAATACTTATAAGGAGTATAGGCAGCCATTTCTATATTACAATGTGAAGGGCTAAGCCTGGGGGTAAAAGTGGTAGCAGAAAGGACAGCTTGGCCCCAAATAATTAAATACAGAGGAAGAGACAGGCAAAACATTTTTGTATTTTGCAAATGTGTTGATGGCTGATTATTGTACTTTTATGTATAGCTAATTAATCTCTGCAAAGTAAAACTTGAGGACAGTGGCTTTTATCCTGGGGAAAAATCCATGTGCTCAATTAAGGGTGAGGACTACTGATTCTTACATTTTAAAATTAAGAGCTGTGAGTATGTGTCTATGTGCTTATGTGCATTTGGAGAGGGGTGGTCTATGGCTCCACAAATTATAAAAACTATCTTTATACAGATACTTTGTGTACTTAAAGTAGGGATGATACAGTCTTTTCTCTCATCTGTGATGACCTCATTTCCAGATCTTCAGAACTGCACTTAAATTACTTTTGAGGTAAATAATATTAAAAGCTGAGAAGGAATCTAGGAGATAAATTATCCCCAAGGAGAGTTACGGCAATCACTACTCTATCATAGAGCTGACAGGATACCCCTGTTAACTGGGAATGACATGCAGAAAGAGAGGTTTACGACACACAGTGAGCCACAGCCCTTAAGGTCACTGATGCGGGGACAACTTAAGCCTGATGAGACGGCGCCTTTATGTAAGTTCAAAGCTATATCCTCCCAGGATTGCTTTTCATATTGACTGACACCTGAAACATGGGGATCAACACTGGAACTTTGCAAAGATGAAAAAGAAAGGCAGATGGGAAGCAAAATGACAAACTGAATTAGTGGGATATGTCAAATATTCAGCTTCCTGAAGACACAAAACCCTTATAATACAGGATTATAAATCTTTAGCCCTGAAGAGAGGAGATTTATAAAATTGTATGGGGAAAAAATAAATGGTTCAATGCAAACAAACAGAACACTTACTACACAAGCACTTTTCATCAGTATTTTAAGAGTGGTATTGCTCTATAACTAGGGAGCCTTTATAAATACATGCATTTTACTATGTTTATGATACCTATTATTTTTGCAGCTTATGTAACAATTGGTATCCTTGAGTGTCATGTAACACACCACTATCCCACTTACACTTGATGGACTACAACAAGTCACACAGTCCTGTCTGAATCCAACAGAGAAGTAAACAGCAAACCTACCACATAACTGGAAGGAGACAGAACAAAATATCTGTGAAGAGAGAGACATAATTGCTACTGCAAATTGTATCTAAAATTTCAATTTGGAATAAAAAGTTAGCAACAAAAAGTAAGAACAAACAAAAATTAAAATGATTTCTCCAAGTTATACTTTTAAAAGAGAATTATACAAAATGTATATATACATATATACAGAGAGAGAGAGAGAGAGGAAAAAGGAAAAACTACTTATAGTACCACTTTGTCTAGAGAGAAACTGATAATCTTTGTAGTCTTTCAATCATGTACAATGTACTGAAGTTTATTTAACCAATCTGAGTATTTGTTTTTAATTTTTCCTGAATAAACATATTATATATGTATGTGAAATACCAAATATTAATGCATCAAAAAAAGGTAAGAAATTTGCAAATTACCATAAAAGTAAGGAAAATAGAAACATCTTTATATGTACTAATATCAAGTAACACATCATTTATTTAGGATATATTATAGGATATATTATAGAGAGAAATAGTCATTTCTATTTAAATGACTAGAAATAGTCATTTCTATTCTACTATAGAGAGAAAAAGTCACACATATATATATGTGCCATACATTTTAGTGTTTGTGTGTGCATATATATGCATTTATAATATATACATACAGTTTTGTATCAAACTTGTAATAATTTATATTCTGACTTCTTCCATGTTGGTAAATGTTAAAAAATGATGTTTGATAGCATACTCCATATTATGGATGTATTATAATATTTAATCAAGTTCTTACTTTTGCACACATTTTCCAACATTCAGAAATGACACTTTTATAATCACTAGAAATTCACTAGAATGTGAGCACAAAGAAAACTGTGGTCATTTACGTTCACTGGAATATCCCTGATGCCTAGAACAGTGCCTGGCACATACCAGATGTTTAATTACTATATACTGAATGAATGAATAATGAATGAATGCTTCGGTTCGCATCACAATACAAATTCTTTGTTGAATTCGCTAAAAGTGTTCTGTGGTACACTGTTTATGCAGAATTGTTGCAATCAAATAGTAACAACACTATTTTGTTCAACTGTCATTTTTTAAAAGTATGAACCATTTAGATAAATGTAATCAGTGTGAAAATGCCAATCATATGACATTTACTCCAGTAATAGTATTACATTTAAGATGTTTTCCCAAAATATTTGCAGTTATGTAATTTTAAAGTGTTGTTTTAATGAATTTTTGTTTGAAAATAACTGAAACTGAGCATCATTTCACATTATTTGTTATTGTTTGTATTTTCCCTGATATAAATGTTTGCTTACTATTGGCCAATAACTTTGCATTATCATTCATTTTATATTATTTAGTTTGATAGTTCTTTAGTAACTTCTCAAACTACAAAGAAAAAAGAAATAATTACATAATTCTTAAAACATTTCCAGTTGCATATGTCTTCCTTTTTACTACAATTTTTCTTTGTGTGGGCTTTAGAATATCTCTTAATTATACACTAAAGTAAGAAGAAAAAGTTATTTGTACAAAAAGTGACCACTTTCAGATGTATCTTACTTTTTTCTCTACCTTTTAATATATGACTAGAATAATGTTAATATTAGGGACTTGAATAAAATTCTAGGAAAATAGTAACAGCAGAGAAATTATATTGTACCCTCTCTACTCTCAGGATATCAGCCTACAGTAATTTTTTTCAGGATAATTCTGTCCACAACCATAATTATTTTCATAAGTGTTAAAGCTATTCACTTAAAAGTATATCACCTCTGCTACTGTCATGATAATATAGATTTATGAAAAAATATCCTAATTCATTAGCTTAAAATGAGTGACAGACTCAAATGTAGAAAGAATCCAGCTTCTATCATTCCAGAAGTTAAAAAATCCTGAATACATTTTAAAGAAGACTTTGAACACTAACTAACACATGATGTAGCTACAGCTCAGTTGTTTCTTTCCTCTTTTTAATTTAACTCAATTACGTCACTTGCACTGAGGTAAATAGTGTAATTCATTAAAAATGTCAAACTTCACATTTCACTTCCTTGATTGATTTCAACTATTTAGAAATTATGGCTTTGTACTTGTTGCCACGTTTTAGCAAACACCACAGCTTGCATGACTTCTACTCTTTTGTGTCTTTATTGTATTTTTTTTAACTAAAGCAGGGACACTTTGGGCTATGTTACTTCCTTTCATATAAATATTTATAATTTTTAAAAGGCCAACAAATTGACTAAATTGCCTTTAATGACATTTGTTTCCTCCATCTCTGCTCACTGTTCAGTATTCCTTTAGTATTGAGGAGATACTCAGATTAGCCGAAGTGAGCATTTTCTCTCCTACTCAGAATTTGGGGGATTGACTAATATAAGATGCTGGAGAAAATAAAACAGAGCCTATGCCCAAATACTTTATGAATGTCAGACACAGAAATTATCCTTTCATCACATGGGCCCCCAATATCTACAGAAGAAATAAAATATATAGGATGCATCTGCCATAGAAATAGAAATTCAAATACTTTTCTTTTCATGGCAATAGCTAGGTTCAACTTTTATAAATAAGAGTTTTAATATTAATATAGGATTCTGGGGCTTCCCTGGTGGCGCAGTGGTTGAGAGTCCGCCTGCCGATGCAGGGGACACGGGTTCGTGCCCCAGTCCGGGAGGGTCCCGCATGCTGTGGAGTGGCTGGGCCCGTGAGCCATGGCCGCTGAGCCTGCGCGTCCGGAGCCTGTGCTCCGCAACGGAATGTTTTAATATTAATATAGGATTCTGCTCCACCTAAAAAGAAGTATCATACTTAAGTATGAAACTGCAACCATAACTCTATACATTTGTAAATTATTTTTAATTCAAAATACCAGCGTCTTTTTCAGCTGACTGTTGTAACTGTTATAAAATATCCACCTCAACACTTTAAAGGTCACACTACTCACAGTTTGACTAAGAGAGTAACAATGATAATAATGTGCTATATTGTATCTCTAAATAGATCTATATTAGTTTGACAATGGTGAAGGAAGAGTTGGACTCCATTGTTTATTGTATTTGTATGGGCCCAATAGTTATTAGAACTTTTGGAAGTGATTGGTTTCATCAGTCTACTGAGATAACGATGTCTTTGTAGAAACATCTTTTAAATATTGTTCTTTAGCCTAGCCAATCCTGACACTTTTACTGACAACGTAAAATTGTCCTTTCTCTTGGATTAATCATTTCAGCAACATGTTTGTCTTCTAGGAAATTTTCTTGGATTAGGACAAGATAAGATTAAAAGACAACTTTTTTCACTGCCTCTAAAATAAAAATTTCCTATTATTAATATGTCACCTTTTCCAAAATACCAAGCTTCACAGGTATTGTGGATTAGTTCAATCACAACATGCTTTTGAGCCCTTCCCCCCTTGCCTTCTTTACTGGAGAAATAGCAAGTGAATGAGTAGAATTCCCTGTGTTCCTAGAGCTTTCAGTGGTGTAAAGGTTTACGCAACAAAATCTGGCCAATCAGATGGAGTCTTAAGTCCCTGTCTCCTAAGCAGGCATCTGCCCTCATTTTTCTCCTGCCTGAAATGCAGATTTGATGTATGGAAGGAGAGTAACCATCCTCCACTAACTTTGCCTCCACAAAGGCAACATGTGAAGAAACAGCAGAAAGGAATAAGTCTATATTCTTGATGAATATTAAGCAGCTGCATAAACTCTGATTTACCTACTTTTGATTTTCTCATTACAAAAGGTAATAAACTCCTTACTTTGTTAAGCCACTTTTTTTTGAGGTATTCTGTTACAGATCCAAATAGAACCCCACTCAGTGAACTAGCCGTTCTAAAGGGGTGAGAAGATCATAAAAGGGAAAGGAAAGAGAGATGAGACACCATCCATGAGAACCTCTGACTTGAATAGAACTATAGGTTAACTGGAAGAGGCCTTACAAATATTATCAAGGCTTCTCATTTCATAAAGGAGGAAACTAATGTCTGCAGTGGTGAGAGAAATTGCCCACATCTTACACTATACACAAAAAGCAACTCAAAATGGATTAAAGACTTAAACATAGACTTCAAAGTGTAAAACTTCTAGAAGAAAACATAGGGAAAAAGCTCCTTAACACTGGGTCTTGGGAATACCTTCTTGGATGTGAAAACAGAAGCAAGAACAGAAGCTTTTGCACAGTAAACAATTAAAAGAGTGAAAAGGTAATCTGGAACTCTTGTAAGTCAATAGCAAAAAATTCCAAAATAACCCTGTTAAAAAATGGGCAAAGTGGGCTTCCCTGGTGGCGCAGTGGTTGAGAGTCCGCCTGCCGATGCAGGGGACACGGGTTCATGCCCCAGTCCAGGAAGGTCCCACATGCTGCAGAGCGGCTGGGCCCGTGAGCCATGGCCACTGGGCCTGCGTGTACGGAGCCTGTGCTCCACAGCGGGAGAGGCCACAACAGTGAGAGGGCCTCGTACCGCAGAAAAAAAAAAAAAAAAAAAAAGGGAAAAAAAAAAAAAAAAAAAAAAAAATGGGCAAAAGAACAGTTAAGACATTTCTCCAAAGAGGACATTCAAGTGGGCGACATCACTACACATTAGGGAAATACAAATCAAAACAGCAATGAGCTATCACCTCATGCCAATTATGGTGACCGTTATCAAAAAAAAAAAAAAAAAAAAAAAAAAGGGCAAAGTACCTGAATAGACATTTCTCTAAAGAAGTCATACAAATGGTCAATAGGTATATGAAAAGATGTTCACCATCACTAATTATCAAGGAAATGCAAATCAAAAACACAATGAGATACCACCTCACATTGTTTGGACGGCTATTATGAAAAACCAAAAATAACAAGCATTGGTGAGGATGTGGAGAAATGGAACTCTTTGTATATTGTTGGTGGGAATTTAAAGTGGTGTAGCCTCTACAGAAGTATGGGAGTTGCTCTGACTTGCCTATCAGAATGTAGTTGGTCTAACATGCCTGCCAAGGCAGGCATCTGCAAACTTTTTCTGTAAAGAGCCAAATACTAAATATTTTAGGCTTTTCAGGCCATAAAGTCTCTGCTGTTACCACCCAACTCTGCCCTTGTGGTACTAAAGCCTTGTAGCAGACTTCAAGTCAGGGAATGCTCTGCATATTGCACAGAAAATACAAAGAGAATTAATTGAGCTGGGTCCCAATAAAACTTTATTTACACAAACAGCTTGCCAGATTTGGCCCTTGGGCCTGGTCTGAAGCATTCAGCTTCTAGAGATGCCACCTGCCTGAGAAGAATGCTTGCTTTTTGCTCCATACTCATTTTTTTGCTTGTTGAAGCCATTGCAACTTGTGGACCTTAAGGCTGCCACTTTACCTAGGTCGCTGTTTCTGGAGCAGGTGGCCTTTAGATGAGCTATAAGGAAATAATCACAGTAGTGTGTATTCATATTCATTTCACTTCCAGTTAGCCTTTCTCATTCTGTTCTGATCACCTGGAGATTGAAATGCCACCCAAATGTTTAAATTCCTCAAGTTCAGACTCCATGACAGACCACTTCTGGGATTACGGTGCTTTTGCTTTTGTCCTATCTTTTTTACTCTAAGAATTAAAAATAAAGCCCTCCTCCTCCTTCCCTTCTCCCTATCCGTGATAGAGCAGGCAGAGCCCAGAACTGATTTCTTCCCTTAACTTTCCTATTGCTGTTACTTCTAGCTCATCATCTCCCTCCAGAGTTCATTCACCAGATTTCCTGTCAGAGCTTTTGCTAGATAGGATCACCTTTTTTAGTTTTGTTTGAGTTATGCAAGGATCTACATGAAAAGAATCTAGCCTGAGAGATCTAGCTTGAAATTCCTGTACCCATCCTCATAGAAGCTAGGGCACACCATCAAGGTGCATAATAGGTACAGAACAATTTCCAAGGATGTTATTTATGTTTCTTCTTTTCATTTAACCACAAGGCAATGGTATGTTCAATCCCTGAAAAGGCAAAACACATCTTCCCTGGAGATGAGCTATTGATTGGTTTATACTAATCTGCCCATGAGGAAGAATATAAGGCACAGAGCAGCTGATAGAAGATGAATGCTCACACCTCCTTACAAAAATGTCTGAAAAAGTTAGACTTTTCTAAGTTTCAATACTGTCTTCGATCCTAATTTAAGCATTCCAACACCAGGGTACCTTGACATCTAGAGAGAGAAAGATAAAATTATCAGAACACATGATAACATAGGATGCATTCTGAAATGCACCCTGGAAAACTCATTAAATATCCTCCAGTCTTCTCTAATTATCCCAGTGGCCTACCAGGAGTTTCTTGTAACATCCTAATAAAAAAGATATTTTTATCTGGCAAATGTTCAAGCTTTCATCAAATTATTTGCAGCCAAGAATTCCATTTCTTGCTAAATAAAAAGATTTCATGTATAGGAGATTCAACATAAGGTAGCAAAGAGCTTTGATTATTATATTTCAGAGCCTGGGAGTCAAATGTAAAAGCTAAAAGAAAATTCTGTTCCTCTGTGGGAGAACACTCCACAGAACAAAGACCTTTTACTACCCAGGACTTTTCTGAGTTTTTGATGTTGATTTTCCTCACTTTTCTTTTCAAGATCAGAATGTCTCTATTAGTGCCTTTTAGACAGGAATATCATGCAGAGAATTGAAAGGGCACCACAGACTGAAAAGCATGACTTATTATATATATTATATGCATTGCAATTTATTTAATTATAAAGATATTCCAATTCATGTATATTTTGCATTGGCTAACAGTATTTGCTAAAAACCCCCAAACTGAAAAACAAAAGTGAAAACTGAGTCGATCATTTGCTTAAAGACCCTGCATTATTGAGGTTTCATTTCTAAATGAGAGGAGTAAAAAAGATAAAGAGGAGGAACATATAATTTTATATGGTACCAAATGTGTGTAATATGTGTTAATATATCAGTATATACATAGGTATATGCATATATACAAAGGAAGGACTATATGCATGGCTCTGTATTTATATGTTCATATGTATATAGATAGATATATAAAGCCTGCATGCCTAGAGCCTGTGCTCCGCAACAAGAGAAGCCTGCACACTGCAATGAAGAGTAGCCCCTGCTCACTGCAACTAGAGAAAGCCCACGCACAGCAAGGAAGACCCAACGCAGCCAAAGCCCCCCCCCCACATACACACAAGCTCTAAAATCACACATGTGAGTTGCTATGAAGCCTTGGACAAATAACTCAGCATTTCTAAGCATCACATTCTACATCTGTAAAATGGGTAATACAAGAGCATCTAAATCACAGGGATGTTGAGAGAATAAGATGAATAAATACATGTAAAGTTTTTCAAGCATGTTTGGCATAAAGTAAGTATTTTTTAGAAGTTAGCAATTGTTATAAATAGCACTGTTTGCAGAAAACAATAAATGAGTAGGCATCAAAATCAACAACATTTCAATGAAAATAGGAATTTAGGTAACAATGAAGAAGGGCTCCATGTTTGATGTCTTTATAACTCAAGTAAATAAAATCACTATTTCAAATGCTTTCTCACCTTAAAGATTTTGCTAATTAATAACAGAGTAGATCCAATAGTATATGGGTGTCGGCTTTCACAAAAAGGCAGTGGCAGGCAATTATAAAAAAAGTTAATGCAGTTCCTAGTTTGATCACTCTATATCTCCTCATATATTGATAGGTTGACTGATATTTCACACACACAATCACACTCCACCACCCCTTCTGTCTTTAAAAAAAATCTAATTTCCTTTACCTAAAGTTGTGATTTTAGATTTCATTGACTGACTGGCCTATTGTTATGTTTTACGTTCATTTTTTTAAAAAATACCTTTAAACACCTTCAAATCAATCTTTCTCAGTAACAGTGACATTGTTTTCCTGAGCACTCTCAATTACTCCATAACAAACTGTGATGTTTTATATTTTTTTCATAACCAGTCCATAAATTCTTTCACCTCCCTTCATGATAACTGCTGTGATTTTTTTCACATGAGATTCCATTTATGAGGTCACTTGTAACAAATGTCTCATGAAAAGTATCATTATGCATTGGAGTAAGTCTTCTATCTGAGGCAAAGCAAGTGTGGCTCTCTTTAGAGGGATTTTTGTTTGTCCATTTTTTGTGTGTGTTTGTATGTTTGGTTTTTGTATTGTTTTGTTTTCCCTTTTGCTTGCCTCTTTACACATATGACCCATTTGGCTTTTGGAGACACGGTCACGAATAACACATAAAAGAGAAGTTAATTTTTTTCTACAAAGAGGTAAGATGTGTTCTCAATTCTCACATTTCCAATAATTTCCAAATACTTTTGCCATCACATCATCTAGGAAACAGGGCCTAACATTTACTGCATATGTCATAGTTTCTAGCAGAAAATCTTTGAAGAAGATGGTCAAAAAAATCAACTTCAGAAAGATGTTCACCGGCTACTTTCAAAGGCAAAAATGAAAGAAAGAAAAGATGAATTTTGTTATTTAAAAAACTTTAGATCTTTGTATATAGAATGAAAAAATGACTGATATTTGCCAGGACAGTTTTAACTTCTAATATTCTTACCCCTTGCTCATAAGTACACAGTCAGGATCTGTGCCCTAAGCTTGGGTCTAAATGTTGTCAGTTTAATTATGGCTGAGGTCGTATTAAACAAGTGTATAATCAAACACTTTCTTGGTCAGATACTCACCATAATTAGGATTCTTCGCCATATTTGCATCTCTCTTTTATGTTGACAGAAAAGGCAGTGGGTACCTTTTTCTCATTTTAGTTTCCCCAAAACCTGATGGGAAGAAAAGACAGCAAAAGAATTCAGAGGATGAAATACGAGGGAAATGTGTATTAGAAAGTCAAAAAGCATATTTGTTGGTGGCACAGAGTACTGTCTTGGTTCTGAATAGCTTTGAATTTCTTAGGTATCTCAGCATGGAAGGTACAACTGGAACAGCCATGGCCAGCTCTGCTTCTGAGGACCATCCTACCCCCTCCACACCTTCTAGTTCATTTTCTCTGCATCAGTGAGCAGAAGAGGATCGGGGGAGGCAGGGGAGAAATGGCTGATCCACTTTGGGGTACCACCCTCCTCATTCAGACTCCAATTCTCAGCCACCGAGTAAGTTTTAAACAATTATCTGAGGATTGCAGGAATTGTGTTATACGTTTCCATTTCCTAGAACACTGAGAGCTCTGACTTTGTGACATCCAGCCTGTCGAGTGTAACAAAGGCAGGACGTATTTGACAGGTGAAGAAAAAGCTGCTGTCTCACAGGTCTACAACAAAGTGGATGAAACAGTAATAAAATAACGTGTCATATAAGATTAAATGGGACATACATGACCTCAGCTCAATGCTACCTGTGGATTCATAAAAGCTGTATCAGACACATGGAGAAGATTCCATGGTTCAAACACAATTGTGCTGCCTCTAGAAAAATGTTAATTAAATTTAAAGCAATGGGATCCATATTAGCAGAAAATAAGTGCTCCATCCAGCACTATTTATTTTTATCCAGCAAAAACTAGTTATTGTTTCTTCCTATGCTCGTCTGCCCTAATCATTTATTTGACACACAATCACTGTAACAGAGTCACGTGAGGTGTGTTTCTTTCTCCTCAAAGGCAGTCAGCTCTCATCCATGTCAAACTGTACATGGTCCTCGTCAGTCATATGAAAGTCTATTCAGGCACAGTGATTCCCGTGGTCCATACTCCATCATACTCTATTATGCCAGCACTTTACTGCATCATTGTCAGTCAGGTCCACCCATTTTTGCTCTTGTTCTACTACCTTCACACTCACAAAAGTAGCAGATGCAAGCACGCCATTAATGATGGTCAATTTTTTTCTTAGTTTGCACAGATGGCTGAGTGATTTTTATTCATGAGGAAGCCTAAAATTTCAGAATTTTAACAGGGTTAAGAATCTTCCATCATAAATGGAACATCAAATTACTTCTTATTTATTCATCAATTTAATATATGGTTCCTTCCAATAAGTTTTCCAAGTAAACTTGAGAGGAGTTATGTTCCCCTTCTCTTGCTGTAGCTATTATTTTAAGACCACATTCCTAGTTATCAGAAATGAGAAATATCAAGTATACACTACAGTATTATTAACTATAATCACATGGCTGTACATTAGATCTCCAGAACTTATTCATCCTGCATAACAGAAATTTTGTACCCTTTGACCAACATCTCCACCCCCAAGCCCCTAGCAACCACAACTATACTCTCTTTCTTCTTTTATGAGTTTGAGTTTGGCATTTTTAGTTTTCACATATCAGTAAAATCATACAGTATTTGTCTTTTTCTATCTGGCTTATTTCACTCAACATAATATGGTCCAGGTTCACTGATGTTGTTTCAAATAACAGAGAATAGATATCAAGTGTTCTAAACATACACCAAAAGAAAAAAAAAAAGGTAACTATGTAAGGTAATGGATGTGTCAATTAGCTTGATTATAGTAATCATTTCACAGTGTATATGTATATCAAAACATCAGATTGTACACTTTAAGTATATAAAATTTTATTAAAAAAGAGAATCTCCTCAAAAGGGTGTATTTTATACTTCTGAAATGAGTGTTAGCCAACGTCCACATAACCAGGTACACATTTTAAAAACGTATAGAGGCAGTTTATATTTTTGCTAACATGTGTTTACTATTTAGTAAACACTAATTAATTTACACATTTAGCTCACCCTTTGAGGAAGGTGTTAATATTTTCCCAATTTTACAGATGAGGAAACAGCCTCACAGCAGTTGATTAGAGATTGAATTATGTTCAATACACCTAAGTTTGAACATCAACAGTAGCATTTACTTCCTGGGTAACTTTGGGGAAATAAAACTCTCTAAGCTTTAGCTTCCTTCTCTATAAGTGTGAAATAAAAATAATCACCTGCAAATTCTATTGTGAGAATAAAATGATATAATATCTGCAATATGTCTGGTGTACAATTAGCATTCAATAAATGATAAATATAATGGTCACAGTTAGAGGGGTATAATGAAGGAGATATTTTATGTGAGTGGCTCTGCATTTATCTGCCCCACACCAATTACCATCTTAAATTATCATCTTCCTTCTAGAACTAGCATGGTATAAATTTGACCTTCATGTTTCAAATGTACCCATTTATTTCATATATCTGTGATCAGGTGATGAGGTTGGGGCCTTGCTCACTCCCAACTATGGCATCCAGAAAATTGTTTTCTATATTAAAAATAAACATACAAAAAATCTGTTCCTCCTTCACAGCGTATACTATCCAGTTATACTACCTTCTTCAATTTTCAATTCATTCCCATATTGATTTTCTGGTTATCCACTTTCTTTTCTGTTGTATCTGGCTTAACATCTTCTTTATTAACCTCTTCCATTATCCTAGGGAACTTTAATTTTATATAAGCCCTCCCTGTCAACAATTTTGCCTGTTTTTTTTTTTGTTTTGTTTTGGTTTTTTTTGCGGTATGCGGGCCTCTCGCTGCTGTGGCCTCTCCTGTTGCAGAGCACAGGCTCCGGACACGCAGGCTCAGTGGCCATGGCTCACGGGCCTAGCCACTCCACGGCATGTGGGATCTTCCCGGACCGGGGCACAAACCCATGTCCCCTGCATCGGCAGGCGGACTCTCAACCACTGCGCCACCAGCGAAGCCCGCCTGTTCATCTTTAATGACATCCTTATCCACTCTTTTTCACTCAAAAATTGTCACATTCTGATTCTACACCTGAAATCAACAACTCTTATATCCCTCTCACTGATCAAAGCTTCCAATTCTTTGCACGCAAAATAATTAAAAACTCATTAAGGCCTTGAATTTATTTTAGCCCCCAGTTACACTGAACCATGTAGCCTGTTCCTGGCTTTACTTCTTTCCTCATTTATCATACATTTCACGGTCCATCACCGTTGTCACTCTCTTGCATACACCCTTAACACTCTGACACTTGTGTCCACCCAGCAAAGCATCATCTCAAAATACCAAACTGAGCGCTGGAGGAGAAATTACAATGGGACAGATTGTTTTCGCTATAAATTCATGATCACCAACCACAATTGGATCCTTAAAGCTGCCAGGCCATCTTCCTAGGCTTTTCTAGACATCTGGATCTTTCGTATGCCTTATCAACTATCTCATATCTTTGCCACTCTCCTCAAACCTTCACACTCTCCTCTATTCCCTCAGTCTCAATACAATGTCCTTACTTCACAACTCACAGAGAAAACAGAGCCATTGACTTGGCTTTTTCCTCAAATCCCTACCCCAGTCTCCAAGTTTGCCTGCATCTGCATCAATCTTCTCCTTCTCCTGTATTTTTAAGAAAAAGTCTCCCTGCCACTTCTCAATAAATAACTCTGTAGTGTATGATCAATATTTCTTCTCTTCCCATCTTCTCAGGAATCTTGCACCATTAATTACTGACTTTCTTCATCCAATCTTAAACTTTTCTCTTTATATAGAATACTTTCCATCCCTATTTAAATGTAGTCTTGTCTTTCCCATAGCACTTCTAAAAATGAAACAAAACAAAAACCCTCTTTAAACTCCATGTCATCTTTATGGTCTTATTTCTACCAGGTTTTCCAGGAGAAGTCTTGGAATAATTATTACATAACATGGCCCTTCTGTTGATACTTTCTTAACCATGTTTCAGGCATCACTTCTAATTCCAAATTAGCCTGCAATCCTTAACACCACAAAAACAACTCTGCATTTTAAATTTATATATATATATATATATATATATACACACACACACACACACATATATATTTTTCAATCCTGTCTGAAGGGTAAGAATCAAAGCCCAAAAGCTAAAAGCTGCTCCTGCAGAGGGATTCAAACACAGCAGAGAAGTGCATTTTTAGAAAGATCCACTACTGTGAGGTATTTGCATTTTTTTAAATCTTTCCCGGAACAATAAGTGTGATTTCATATTTGAGTTTACTAGGTGAAACCTCTAAATCTACTTTTCAGATAAGATTCAAAAAAAATCCCCAAACAGTTGATAATGCTTCAAAGCCATTTGACATGAGACCTCATCCTGAGGATAAAGATATCTTATTATACTCAATAACAAAAGGACCTAGAGATCACCAAATATCTAAGGATTATTGTAACCATCCAGCTTTCTGACTTGCAAAGTTTGGAAAACTGCATAAAACCTCAACATCAAATTTAACAGTCTTGTATGTGTGTGTGAGTATGTGTGTATGTGCACAGTAGAAGGAAAGTGGGAACAAAACAAGCACCTTTCAATCCTGCTCCTTTTAAAAATGTTTTGTTTCAAATTTTTTATTTAATAAACCTATTTTTTCAAACTAATGAATGGCTCAAATAATTAGAGAAACCAATAAGCTTTAGAAATGATTACATAACATGCACTGACTCTTTTCCCAAGAAAAGAAATATGCGATTAAAAATAATATATAACTGGGGATTTTTTTCCATGTTGAATTTCAGAAACCTGTGCCTAAACAAGAGGAAAGGGGCAGTTTGAGTTAACAAAAACGTCCTCTCTAGTGATTGACTTTACATTTGTTAATAATTACTCTACTGTAATACTGTTGTTTAAAGAAGCCACTTCTCTGAATCATATCTTTTTGTACAGCCTAGATATGACCTGAAAGGAGCATATATTCAGAATCAATATTTCTCAGTTCTAATCTCAACTCTCACTATCTTTTGACAGTGTGAGAACCTTAAAGATGCTAGACACTTCATCAAAGGGTCATAAGGTATGTTAAAGTTTGAAGCACACATTTAAGTCATCCATCTTCTCCAACATGTATAAACTCATCTCAACTTGGGCAGTTCCAGTAAAGACCTCTCTAATTTGCAAGAAGCAAAATATCAATTGCCTACAGTTATCAATTGGCTACTATATGACAGTAAGTTTTCTGAGAGATTTCACATGGGTTATAATAACTGATATTTTAGGCCCAGGAAGAGCCTTTGATTACTCAATCAAAGTTACGTTGAAGTTAGTAAAATGTTGTCATGATGGCCTGATCCTGGGCCCATCTCATCCTCTTCTGAAGCTAACATTCTTTCCACAATGGATTCAAGTATGCTTTTATATGACCACCACCTATTGACCTAATTCTCTACTATGAAGCAACCTAAAATACTTCTTGTCTTTCAACTCATAATAGCCAATAGTAACAAACACATCGACCATTTCTTAAAGACTTCTTTTGTGTCTAGCACATTGTTACGATCTTTAGAGTTTGGACAGCCTAGGTTGTCTTTCATTGACCCCTATACTTACTTAAGGTGTCATATTATTTTTCACTTAGTCAAACTCTGGAACAGTCATGTTTACATTCTTTCTATACTTTTTTATATTCACATTCTTCTTAACTGATTGCAATTTAATATCTACTTTCACAGCTTTACTCAAATTGCTTTATCAAATTTATCACTAATGACTCAAATCAATACATTCAATAATTTGCTTTTTATTCTGTACTTTTGTTGATGTTTTTAAATATTTGGCATTCATACTAATTCATGTATTTTAAAGTAGTTTATAACAATTCCTAGACAATGAACAAATGGAGAGAGAGCAAATCTCAGATGGAGCATTCAGGGAAGAAGGAGAAAATAATGACCAATGGGTCACGCATATGATCATTGTATCAGCAAAGCATCTTCAAGTCAAGCACTGCTCTGGAGTGGCAAAGACTCTTATGTTCTATTAACCTCTAAATTCTTCAAAGATTGGAATAATGCCACAGTCCTTCACCTTGTACATGATAGGTGTTTGCTAAATATTTGTCGAGCAATCTTCATTTTTCTCCTGCCTTTTTAGCATCATTTTGGTGCAATTTTTACTGCACTGAAGTCAGTTACATTAAACTAAAATTTTCTCTTCACCCAAACTGCTTTTATTCTTCTAGATATCATAACAAAATAAAAACTAATGCTGACTTGCTAAAAGTCATTTAGGGTGAAAGTCCCTTTTTTCAGGCCCTCTCTCCATCCTCTGCTTTAATCATTTTACTATACTTATTCCAAAGCAACTAAATTTCTGAAGATATGAGTCACTGTCAGTTTTTTCATTCCTAGAAGTTCCTTGAAGTTCATGAGTAGAATATTTGATTATTATGCAGATAGATGTGGATATAAAGCCCTCCAATTTGTGCCCTAATCTGTTTTCAATTTCTTAATGCAGTCTCTGCCCAGTACATTAGATTATACAGAATTACTACTGCATCTAGTACTTACGGATTCATAGCCTTAGGACATTTTTCTGCACCATTTATTAAGGGTGAAAGTAATTAGGAGACAGAATTGATAAAATGGATTTTGTTTCTCTGGTTAAATTTCAGAATGTTTCTAAGATGGCTATGAAACAATTCAGTGTGAAACAGTCCAGGTGATATGTGTGGTATACAGTTGTCACAAATGATGAAAGTGGCTTTTCTGGCACCAAATCTGAATGCTAATGGGGCACAGGATGTTCTCATCTCTCAATGTGTGCTTTTCTGTTTCTTCCTTCTACAAACATATACATGCATTTTCCTGTGATGCTATTAACTGTGGCATAGAAATATGGCTCTCATTTTATTTTCACAATGCCATCTTTAAAAGGAAGTGCTTTCCACTTAGGGGCACTTAAAAAAATAATTTGTCATTCTAAGAGAAAATGTAGACAGTTGTTTAACATTAGCAGCCTCCCTTATTTTTGGAGAACTGAAATATTTTACCCAATGAAGCATTGTTGATATCTCTAAGTTACAGCATGGAATCCAGGAAACAGCAATGATTTATGTCTTGTCCTGTCTGACTTTACTACAACAGATGTCATTATGGCATATAATGGTATGGAATAAATTGCCTTAAAAGTGAAACAACGTATATTTCAGGAATCACTCAGAAAATACAGCACTTGTGTCTAAAACTGAACTGAAGGATCTATCAGTTGAAGGATTTTGTTTAACTATAAAAAATATTTTAGAAGCACTTTCCAAATGATGAAGTAAGCACCTCCAAAAATTTGCTTCTGCATAAAAGCAACAATTATACTGGCAAGCATTGTCTACACCAATTTTTTCAAACTCTAGAAATTAACCAAAGTCTTTCAATAATCCAAGGAGTGTTTATTCAAGGAAAACAGCTGAAGGTCAGAAATAACAAAGCTTGGTGGTATTTCCAATACTCTCTCCCTAGCTCCATAGTAGCCTTGAAGATCAGCAGCAATGCAACCATTGTATCTATGAATACTAGAAGATGAACAGTTTTTCCCTTAGGCTAGAGGGAACATAACGTGTTTGCAACTCTCCAAAAAGTGCCTACTCAGAAAAATTTTCATTATGTGACATATATGGCAGCTCCCTAGAAAAGCTCTATTCTCAGAGTTTGTCTTTATTTCACTTGACTCAGAGCTCACTCTACAAGAAAAGCATTATATTCAGGGTGGAAAAAAAAATCAGAGAAAATTGTTTAAGAATACTGATGTCTGAGAAGGTGAAAGCAGTTGGGATAACAAGAGATTAACAAAAAAGATTTTAAAGTATGGTCTGGAGAATGAAATGTCCAAGGGGGGCTTTGAAAAGCTTTGACATATACCTAGAGATCTAGAAGGGCACAAAAAAGTACAGAGGTGTGCACATGTCCAAAAAAGTCATCAGAAGACCCTAATCTCTCATCTTCTGTTGACCTTGAGGCTCTTCACAAGAAATGAAGGTAAAAGAAGGGTTGTAAACCATCACAGTGTTGAAAGCATGCCCCCAAAACATAGACTTCTGTGACAAAGGCCAGTAAATTTATTAGTACAAAGAATTAAACAGTATATATGTCCAATCATTAAGATGACTACTAAGCTAAGTGAGCAGAGATATCAGTTGGCCACATACAACAAAGAACACAGACTTTACAGAATTATTTCAGGAAAGTCACTAAGCAAACAAACAGCAACATAAACAAAATATTGTAGGAAGGAAGTGGATAATCTGATTTCCAGATTTGTTACATTATGTTCTTTTATAGGTCCAGTATTTAACCCCCCAAAATTCGTGAGAAGTACAAAGAAACATAAAAGTATGTCTCATACCCATGGGGAAAAAAATCAGTCAATAGAAATTGTCACTGAGGAAGCCCAGAGATTGGACTTAGTAGACAAGGAATTGAAGTCAGCTCATAAGTATGTTCAAAGAAATTGAGAAAATCATGTCTAAAAAGTTTTAAAAAATGGGAAAACGAACTCTCTCCAAATAGATAATATGATTAAAAAGATAGAAATTACCAAAAAAAAAAAAAAAGACCAAATAGAAGTTCTTGAGTTGAAAAGTACAATAATTGTTATTAAAAATATACTATCTGGGCTCAACAATGTATTTGAGCTGGTAGTAGAAAAAAATCAGCAAATCTGAATACAGAAATATAGGACAATAGAGATTATCCAGCCTGAGAAAAAGAAAAAGAGACTTCCAAACACTGATGAGAAACATTAATTTGCATATACAAGGAACTCATCAAAATCCACGTAGAATACATTCAATGAGATTAACACCTAAATACATCATAGTCAAACTATCAAAAGCATAAGACAGAGAAACTTGAAAGAAGCAAGAGAAAAGTGATTCATCATATACAAGTGTTTCCCCAATAAGATAACTATCTGATATCTCATCAAAACTTATGGAGGCCAAAAGACAGTGGGATGACATGTTCAAAGGGCTCACAGAAAAGTGTGTCAGCCAAGAATTCTATAGCAAAGATGTACTTAAAAAATGGGAAGACATTATGACAGTCTCAGATAAGCAAAAACTGGCAGAATTCTCTGCTAGCAGACTTGCCATTTGAGAAATACTAATGGGAGTCCTTCCTTCAGGCCGAAATGACAGTAAATAGTATCTCAAATCCATCTGAAGAAATGAAGCACACTGGTAAAGTTAACCACAAAGGTAAGTATAAAACACAGTATAAATGTAGTTCTTTTTAAATCTTTTCTTCCATATAATTTAAAAAGCAATTGAATAAAAGATTAATTTTAAAATTACATTGATAGCATTATGATGTATAAAGATGTATTTTGCTTAACATTAATAGCACAAGGGAGTAGGAGAAAACTGATGTATATCAGAGCAACGTTTTTGTATATTACTGAAATTAAGTCATAGTAATTTGAACTAAATTGGTTTAAAGTAAGATGTTAATTGTACAAATGATCAACAAGGGTATGGTTAACAAGTATATGAAAAGATGTTCAATAACACTAATCATCAGGAAAATACAAATCATAACCATAAGGAGACATCACCACATACCTGTTAGGAAGGCTTTTATCCTCTAAGAGAAAGATAACAGTGTTACTGAGGAAACGGAAAAATTGGAGCCCTTGTACACTACTGGTGGGAGTGCAAAACTGTTAAGCTTCAATGGAAAATAGCATGGAGAGTTATCAAAAGTTAAAAATAAAATACCATATGATCAAGCCATCTCACGTTTGGATATTTTTACAAAAGAACTGAAATCAGGATTTCAAAGAGATATTGGCACTCTCATGTTCATTACATCACTCTTCACAATAACCAAGCTGTAAAAATTACCTAAATATCTATAATGGATGATAGGAAAAAGTGTGCTAAATACATACAATAGAAGATTAGCCTTTGAAAAGAAAGAAATCTTGCAATCTGTGACAACATGAATGAAACTCTGAAGATATTATCCTAAATGAAATAAGCCAGTCACAAAAAAAATAAATACTGCATGATTCCATTTACATGAAGCATTTAAAATAGTCAACCCATAGAAGCAAAGAGTAGAATGGTGTTAGCCCAGAACTGGAAGGGGAAATGGGGTGTCTCTAATCAACAGGTATACAATTTTAGTTATGAAAAATGAGCAACTTCTAGAGATCTGCTGTACAACACTGTGTCTATAGGTAATAATACTATATGGTAAACTTAAAAATCTGTTTAGAAAGTAGGTCTCATGTTAAATATTCTTAACAAAATAAAATAAAATGTCACCAATAAAACCATATGTGCCTTTTGCTTTCTTTTTAGGAAGATTGTTTATTATTGATTCAACATCTTTAAAATTTATGGGCCTATTCAGATGATCTTTTTCTTCTTCTGTGAGTTTTGTTTGTTAGCGTCTTTCAAGAAATTTGTGTTTCCTTAAAGTTATCAGATTTGAGGCCACAGTACTGTTTATTATATTCCTTTATTATCCTTTAATGCCCATGGGATCATGACTGATGACCTTCTTTCATTTCTGACACTAGTAATTTGTGGCTTTCTCTCCCTGTCCCCAATTCTGTCCTCTTGATTAGCCTGAAAGAGTTTTATTGAATTTATTGATCTTTTCGGAGAACCAGCTTTTGATTTTGCTGATTTTCTCTGTTGATTGCCTGTTTTCAATTACATTGATTTCTCTTTTTTTTTTTATTGGAGTATAGCTGCTTTACAATATTGTTACTTTATACTGTACAGCAAAGTGCATCAGTTATACGTATACATGTGTCCCCTCTTTTTTGGATTTCCTTCTCATTTAGGTCACCACAGAGCATTGAGTAGAGCTCCTTCTGCTCTACAGTATGTTCTCATTAGTTATCGTTTTTTTTTTTTTTTTTTTTTTTTGCGTGTGGGTGTCCAGTTGTCCCAGTACCATTTGTTGAAAAGACCGTATTCTTTTGGTTTTAAGTTTTTTCTTATTTTTTTTTTTTTTTTTTTTTTTTTTTTTTTTGCGTACGTGGGCCTCTCACTGTTGTGGCCTCTCCCGTTGTGGAGCACAGGCTCTGGACGCGCAGGCTAAGCGGCCATGGCTCATGGGCCCAGTGGGATCTTCCCGGACCGGGGCACAAACCCGTGTCCCCTGCATTAGGAGACGGACTCTCAACCACTGCGTCACCAGGGAAGCCCTAGTTATCTATTTTATACATAGTATCAACAGTGTATGTATGTCAATCCCAATCTCCCAATTCATCCCACCTCCCCTTTCCCCCTTGGTATGCATACATTTATGCCCCTCTCACTTTTATTATTCCTTTTCTTCTGTTTGCCTTAGGCATAAATTATCCACAAATATTTGGGTTTCTTTCAGGATTCTTAATTCTATGTCACTGACCTCTATGTCTATCCTTATGCTAGTACCACACTGTCTTGATTACTGTAGCTTCGTAATTAAGTTTTGCAATTAGGAAGCATGAGTTTTCATACATTTTTCTATTTTTTATTGAAGTATATTTGATTTACAATATTAATTTTCAGGTGTACAACATAGTGATTTAATATTTTTGTAAATTATACCCCATTTAGAGTTATTATAAAATATTGGCTATATTCCCTGTTCTATACAATATATCCTTGTCACTTATTTATTTTATATATAGGAGTTTGTACCTCTTAATCCCCTACCCCTTCTGTGCACTCCCCCCTTCTCTCTCCCCTCTTATAGACACCAGTTCTCTATATCTGTTAGCCTGTTTCTGTTTTGTTATATTCATTCGTTTTATTTTGTAGATTCCACATATAAGTGATACATACAGTATTTATCTATGTCTGACTTATTTCACTAAGCATAGTATCCTGCAGATCAATCCATATTGTTGCAAGTGGCAAAATTTCATTCTTTTTTTATGGCCAAGCAACATTCCATTGTGTGTATATATATATATATATATATATATATATATATATATATATATATGTGTATATATATATATGTGTGTGTGTGTGTGTGCGCACGCACATGCATACACACACACACTCCATCTTCTTTATCCATTTCTCTGTTGATGGACACTTAGTTTGCTTAGATATCTTGGCTATTGTAAATAATGCTATGAATATTGGGGTGCATATATTTTTTAGAATTAGTCAGTTTTTTTCTTCAGATATATATCCAAGAATGGAATTACTGGGTCATATGACAGTTCTATTCTTAGTTTTTAGAGGAACCTCCATACTGTTTTCTGTAGTGGCTATACCAATTTACATTTCCACCAACAGTGTACAAGGGTTCCCTTTCCTCCACATCCTTGCCAACACTTGTTATTTGTGGTCTTTTTGATGGTACCCATTCTGACAGATGTGATGTAATACCTCACTGTTGAGGTATTTCTCTGATGATTAGCAGTGTTGAGCATCTTTTCATTTGCCTGTTGACCATCTGAATGTCTTCCTTAGAAAAATGTCTATTCAGGTCTTCAGCACGTTGTTTGATTTTGAGTTGTATGAGCTATTTATGTATTTTGGATATTAACCCCTTATCAGACATACCATTTGCAAATATTTTCTCCCATTCAGTAGGTTGTCCTTTCATCTTGTCAGTAGTTTCTTTTGTTGTGCAAAAGCTTAAGTTTAATGAGGTCCCATTTGTTTACTTTTGCTTTTGTTTCCTTTGCCAGGGGAGACCGATACAAAAAAAATATTGACACGACTTATGCCAAAGAGGGTTCTGCCTATGTTATTTTCTAGGATATTACGGCTTTAGTTCTAACACTTAGGTCTTTAATTCATATTGAGTTTAATTTTGCATATGGCATGAGAAAATGTTCCAATTTGATTCTTTTACATGTAGCTGTCCAGTTTTCCCAGTACCACTTATTGAAGAACCTGTTTTCCCCCTTGTATATTCTTGCCTCCTTTGTCATAGACTAACTGACCATAAGTGAATTAATAACCAGAACTGGTTTACTTCTGGGCTCTCTATTCTGTTCCATTGATCTATGTGTCTGTTTTTGTGATAGTACCATACTGTTTTAATTACTGTAGCTTTGTAGTATGGTCTAAAATCAGGGACTGTGAATCCTCTAGCTTTGTTCTTCTTTTCCTCAAGATTGTTTTG
Source organism: Neophocaena asiaeorientalis asiaeorientalis (assembly GCF_003031525.2). Taxonomy (NCBI): domain Eukaryota; kingdom Metazoa; phylum Chordata; class Mammalia; order Artiodactyla; family Phocoenidae; genus Neophocaena; species Neophocaena asiaeorientalis. The sequence continues at coordinate 7,349,137 of NW_020175410.1, forward strand.
TCTACTTGAGGTCTTTTTTGGTTCCATATGAATTTTACAATTATTTGTGAAAATATCATGAGTATATTAAATCTGTATATTTCTTTGGGTAGTAAGTACATGTTAACAGTACTAATTTTTGAAATCCAGGGACATGGGATATCTTTCCATTTATTTGTATCATATTCCATTTCCTTCATCAATGTCATGGCTTTCAGAGTATAGGTCTTTCACCTCCTTGGCTAAGTTTATTCCTAGGTATTTTATTCTTTTTGATGTGAATTTAATGGATTGTTTTCTTTTTCTGATAGTTCATTATTAGTAGAAAAGAAACAGATTTACGTATATTAATCTTGTACCCTGCAACTTTATTGAATTCATTTATTAGGTCTAATAGCTTTTTGGCAGGGACTATAGGGTTTTCTATGTATAGTATCATGTCATCTCCAAATAGTGACAGCTTTATTTCTTCCCTTCTAATTTGGATGCCTTTTATTTCTTTTTCTTGTCTGATGGCTGTGGCTAGGACTTCCAATAATATATAAATAGAAGTGGTAAAAGTGGGCATCCTTGTCTTGTTCCTGATTTTAGAGGAAAATCTTTCAGCTTTTCACCATTGACTATGATGTTAGCTGTAGGTTTGTCATATAGGCCTTATGTTGAGATATGTTCCCTCTATACCAACTTTGATGAGAGATTTTATCATGAATGGATGTTGAATTTTGTCAAATGCTTTTTCTGTATCTATTGAGACAATCATGTGATGTTTATCCTTCCTTTTGTTAATCACATTGGATTAACATTTTGTTGGCTCACACTGATTTATTTGTTAATATAGAACCATCCTTGCATCCCTGGAATAAAGCTCACTTGATCATGGTGTACGATTCTCATTATGTATTGTTGAATTTGGTTTGCTTATATTTTGCTGAGTATTTTTGCATCTATATTGATCAGAGCCATTGACCTGTAATTTTCATTTTTTTTAGTGTATTTGTCGGGTTTTGGTATCAGGTAATGGTGGCCTCACAGAATGAATTTGGGAGCAGTCCCTCCTCTTTAATTTTTTTTTTTGAATAGTTTGAAAAGATTAGGTATTAGCTCTTCTTTATACATTTGGTAGAATTCCCCTGTGAAGCTGTCCAGTCCCGGAATTTTGTTTTCTGGGAGTTTTTTTTTTTTTATTGTTATTATTATAAATTCAATTTCACTACTAGTGATTAGTCTGTTCAGATTGCCTATTTTCTTTTCCTGATTCAGTCTTAGAAAATTGTATGTTTCTAGAAATTTATCCATTTCTCTAGGTTGTCCAATTTGTTGGCATGTAATTCTTTGTAGTATGCTCTTATGACTTTTTGTATCTCTGTGATATCACTAGTAATTTCTCCTCTTTCATTTCTAATTTTATTTGGGTCCTCTCTCTCTTTTACTTGAAGAGCCTGGCTAAAGGCCTATAAACCACACTTTTTTTTTTTTTAAGTCTGTTTTGGATATTCTGAGCCTCTTGCATTTCCCTAAGAACTTAAGTTTAGTCTCTATTAAAGATATTAGTAGGAATTGCATTATTTCTATAAATAGAACTTTCCTTAATTTTACTTCCCAAGTGTTCATTTATAGTGTGTAGAAATACAATTGATTTTTGTATATTAATTTTGCATCTTACAACTTTCCTGAAATTGTTTTTTAGCTCTTTTTTTGTGTGTGCGTACATGTGTGCACTTCTTATGCTTTCCTATATACAATAGCATGACACTGGTGATAGAGATAATTTTATTTTTCCTTTCCAATATAGATGTCTTTTATTTCTTTTCTTTGTCTAACTGTCCTGGCTAGAAACCCCAGTACAACTTTGAAAATAAATAATGAGAATGAACATCATTGTCTTATTTTTATGTAAGAGGTGAAGCTCAGTATTTAAGTATGATGTTTAGAAGTAAGTTTTCCATAGATACTCTCTATGAAGTTTAACATGTTTCCCTCACTTTTGAACTTAAGTGTTTTATTATGAAAGAATGTTGGATTTTGTTGATATTTATTCTGGATGCATAGATGTAATCATTTGTATTTTGCTCTTTATTCTATTATTATGTTGTATTATATTGACTGACTATGTGAAAAAAACTTTGCATTCCTGGAATAAATCCCACTTAGTCGTGGGGTATAATCCTTTTTATATGTTGCTGAATTTAATTTCTTAGTATTTTGTTGAAGAGTATTGCTTCTATGTTTATAATGGGCTTTGGTCTGTAGTTTTCTAGTGGTCTGTAGTTTTCTAGTGATGTCTTTGATTTTGGTATCAGGGTAATACTGACCACATAGAATGAGCAGGAAAGCATACAATTCTCTATTTTTTGGAAGAGTTAGTGAAGTATTGGTGTTAATTTTTCCTTAAACATTTGGTGAAAGTCACCAGTAAAGCTACCTAGACCTGGGTTTATTTTTGTGGAAAAAAAATTGATGACCTTTTTTAATCTCTCTGTGATATGTCTATTCTGATTTTCTGTTTCTTGAGTTTGTTTTGGTAGTTTATCTTTTCCTAGGAATTTGTCCATTTTCTCTAAGTTGTATAATTTTTGGTATATAATTGCTCATAGTACCCTTTCCTCATCCTTTATATTTCTATAAGGGCAGTATTAATGTTCTCTTTCATTGCTGATTTTAGTAATCTATATTGATGAATCTACCTAAAGACTGTAAATTTTGTTGGTCTTTTTGGAGAACCAACTTTTGGTTCTGCTCAATTTCTAAATATATTATTCTATCTATATTTTATTTATATTTACTCTAATCATTATAATTTTCTAACTTCTTGCTTTGGGTTAATTTGCTCTTTCTCAAGTTTCTTAAGGTGAAAAGTTAGGTTACCAATATGATATCAATCAACTTTAATACAGGCTTTTACAGCTGTAGTGTTCCCTCCTAACACTGCTACATCTCTATCACATAAATTTGGTATATTGTGCTTTCATTTCCAATTATCTCAATATATTAATTCTCTTGTAATTTCTTCTTTGACTCATTGGATATTTAGGACTGTGTTAACTTCCAAATCTTTTTTTAATTTCCCAAATTTCTTCCTGTTATTGATTTCTAATTTCATTTCATGATGATTTAAGAACATACATTTTTGTGAATTCAATCCTTTTTAATGTTTTGAGTCTGCATACAGTCTGTCCTGGAGAATGTCCCATTTTAACTTGAAAAGACTGTGTATTCTGAAGTCACTGGGTGTATTATTCTGTAGATGTCGATTAGGTCTAGTTGGTTTATAGTGTTGTTCATGTCTTACATTTCCCTGCCATTCTGTCTAGCTGTTATATTCATTACTGAAAGTGAGGTATTTTAGCCTGCAACTATTATTGTTGAATTGCGTTCATCTTCCTTCAATTCTGTTCTACTTCATGTATTGTGAGCCTCTCTTATAAGTTTTATATGTATTTATAGCTATGTAAGAGAATAACTGACTTGAACACAACATGTTTTTATGCTGTCTGGTATACTTAAGTTTGAAATTACCTTTACTAGTGTTCTTTATATTATTGTGTGTATTTGAGTTATTGATTTGTGTCCTTTCATTTCAGCCTGAAGGACTCCTTTAAGTATTTCTTGTAGGGCAGATCTGCCAGCAATTAATTCTCTCAGTTTTTGTTGACCTGAATGATTTAATTTCTTCCTCAGTTAACAACTTACTTGGTGTAACATACAATAAACTGCACATATTTAATGTGTACATTTTGATAAGTTTTGATACATGTATACAGCCATGAAACCTTCCCTACAGTCAAAATAATAAACATATTTTATATATTATTAGAATTGCTATAATACAAAATACAGACAGTAACAAATGTTAGTGAGGATGTGCAGAAATTTGAACCCATACATGGCTGGTGTGATTGCAAAATGGTGCAGTGCAGCCTCTTTGGAAACAGTTTGGCAGTTCCTCAAAATGTTAAACATAGAGTTACAATTTGATACAGAAATCCCATTCCTAGATATATACCCAAGATAAATGAAAACATGCCCACACAAAGATGAGTCCATAAATATTGTTCATAGCAGTATTATTCATAATAGTCAAAAATCTGAAACAACCTGCCTACCAAGTGATGAATGGATAAACAAAATGTGGTTTATCCATACAATGGATTACTATTCAACATTAAAAGGAACGAGTCACTGATACATGAATGGATACTATAACATGATGAACCTTAAAAACATTAATTGAAAAAACAGTCATGAAATATCACATATTGTATGATTCCATTTACATAAATGTCCATAGTAGAGAAATCCTCAGGGACAGAAAGTACATGAGCAACTTCCAAAGCTTGTGGGACAGGAGAATTGGAAGTGATACTAATGAGCTCAGGGGTGATGTTACTGTTCTAAAATTAGATAGTGGTAACAATTGCACATCTTTGTAAATGTACTAAAAATCAAAGAATTATATACTTTATAAAGGAGAATTATATGGTATGTGAATTATAGGAATTATATCTCAAGAACGTTATCATAAAACTAATCTTTACTCAGCTTCTGAAATCGAAGGACAAAAAAAAGCCACTTAAGATCTCAGAATTTAACTCACAGCATACTAAATAACTTCAAATATATGTCAAAAATAATGTCCTTAATTATGGAATTAAACTTTCTGAGTAATAAATTTAGGACTACCTAATGAATTCCTGAGGACACCAATATATGAAGAAACAATAAGTCAAAGTACTAAACAGTAATAAAATAATGTTGGTTAGAAGTAGACCTCTGTATCTGGATATTTCAAATATACAGTAAGGATATGTATGTATGTTTAGAATAGTTTATACCAAGGCAATGGGTGAAGTTGGGTTCCTTTTTGGAGAATAGAAGATCTCTACCTTAGAAGGGGTCAGAAGTTTTTAATCAATTTCATTAAATTGGCATATACATAATCATCAAAACCACCAGGGGAACAGAATTTCAGAAGTTAAATAAAAAGTTCCTGAATAATATATTTACAAACAGCGTTATTCCAAAACGAAATTATTAAATAGTTCTAATTTAATCTGAAAATTAGGCTGAAATATGAAGGAAGCATCATATTTTTTTTTAATGTGAAAACTTCAATTCTTATGCCAACTATTTATTTCTACAACCAAGAAGACAATTTCCTCCATAAATACAAGTGCCGAACTTGCTCAGAAATACATTTTTGGATTGCCTCACTATAGGATTTGGAGAGTACAGAAAGCATATGCTTCCCCACCTCTCAATTTGAGAGAATTTCTTCTAGAGGTCTCCTGAATATATCAATAAAATGTTTGTCACTACCAGGAGAATTGTAAAATATCTGTGAAACACATTCAAGCATATGGCATGTTATACAGAGCTGGGGGGAATTATCCAAAAGTTAAGGGACTGACCACACAACCAATTCACTGTCTCCCTAAGTTTTGTTTCAAAATTAAAAGATTAATTATTTTTAGAGTTTAATTTGCTTACAGGGATTTGGAATTTAAATGCACTGTAAGAACATTTTGGTTTTTTCTCCTTAAAAACTAACTTCGCAGTAAGTCATAGGACAAACTGCTACCAACTTGAGTTTGAGTTTTCAGTTAAAAGACTTTTTCACAGGTTTTTTTTAAGAAAATTCCTTTTTAATAAATCACATTCAACTCAAACTTTCACACCTAGACAGACAAAATCAGAAGGCTCAATTTTTAATTAAGTGGGTTCAGCATCTCCATACCTTTATTCTCCCTGTCATATTTGGTGGTCTTTTACTTAATATGTGGGCCAGCAAATATGACAATGGAAGATCTTAAAAGTCAGAAGGTACTTTCCTAAAATTAGGAAAATTGTTTATTTTTCTATTTAAAGAACAAAATATGTTTATAAGTATAAAAGTATATGATGTATATGGCCTAGGTATCTCTCTTGGCACAGTGTCATTTAACATACATGTGCATTGGGGATATAATAGTAAATTCAACAAAAGAACCTTTGTCCTCCCAGAACTTATAATCTAGATAGGAGAAACAAATAATAAGCAAATAAATTTGATATGGCATAGCACATGGTGTTAATTTTATGGGGAAAAATAAAGCTAGGGACAGGGATAGTATGCACTGGGGAGAAGAGATGAACTTTTAAATAGAGGGGTCATAGAAGGCTGCATGAGAGGGTAATATCTGAATATCAACTAAAGGAGTTTTTTGGGCGAAGAGCATTACAAGTAGAGTATCAGCAAGTGCAAACATCCTGAGGTGGCAGTGTATCCAGTATGTTGGAAGAACTATAAGAACCAAAATAAATTATAACATCACAAATATAATTTCAGAAAACGTGGTGAAGTACATGTGCATGTGTTTAACAATTTGAGATAAATGAGATACTTCCTTTGCACTAAAATATTAAAATTAAGGCAATAATCTAAAGATTGGCAAATTATTTACTCAACAAATATTTATTATGCATCCATAAGGAATATCAAGTACGTAGTTGGCAGATATAAATTTCAAAATAAGATTGGAGTTCTGCTACCATTTATGCTACCAAGTAACTCAATGTTTTGCATACGTCAAACTCTGAGTGCCCTGAGTCATAAAATAGTGCTGGATGTATTCTAAAATTTCTTCAACTTCATACCTTACATGAACTGGAAAGTCTGAAGATCAATTGACCATCTATCCCGCCCAGTTATTGCGACAGAGGCAGTGGGTAAGATATTGGTATATAAAGTACATTTAGGGGCCTACCTTGGAGAAGAGAATAGGGTTAGGGGAAAGAAAGAGACCAAGACTCCGCACATGGTAAAAAGTAATGTCCTGAACTTAGTGATGGCAGTTAGGGCTTCAGGAGTTCAGAGCAAGGAAAGATCGCTTAAGGTCAAGTGCACCCTAATAAGTCTTCGTGGAAAAGATAATACTTTAGCTTGAGAAATGGTGGACTTGGGACAAATACAAACTTGTGGGGAAGTGGAACCTGAGAACAAACAGTTTGGACTTAGAGTCCATACGTAAGCTAAGGATAGACTCTGGAGGTTTCTGAGATGGAAAATACCATGAAAATATAATTTAAAATGAAACATCTTTGAAGTCAAGGGTCTTAAATAACAAGCCATCATAACAAAGCAGGTCAAAATGTCATAAATTTCATATGCCAGACAGACTCTGTAACAAGAACCAAAAAGCCGACTGAAGAAAGGTAAAATACTGTGATATCACTAATTTTTTAGTCTGATGACAAATGAATAAGGTCAAGAATGTTTCACATAAAACCTATTTTGGTTTTGAACAAACAACAGGTAGTAATATCCAGCAGGTTAAAGTTGGCCTTGAACAAAAGTCATACTAGGATCTTAAAATAACAACAGATATCCTATATTCACAACCTACTATCTTATATAACTTATCGCATGGCACTTACTTAATCCTACACCAACTCTATTAACTTTTTTTTAAAAAAGGACTTTGAGGTTTACATAATCATACACCATATTTATGGTCCCTCTTTGAATAAAAAGTGAAAGTAGGATGTGGTCTGACTCAAAGGTCAGCCTCTTCAATGAGGCTAAGGCTGATAAATATAAAATCCAAATAAATATGTTTACAGAAATCCAAGTGTGCTAAATGTGATGAATAAAGAATTAAATGGGAGGTTTAGAAAATTAGTGGTATTAAATCAAGGAAACGGGACTGATCTACAATTTCAAAGGAAAGAACACTGGGCAGCAATTAAGGGGAAGGAAGTCTTTTAGTACATTTAGGATCAGCTGGATGAAGGCTTGCAGATGGTGGAGGGAGTACTGATTGTGAGCAGAAGAAATTACAAAGAGCCAAATTCTGCTAAAACAATAAAGTTATCCGGTGAAATCTGGGAAATTCCTGCTCAGACCTTGATCTGTCCTGAAAGGTGTTAAATATCACTGGCTTAGAGACTTCAAGGCCTTGAGTAATGACCATAAGGATATAATTTCAAGGATGATTTTAATAACTGATTTTATATTGTTTCAAGCTTAATTGTAAATAATATATATTTTTAATTATGAAAATTTTATAAGTAAAATCTTTCTGAATTCCTTATTCTGGTTCACTCATCTTTAATTTTCACTTTTGCATCATTCGCATAAGGTTTTAACTATTTTTCTAAAAGAGAATAACTTGTTTTAACTTATTAGATAAATAACATAATTTTTTTGTGAAAATAAATCATGGCGTAAAAAAAGCACTTGAGAAAGTGTAAAAGTCATCCAAAATCACACCAGAGACAGCTGCTTTTAATATTTCAAAGCTTATATTTTGAGGTTGTTTCTCAATTCACATATATAAACAATTTTAGGAGAGACAAGGAGAATAGGAGAATAGGAGAGACAAGCTCTGCAAAGTTGTAACAATTTCCACAGATATGCATCAACAACTTTTCTTCTTTATTTTATTTAAGTTCTTTCTGCTACTGTTTGGTGCTATAATCAACTTGCTGATTGCACTAAGTGCTTCAATTATGTTCAAGAAAAGTAGTTTTATATTTTACAATTTATTATATATTATAGACCTTTTTGTCATACATCTCTTGACTTAAATAAGATGGTCATACATTAAGTAAAAAAGAAAAACTATGTATTATTTATTAAGGGACGTAAGTGATTACATTGACCCATGAAAATGAGAACTTCAATTAGAGGGACAATTTACCTCTTAATCACAATGAATGCATTAGGTGTAGAACACAGGGTCATATAATGATAAGTGAAAAACTTATAGAAAACATACCTATTGTGTCTCTTATTCTTTGTCCTAGTAAAATAATTCATATTAATGATGATCTGGTAAACCAATTTAGAGACATTATGGCTTAAGTCTTGGTACAAATTAACCCATTGCTTTAGTTAATTAACATTATGACACTAAAATCTAGACTATCACAGGCATGAAGTAAATATTTACTAAATGTGGAATAAATGGAAGAGGATTCATTAATCCATTCATCGGTCAACAATTATGGAGTTCTTACCATATATTTTATGTTGTAGTATTACTGGGATACAGAGAAAAACAAAATTACTTTTCAATTCTAGAAATTCACTATATAATGGAGAAAAAAGGTAAATAAATAATTATAAGACAATATGTAAGTGCTTTATAAAAGCATGCATGGACGCTTACATTTGCCTGGGTGGTGGGTGAAATGATGCACAGAGTAGTGACAACTGAATTGTCTTGTGAAGGATGGGTAGAAATTTACTATAATTGTTATTATTGTAATTTTAATTTTGTAAGTGAAGAAAAAAATTTCAGAGGAGTAATTGTCACAGATCTTGTAACTGATAAACAGGAGAGTAAGAAATAAAAACTCCTGTTTTTCTATGTTATAAACTTTAATTATCCCATCATACCATATTAATAGATGCAGAAGCAGAACTCTGGGAATCTGATTGACATCTCATAGTTAATAGCTGAGTCAGGGCAACAAAGAGACTTAATGTAGACCTAAAGTTCTCCATTATTGTTATTTATTTTGTCTAGACACATAGAACAGAGGAAATACGTCGACAGATGAATTTGTATAACTGAATTAACAGTATGAACATTTCAATGCGTGGCTGATATCAAAAGTGGGAAAATTAAAAGCCTTTCCCCAAATGTGTATTTTTGCTTCAGTTGTGCCCCAAACTCAAACTAACTCTTGAGAAAGTCCACCAAATACAGGCAATGTGTTGTCATGGACAGATGTAGCCTAGAGGTCAGAGGCCCAGAATGGCCCTGAATAATGCATTGCTGTGGTTTCCTATATGATCTTAGGCAGGGCAGCCACTTATTACTGAAAATTCAGTCAAAATATATTTAGCATCCACTGTAGGATGCAGACCATTGTGATTGGAATACCACAATACACAGAACACAGCTTTTATACTCTAAGGGTCTGCCTCCAATTATTCTGGCACTTTGTCTAAAAATCAGAAGAAAAAAAAGGGGGAAATTTCTGAGGCTGTTACCAGTCGTAATATTTTATAATTTATGTATATGAATCTTGTTTTTTAAATTTTGTCTATAACAGAAATGAAATTATGGCCAGTAGTAAATAAAGGCTGACTAAAAATTACACTTGGTATATTGTCTTTGATTCTAGCATTTTATCTGTATAAGTTATTTTAATAATTTGGCGTATTTCTATTCTAAAATTCCATGTGGGATTACTTAACAGACTCTACATCAGAAACTTCATGATATATATAACCTTTCATAATACTCAAATGTCGCATTTTCTTGGAAAGGAATTTCATATTGCCTGATAGTCTTTTTTTTTTAACTTATAAGCATAAAATTAAAACACCAGACACCTATGAAAATTGTTCGCTGAAATTTATGTTATGCATTTGATAGGATACTAACGAGAACATTTCTTATTATTTTTGAAATATATAGCTTTTCTGTTACTCAACTTTTTCAGTTAAAATGATATAAAAAAAATCCTGAATGAGGGCCCAAAAGAAATTATTTTAAAGTCTATGCAAATTTAAAAAAAGAATGTTTTAGAATATAATTATGAAAATTAGAAAGTTATAGGAACATTAGAAATCAACTAATTTATGACCATCTAAAATTTCTTTTCTGATTTCTAAAAATCAACTGACTAATCTTAGAACTTTGCTTAATGCTTTCTAGAGTGGTATAATAAATCATTTAGATGGAACTGAATTACCTATTTTCAAAAACATTTTTTAAACACTGCAGTTCATTTTGGGCCAACTAGAAGTTACTGAATTGTCATATCTCAGTCCTCTTGCCTCTACAGAACCTATAAAAAGAGTCACTAAAAATTTTTTTTTTAGTTTTTGTTTTGTTTTGTATCTGTGTATTTCTATGAAATCTGAATCCATCTGTGATTCAAAAGAAAACAATTTTTTTTACATAGGACCAAAGAGATAGATGTGTATAGTAGTGATATATAAATTATTATATTTATTATAAATTATAATTATTATTATAGTAATGATATATAAATTATTCCCTTAAAAATATGTATTTTGTAGACTTTTATGTTTTCATGGGTATTTATTTGAATTTTGTAAAATTAACATGAAGTACTTTTATAAATAATAAGTGATATAAAGGGAAATTAATGTATGCATGTGAGCAAGTTTTAGTTAAGCCCAAATTCATGGCCCAGTTCATAGTCTTTTTCCCATATGAGAGTAATAGCTCTTCGTTTCTCAATTCAGAATCCTAGGCTGTGATTGAGGCAAAGCAGTACTTTATTCTACACAGGCACAGAAATATAATAATAATCACCACAGACTGGACAATTACTCTTTAGAACATATTTGTTATTTCCCACAAAACAGCTGAGGTTGAAAAAGGTTATATAACTTGTCCATTATCAAAAATAAATAAATATGGGAGTCAGATCTGAATTTCTGTCTGTCTGGTAAGGAAGTCCCTGCTTTCTCTCTTAGAAGGCTTCTTCCCAGGTAGGAAAGTGCCTTTTTGTGTGGGGATGCAACAGAGAAGACAGAGAAAACTTCTTGAAGGTGTAAAGAGCTAGCCTTTGATATTGACTGGCTCACCTCTTCCTAGAAAGACTTTAATACCACAAATTCCCAGAAGTTTACCCACTGCAGGCAACCTATCTAACTGGGGCTACCTCTGGAGAGATCCTTTATATCTGGGTAACTTAGGGAAGCATATGCAGGTCCCTAAGATATGGCCAAGAATACCTGTTGCTGTTGTGTTTATATATGGGGAAAATGGAAAGAGAACGAACAAAATGGGAGAGTAATAAAACTGCCTTGACTTAACAATTTGATTTTCCATTTGACAGGAAAAAACAAACAAAAGAACCTGTATTTATTTTTTGAAACACTTGTGGAATGACTAAACTAGGGTTTGCTGAATAATAAGACAGGTGGCATAAAGAGGTAGCCAGTACCCTGTCCCTTTAACACTGTGATAAATGTTCATAAAAGCAGAGGCTGGGTGTCCATCTGTCAGAGGTGCTTTAGAAAAGACTTACATTGGCTGATCCTTCTGGGTCCTTCCATGTCTGAAATTAAGTAATTCTAATTTTAAAATTATATTTTCATGAACTTTTTATTTAGGGCAAAAAGGCATTGTGGGTAAGAAAAATAACATATGAATGCAAATATATTCCAATACATGATACCCATCAATTCCCTGCCAAAATGTTCATTTATATAGTTGGCATTCTTGTTGTCTAAATATAGTAGGTCTGAATTGGGAGAAAACAATATATTTTATTTTTAACATGCAACTAAATGTTAAATTTCCTTTGGTTGTTATGAAATACTTTTTATTGCAATAAAATGACACTGGCAGTTCTATCTAAAAATAAAATATGACTATAAAATGCATTCATCAGTTATTTTTTCCCTCTTTCATCATTTAATTGCCTGATTTTCCATAAATATGCTAAAAAAGGAACAGAATGGATTAATTGAGCTCAATTTACTTCTCTGGACAAAATCTGAGCAATTAAAGAGATCAATCCTATTTTTTAATATTGGGTTGGCCCAAAAGTTCATTCGGGTTTTTCTGTAAGGTATTACAGGAAACCCAAACTAACTTTTTGACCAACCCAATATTTTCTGATTCCAACATTTCCCAGGTTAGAATGTCCTTCTCTTTTTGTTCATAAGTCCCACACATTGCTTTATTAATTTAAAAAGTTTTATTTTATTCCACTAGCTGTGGTTGTATCTCTCATTGTTATATCATTCAACAAAGTAGGATACTTAAAAAATAGCTTTAAAGTTAAAGAAATTAACAATATGCCCTTATATTAATGATAATCTGCTGAAACACCCTGGTTTGCGTTGTGCTACGATAAACTAAACCAAAGCAGATCTGTTCTGAACTATTTTCAACTTCAGCACATCAAGTAAAACGGCTGCTTGTTCCATGTGTTGTTTGTTCTAAAATGTGAAGGATATTTTAAATTAAACATCTGCCTGCACATTTCTTCCATAATCACATTCATCTGAGGAAAAAAAATCACAAACTCCACTGACAGCATTTTATGACCTTTAAATATACAACATAATAACATTTCCTTTAGACTGACAATAAACCAGGTACTCAGCTTTGATATAATTTTCAGAAGGCTTATGTTTCTAGGACCACAATTTGCTTCCTATCAGTGCAAAGAAATGTGAATGACTATAACCCAATGGGCTCAAAAAGAGGCTCGAGGAGTTTATTTTTTTCCCTTTTTATATTAAAAAATTTTTTTAAACCATTCACATTTCCCTTTAATTAAAGGTAATTTCAACCTCTTTGCCTGATGTCAAAGCCTTTTATAAACTGGTTCCAATATACGCTTCAAAATAATCACAACCAATATTTTAAAATCTTTTTCCTTTTGAAAATTAGCCATCCATTTTTCCTCAAGTGTACCTGGCACTGTCTAGCTTTTGCACGTGTTTTTCACACTGCTTCACTTTCAGCTGCTGTGTCTTTCCCTTTCCCTTCCTCTACCAAATAAGAACATGCAAAAGATGGCAATAGGTCATGACCTTCCTTTTTTTTTTAAATATAATTCTTATCCATTAAACACCCACAGACTAGTGCAGTCTACAATGTTGTTTCCATTCTGTGTATTCCTACAATGTCTCATTTCTTCTCTTCTTTTGGAAGCCAATACTATGGACTTGTTTAAATAATTTTTAGAATAATATATAATATATATATATACACATATATATTTTGTAGTAGTAATTATCATTTGCTGTTACACTATCTTATGTCTACATCTGGTATCCTTAAATAGACTGTTACTTATTGTGAGCAGGAATCATCTAGTACCTTCTTACACTTTCCAGCCTTTTTTATTGGTTTACTTGACACTAGAATCTAGTGTCTTCACATTAGGAGAATCAAAATAAATTTTAGTTCTAAAAAGAAAATTGTGACCCTCAAACCAGATTTCACTTATCTCTACCTTGTTACCAGGAAAGGAAAGATCTAATGTGGAGAAGAGCTGTATCTGTGTTTTAAAAATTTATTCTAAAAAGATACAGTGCTTCTTATCCATATAAGCATCTATATTTGAATCAATTTATTATAATTGAAATGAGATCATTGAAATGAGATATCGGATATTCCTTTGTTGAAAAACAAAAGAATTTCCTCAATCATACAAGAATACTTTACTCCATGGTTTTTTATATTGGCTGTACCTGAAAAAATCATCTATTGTGGCCAAAAAGTTTGTTCGAGTTATTCCATAGCATCTACAGAAAAACTTGGATGAACTTTTTGGCCAAACCAATATAAAACATTTCAACACAGAGATGCTCATGTCCCTATTGGAATAATTAAATTACAATCTGTAGAGATGAATCTCAGGCATCTATAGTTATTTATTTTTTTAAGTTTTCCAAGTGATTTTAATAGGCAGTCAGGGTTAAACACCACTAGTTTAAAGGGATGTGTGGTAAAGAAATGTAGCTGGGCGAGTGGCAAAGAGTGAATAAGCCTTACCCTAAAAACTGATTCAAAGAAATATATGAGCACCCACTCTTCCCATTCTGGAAGACAGATTACAGATTAGACACTGACTCTCTCTGATGTGCATGTAACTGCTTACTGGCCCAACCTCATGAAGCATATCATCATCCTATGCTGATGATATGCTTGGCTCTTCATCCTAGTGACACAACTGGACTGGAAGTATAAATTATTTCTGGACTATGAGGTAAATAATGCCAGTCAAATTAAACTCAGTTCATTAAATTAAAATAAATTATATAGCAGCCCAGCCGGTGATGCATACCCTCTCATTGAGAGAGCACAGGGAGTGGCCAAGATGGCAGAGTAAGAAAACCCTGAGCTCACCTCCTCCATGGGCACACCAAAATTACAACTATTAACAAAGCAACTATCAATGACAACAACCTGAAAACTAGCAGAAAAGATTATTCACAACTAAAGATATAAAGGAACCACAATGAGATGGGTAGAAGGAGTGGAGATGTGGTGTAGTCAAGGCCCACATCCCCATGAGAGGATGGAAAGTGAGAGATGTAAAAAGGTATTCCATGCAAATGGAAATAAAAAACAAGCTGGAATAGTAATATTTATATCAGACAAAATAGACTTTAAAACAAATATTTTAACAAAAGCAAAGAATGACATTACATAATGATAAAGGGATTGATCCAAAAAGATTTAACAATTGTAAATACATATGCACCCAAAATAGGAGCATCTAAATATAAGCAAACATTAACAAACACAAAGGGAGAAACTGACAGTAACACAATAATGGTAGGAGACTTTAACACCTCACACACAGCAATGGACAGATCAGACAGAAAATCAATAAGGAAACATGGGCCTTAAAAGACACATTAGAGCAGATAGACCTAATAGATATGTATAGAAAATTCTACCCAAAAGCAGAATACACACTCCTCTCCAGTGTACATGCAACATTCTCTAGAACAGATCACATACTAGACCATATAACAAGTCTCAATACATTTAAAAGACTGAAATAATGTCAAGCATCTTTTTTGACCACAATGCTATGAGACAGAAATCAAATTACAAGAAAAACATTTCAAAAACACAAACATGTGGAAGTTAAACGATATACTACTAAACAACCAGTGGGTCAATAAAGAAATCAAAGAGGAAATAAAAAAATACTTGGAGACAAATGAAAATGGAAACCCAATTCAAAATCTATGGGATGCAGCAAAAGTAGTTCTGAGAGGAAAATTTATAGTCATACAAGCCTACCTCAGGAACTAAAATAAATGATAGAGTCTACTGCTACTGCCTCTGTACTTTCTTTGATTATTGCTTTCTTGGGTTATGCTTAAATTCTGTATTTTGCTATGAGAAATGCCTGTGGTCTCTGACCCCCATGATTTCCAGTGATATAAGGGCGCTGAAAGAAGTGACATTGTATGGGTTGATCTCTGTAGGTCTGGAGATAATATAAATGAGGCAGAAAGTGGACGGCTTTATGATGCATCAGAAGCACAGCTTTATTACTATTATCTGCTAACCTAAGGTAAATTTAACTAAGGCTATCTAAAGCAGTGACTCTCAAGCTTTAGTGGGAATAGGAATAATCTAGGATGCTATCCTTTTAGGGTCAGCTGATCTGGAGATGTGCCTTGGATAAATATGATGAAGGCGTTCCCTGAACCAGTCCTTGTAAAATATTCTCACTCCAATTACACATTATATTAACATAGGACCCTTTAAAATAGTACCATGTTGTGGATCCTGTAGAGAAGTAAATCCGAATCACTGGGAATAGGACCTTGCTATTTTTAAAAAGCTCCCTAGGAGATTTTGATGCACAGTACAGCCAATGACTAGGGTCTGGAATACGCAGAGTCCTCAGATCTCACAGTATCGGGGGATTCAATTTTACTCAAAAAGCACCAATTAGAAAAGAAATATACCTTTCCAATAAATTATGAAACAATAATTATAAATAACAAAGCATCTCTCATCACTAAATTACATTGGAAACTGAGCAGTCAGAAACAAGAGTGATATTAGTTAATTAGAAGGCAAAGCAGAAAGAGGATTCATGTTTAAGACTAAGTCTCTCCTTGCTCTAGAGTTGCCTCTGCCACACCCCACACATCCCAAGGACACCTGCTCAATCAATCATTACTACTAAAGTATGGAATGTTGGGGTCAAGTCAGATAACTGGACTGAAAAGGTAGACTAAACACCACCTTGACCATGCTGTAAAAAATGGTTAATTTTAGTGACTTAAATTTAATATTTGCTTGATTTTAATTGGAAGAGAAAAAGGCAGAACTGTAAGCAATTAGGCATCCTCTTCAAATTCCCCATGAATTTTATAGAACCCTACTTTAAACTCTGTCCCATTTATTAAGCTCTTTAAAAGAGTTGAGGTGTGTGTATATGTGGTATGTGTTTGACAAATACTCATTGGAAATTTGAGATTAACATAAAAAATTTATCTTTCTATGAGAATGTGGTTACTAGCAAAGATAATATGTGGAACAGAACATACAAATATGATCCAGTATAATAACCATTATCCAGTAACATTTTGATCACAGCAACATACAAGAGGTAGTTCCTAGCATAAAATTTCTTCTACTTCCTCCTCTGTTCTCTTACATTCATTCTCTTAAACATGGATGAACAAATAAAGCCCTGAGCAACACTGAGAAGTATGTAACTTTTTCTTTGCACCTCTTATACATTGTTTTCTGAATTCATTCCACTTTTGCTTGAGCAGGAGAAATTATTATTATAAAGAAAATTAAATAAATAGCAGAAATCCTCAATCAGTAAAGGTGTAGCAGGGAGCTGAGTTTCACCTCAGATCACATTCATCCATTAGTTAATTCACTCATTCAGAAAACATTTATTGGCCAGTGGTATGCAAGGAATTGTGTTGGATTCTGAAAAAACAACCATGGTCTTAGCCATCAAAGAGTTTATATCTTGTGAGGAAGGCAGGCTCATAATCCTAAAAATGAACTGCAAAAGCTCATAAATTCTATGAAGAAAAATAAAAACTTCTCTGAAAGAAATAAGATGAAATATAAATCAGAATGGCACCTCCAGGCTTTAAATATTGGAGGAGAAAATGAATTAATGATAAAGTATGAAGACAGAATAAAAATAAAGAACAAAGACAGGGAGGAGAAAAATCAGAAGGGGGAGATTTGGAAAACAGAAGAACAGAACAGGTGTTCAGATAAAAGGAGTGGGCAACTGTGTTGACAATGGTAGAGGGCCAGGTAAGTTCTAAGTAAAGAACTATCCTTACGGTTATAAAACCTGGAATTCATTGATGGCCATTGATAAGGTCAGCTTCAGTGAAATCATTGCTATTGGGGCAATTTACAATGGATTGAGGAGTAAATATACGGAAAGTACATATGGATATATCTTAAAAAAGATGAAAAGTATGGATGGATATGTTGAGAAGTTCTACTGTAAAGGAAAGCATAAATTTTGGGTAAATCCCACAAAAAATGTAAAATCACATTTATTTTGGTTTTATTTAGTTTTTTTAAAATGGCAGCTACTAGAACAGGTTTTTATGTTCCTAGGAATAATTTACTAGAAAGGGAAATACGAAAGATGCAGAAGAGAATGACAAGAGGGAACAATAAAAATGCGAGGGCAGATTTAATTCAGAACCTAGTTGGAAGGACTGCCCTCTGCCTGGATCAAGGTCAACACATTCATTATATAGGCAACAGAAAATATGAACATAAAAAAAAATGCAGTGAGATGTCCACACCTGATTGTAACTTTTGTTGTAACTTTTTAAATCAAGAAGGAGAAACAAATTAGCTGAGTGTGGGAGGAGGAAAGAGGAGTGAGAGATTTGAGAAAAGAAGAGGAGGAGGAAAGAGTCACTGAAACATGAAAGGAAGCTCACTAGTAAAATTTGAAGAATAGGATGAGGACATCAGCTGAAAGAGGGATGAGACAAAGAAACAAAGCTAGATGTTGTAACCAAGTAAAGATGCTAAGAGTCACTGCTAAGCATGGAAAATAAGACTTTTAAAATTTTAGACACTGACTTTTCCATTCTAATGTGTGATAGCCCAGTGATCTACAGGAATAATTCTCAGCCGGGGTGATTTCCTTCCTCTTCCCATAGGGGACATTTGGCAACACCTGGGGACATTTCTGTTGTCTCAACCAGGAGAGTTTTATAGGCATCTAGTGTAGAGGCCAAGGATGGTGCTAAATATTCTACAGTGCACTTGACGCTCTCTGACTCCAACCAAAAATTATCTGTTAAAATTAAGAAACCCCGATCTAAGGGAAGACGACTTTAGAATTTTCTGCAACTGGATGCTAGGATTTTACTTACAGAAATATACCACCTTTAGTTGAGATTTTAGTTTTTTACAAACCTGTAAGTCAACATTGTTTTCTTTATTCCTAGCTAAACACTTTCTATAGCAATTTAGGTTCAGTTTATTTTATTCTCTCCTTAAAAGAATTTGGAAAACAAGTACTGCCTAACATTTATTAAAAACAGTGTTAATAAGTATAACTTGTTTAATCACTCTCTGCTTTCTTATTCATATATTTTCCAAAACAGAGTTTACTTTTTGAAAACAGATTTACGTTTTGCACACAAAAGCATTCCCATGACAATGACTATTACCATAGTTTGGCAATGTTCCAAAGGCATCCAGGAAGAATGAAAAGGTTTGTGTAGAAGGAAGTAGTTTTATAATGTCAGGGGCAAGGGAGAGGATGCTATAAATAATGTTAAAAATGTTTTCCTTAGAAGTCTAAATACAAATCCCTATAATACAATTGTAAACATGTCTTAAATCAAGTGTATTCTCTATTGTAGTTGCCAAAGGACCTATAATTCATCTTGGCTTTGAATAAGAGACTGTGGCTATGAATCAGCCAAGAGCTAAGCACAAATGAAATGAAACTATACATCCCTATGGTGTTGAGAAAATAGTGAAGGGATGTTCTCAGGGGGATATCTATAATATCCTAAGTCTGAACTCTGTATGTACGTAAGTCAAACTAATCAACATAGACCATAAACTCAAACAGGACAACTGTTCCATAAATAAGTTTGTGGTTAAAAAGAGATAAACTTAAAATGCATACACATTTGAATCCAAGAATTATGCTAAAGATATCTTATTAATAGTAGTAATTAAATTCTATTCCATGAATCTTTGTTTCAAATGCTTTGAAATCATAGTAATCATGTTCCAGAAAGTTGAAGATTTGCAGGTTTTGACTTTCTTTCAAAATTATAAAGAAATTTTTGTTCCTTGGGATGAAGCAAAACAAGGATTATTTTATGCTTTGAAAAGTTAGATGATTTTATTGTAAAAACATATGAACAGGTCACCCCCTCACCTGCGTGTGACTAAATGGAATATAAGTAGATTTTTTAAAAAAACAATCTTCAACAGAAAACTGAATTTTTGCTCATATAGTGTTTAAGCCACACTTTAAACTTTTTAAAATTTGAGATAATTGTTGACACACACGCTTTTTAAAAAATAACACAGAAAGAGCTTGTGTACCCTTTACTCAGTTGTCCCCAAAGGTAAAGTCTTGCAAAACTACAGTGCAACAACACAGGATATTGGCATCAATAAAGTCAAGACAGAATTTTTCTATCCCCCGCTTCCTCCTAAACTGGTGAGAGTCACTAACCTGCTCTCTATTTCTACAATTTTGTAATTTCAAGAATATTAATGAAATCACACAGCATGGAACCATCTGGGATTGGCTTTTCTTCACTCAGTAAAATTCTCTGCAGGTTCATTCCAATTGTTGCATTTATCAATTCTTTACTCATTTTTATTTTATTAGAGTAGTATTCTATAGTAAGCATATACTAGTTGAACCATGCCCTTGTTGAAAGAAATATAGGTTGTTTGCAGTTTGGGCTATAGGAAATACAGGTACACATTTTTGTGTGAACATAGTTTTAATTGCTGAGCCATATTATAGTTGCACGTGTAAATTTTAAAGAAACTGCTAAACTGTTTTCTAGAGTGGCTGGACCATTTTACATTCCCACAACGTGATGAGCAATATGTGAGTGATTCAGATTTCTCAGTCCCTAGCCAGAATTTGGTGTTGTCACTACTTTTTATTTCAGTCGTTCTGATAGGTGTGTAATGATATCTCATTTTGGTTTTAATCCACATTTCCCTTATGGCTAATGATGTTGAACATATTTTCATGTTCTTTTACGCCTCCTGTAACTTCAGTGAAATGCTTCTTCATGTTTTTTTCTAAATGAATTTTTTAAAAACTCTTGAGACTGAGAGTTCTTTATTTATTCTATACATAATCCCTTCTCAGAAATCTTTGGTTTGCAAATATTTCCTCAGTCTGTAGCTTGTAGTGCCAACCATTTAACAGGGTCTTTCAAAGAGCAAAAGTTAATTTAAATGAAGTCCAGTTTATCCATTTTTCCTTGTATGGACACTGCTTTTGGTGTCAAGTCTAAGAAGTCTTTGCCTAGACCTAGAGCCCAAAGAATTCTCCTATGTTGTTTTTCTAAGAGTTTTATAGTTTTATATTTTAAATTCAGTCCACGATCAATTTAGTATTAATCCTTGTGGAATATGTTAGGTTTTAGGGACTTCCCTGGTGGCGCAGTGGTTAAGAATCTGCCTGCCGATGCAGGGGACACGGGTTCAAACCCTGGTCTGGCAAGATCCCACATGCCGCGGAGCAACTAAGCCCATGCGCCACGACTACTGAGGCCCACGTGCCAAGAGCCCATGCTCCGCAACAAGAGGAGCCACCACTCACTGTAACTAGAGAAAGCCCGTGCGTAGCAACAAAGACCCAACATAGCCACAAATAAAGAACGAAAGAAAGATGTTAGGTTTTGGACGAGGTTTCTTTTTTTTTCTGCTTATGAAAGGCTATCTTTTCTCCACTGCATTGCATTTAAAACTTTGTTAAAAAATCATTTAGTCATATTTGTATGGGTCCATTTCTGAGTTCTTTCTGTTTTATTGATCTGTGTGTCTAACTCTCCACAATACCACATGTCTTGATAAGTAGAGTTATATAATAAGTCTTAAAATTAGGTCAGCTGAATTCTCCCATTTAATTCTTAATTTTCAAGATAGTTATTTTTGTTTCTTTGTTTTTCTATATAAATTTTAGAACAGTTGTGTCTATGCCTACAAAATATTTTGCTGGGATTTTTATAGGAATTGTGTTACAACCTGCATAACAACTTGAGGAGAATTAAAATCATCACTATTTTGAGTTTTCCAACCATGAGTAAGTGGCTTTATATTTATTTAGATCTTTTATTTATTTCATCAACATTTTGTAGTTTTCAACATACTAGTTCTACACATGCTTTTTTTTTAATGAAAACAAATGACTTAAATTTATTTTGATAGACAATTTTTCCAAACCTAAAGCCCACTGAAGTTGAGAGAGAAGAAGGATAACAAGTGATCCTCAATGGTTGAAAGGGTGGGATAGATTTAGTCACTATATATACAGTTAAAAAATAATCTTGGTAAAGAAAAAAAAAACCCTTCCTTCTCTTTAGCCTATCAGTCTATCATTCTAGTGGCTTTCTCGTCTGCCATACCTCCTCACTGTGTTCTCACAGTGATTTCTAAATATTTCTAAATATTCTGGATTTCTAAATATTCTGTCTTGTCTCGTTCTTTAAACCTACCACCCCACAATGCTGCCAAGGTGACCTCGTTAAACTGTACATCTGATTTTTTTTTTAACCTCTCCATGACTTATTTATTGTATAAATAGAAGGTTTTACATTTTACCCTCTTCACCCATCTTGCCTACTTTCACCCCTCACCTCTAGCAACCAGCAGTGTTTTATTAGTTTGTTTTTTGTTTGTTTTTAAGATTCCACATGTCTATACACGTTTTTAAAATGTATACCTGTTTTTCATTTTTTGTAAATGTTATTGTGTTGTAAATGTAATTTTATACTCTACTTTCTGTTTAGAGAAATTCTTTTAGTGATTCTGTTGGGGTACTTGTGCCGGTGACAAAATCTCTTTTAACTTTCCCTCATCTGAGAATGTCCTGATTTCCCTTTCATTCCTGAAGGACAATTTGGCTAGATATAGGATTTTGGCCTGATAGTTCTCCTCTTCCAGCACTTGAAAAATGTCCTGCATCTTCCTGCCTCATCTTTCTGATACGAAGTCTCACCATTTGGAACTGTTTTCTCCCTATAGATAAGATGATCTTTTCCATTCATGCTTTAAACTGTTTCTTTGTCTTTAGTTTGCAGAACTTTACCTTTGTTCCTTGGGGTGGATTTCTTTGTGTTCACTCTGTATAACATTCACTCAGCTTGACTTTGTAGGTTTATGTCTTTTGCCACAGTTGGGAAGTTTTCAGCCATCATTTCTTCAAGTGCTTTTTCAAGCCTACTCTCTTTTTCCACTTCTTTTGGCATTCTAATGGCATGAATTTTTAGATCTTTTGTTATAGTTTCATAGGTTCCTGGGTCTCTTTTTCCTCCCCATCTATCTTCTCTTTGTTTTTTACTTTGTGTACTTTCTATCGTTCTATTTTTAAGATGTCTGATTCATTCCTCTCTTCCCTCCATTTTGTTCTTGAGACCATCTGTTTGCTACCGTATATTTAATTTCTAAAATTTCCATTTTTTCTATTCTTTATATTTTCTATTTCTTTACTTAGACTTTGTACTTATTTGCTAAGATATTTTATTTTTCATTTGTTTCAAACATGTTTGTAATTGTCAAAGCATATTTATTAAGGCTGCTTTAACATCTTTGTCAGACAATACCAACATTTGTCATCTTATTGTTGGCATCAATTGACTATCCTTTATCCATCACTTGTTGATATTCCTGGTTCTTGGTATAATGAATGAACAGTTAGTGGCAACAGTTACTATATTTACTACTTGTAAATTTAACAGCAGGGATGGCTGTTAAAAATATATTGTTGACTGCTGCAATGTAGGAAACAGAGTAAGATACAGTGTAATACTATTTTCATGAACTAAGAACACATTCAGACAAAATATTCATGTTGTAAGAACTTATACAGATAAAAAGATAAACGCTAAGGCCATTAGATTTGCTGTACGGTAATGGAGAATGAGGATATAAAGGATATGGAATATGACAATAAAAGAATAGATTAAAATTTGAAATATAACTATTTGAAAATGGTTAGGAGTGGCACTGTAAGAATATGAAGTATTCGCATGCATCACAATTAGATTTCAATACTATCAATATTTATAATGATGGTTCATAAAAGCCTGATGTAATAAGCATAACAGAGATATGAAACTCACCAACAAGTGTATATACTAAAATAAGAACTAAAATAATAAAATGAAGTAGGTGCTAGGGAAGCCTAAGGCTCATTACTGCTGCTTATTTTTCTATATATTTTTATTTGCTTATATGGCTTTTGTATTTTTTTAAAAAAAGACTTTTAAATACCTGAATCTTCTGGTATTATAGATTTTATTTCAGCAAATTTGATCTAATGTAGCAAATTAATTGGTGCTTTCATAATTATATAACTATTACCTGGAGAACTGTCTGGCATTCGTAAAGGGCAACACATTAGTGGAAAAAAACCCATAGTATTAATCTTATAGGAGGATTTAATTTACCTTAGCATCTCCAAGGTGCTTCGTTGACATTTAATAAATAATTTTATAAAGGTTTACTGGGGACCTACTATGTGCCATGCCCTTTTTAGATGCTGAGGTCACAGTAGTGTATAACAGAGACAGGATTCCTGCCTTACTATCAAAACAATAGCCAAATCTTGAATTATGCAGATTATCAAAGTAATTCATTTTCTTTTCCTAGTGCTGACCTTTCTGTATTCTACTAAAGATAATATATCTTATTTAAAAATCTGTATTTATTTTAAATGGATACAGTGAACTATCTAGTACAAACTAGTCATGTGGAACATTTCATTAGGAAAGAACTGTCAATTCTTATACACTAGATGACATTTCATGTTTCACAATCACTCTAATGATTCTCTGCTTTCCTTCAGTGTTTTATTAAACAGATGCCATCTTTTAAAGTGTCAGCAAAAAGGAAACATAAGGATGTAATAAAATATACTGCTGACTCTTTAAACAAGGACAGGTCTTTGAATAGGTTAACACTAGGAACTGATTTCAGCTCCCAGAGATTTTATTGTTGTGTTTTTTAATCATTATTTTTTTCTTATGTATTATCTTCACTGATGTTTTAATAAAGTTACTCAAGTCCTCTTGTGCAAAACCTACCATAATTAATCTTACTTTAAAACCTTGTTTTCTATGGTGTTATAAAATGACTAATCAGAGGGTTGATAAAATAAACTTGAAAAGAAAATCTCTTCCTTTAGCCAATGCTTAATATGCCCCCAAATTTTCCCTACATAAATCCTATTAGGTTAGTCAAACAGTTAATATTATATGATATATGTAACATTAAAAAAATACACAGGTTACTGTATAGGGAGATCAACTTAATCTTGTGCAAGTTCCTACCTAAAAATCTAGGAAAATATACCTGTAATCACTCTGATGACAGCTCTCTAGGGTTAGTGAAAATTATTAAAAAATAATTTGTTTTAACCAGAAGGCTGGATTGGTTACTATATCTAAATTAGTGTTGGAAACAAAAAAATGAAAAAAATATGTTTAAGCATTTAAGCATAGATGAGTCAAAAAAAGTCATGAAAAATTATGAGAAAAAGACAAGACCTCAGTTGAATGTTAAGCTAAGCACTGAAACTGGGATACTACTGAATTTCAGTATCCATAGTCTCTTACTGCAAGGAGGGCTGGAGAAGAAGTCTAGAGCTCTCTCCAGGTAAGGAGTCTAAAAGATTTTCTGGAGCCTCCCTCCCCCACCCATCATAACTCAGGGGCCTAAGAAGGCTAAAACATTAGTGTGTAATGATCAACTAGTAATAGCATAGAAAATAACATCTTTAATCTGGAAATGAATAGCAGCAAACAAACAAACATTGGACCTAATAATAAAATATTAGAAGCCATCTCTTGTAAAGTCATAAAAAAAATAAGAATAACTAACATCAAAAATATCTTGGAGATCCTAACCAGTATAACCACACAGATAAAATTAGTAAGTAAAGATTGGAAATAGTGAGTAAAACTGCCAAAACATTCAAAAGCATCTGTATAAAACATTTTAGAAGTAATAAGAGTTCAGCAAAAGCTTGGTTTAGGAGATTGACATGCAAAAATTTCTATACTCCAGCAATAACAAATTAGAAAATGTGACTTTTAGGTAGACACCATTCACACCAGCAACAAAAGGTGATAAAGCCTCTAGCAATAAACCTAACCTATCTGTATAAGACACTTATGAAGGAAATTATGAAACATTAAAGTATAAAAGAGAATAAAAGAAAACCAGAAAAACATGAGAGTTTAACATGTTTGTGGATTGCAAGATTCTGTATTAGAAAAGATGTCAATTTTCTTTAAATCAGCATATAATGCAAGTTTATTCAAATTCCCAGTAGCATTTTTAATAAAAACACACTTGACCCTAAAATTCATATGATATAAAGACCTAATAACAGCAAAGAAATTTATGGGAAAAAAACCCAGAGTTTTTCTTACTAAAATTTAGTCATAGTAATTGAAGATACCATGGTATTTTTAGAGAGACAGATAAATAGATCAAAGGAATAAAATAGCCAAAAATAAAAAGATTGACGCATATATGTGATTAGGTAAACCCTAAAGTCAGAGATGACAGGACACTATCCAATGAATTGTTGGACAATTCTCTTTTCATACGAAAATAAAGTAAATAATATCTATATCTCCCTGCTCTCCTTTTGCCTCTCTCCACTTACCTACCTCTCCGTGCTTAAATGTGGAAACCAATTTTTTTTTTATAATTCTGTTTTATTTTTAAATGGGGTATGCTTGTTTTACAATGTTGTGTTAGTTTCTACTATACAGCAAACTGGAGTTCCCTGTGCTATACAACAGGTTCTTATTATTTATCTATTTTATACATATTAGTGTGTATATGTAAATCCCAATCTCCCAATCCATCCCACCCCCCACCCCCTGCTTTCCCACCTTGTTGTCCATACATTTGTTCTCTACATCTGTGTCTTACAAACTGGTTCATCTGTACCATTTTTCTAGATTCCACATATATGTGTTAATATATTTGTCTTTCTCTTTCTGACTTACTTCACTTTGTATGACAGTCTCTAGGTCCACCCACGGCTCTACAAATGACCCAGTTTGGTTCCTTTTTATGTCTGAGTAATACTCCATTGCATATATATATATATATATATATATATATGTATGTATGTATGAATGTATGTATATATCACATCTTCTTTATCCATTCGTCCCTCGATGGACATTTAGGATGCTTCCATGACCTAGCTATTGTAAACAGTGCTGCAATGAACACTGGGGTGCATGTGTCTTTTCAAATTATGGTTTTCTCTGGGTATATGCCAAAAGATCTTGCTGGGATTTATGTCAAAGAGTGTTCCTCCTATGTTTTCCTCTAAGAGTTTTATAGTGTCCAGTATTACATTTAGGTCTTTAATCCATTTGGAATTTATTTTTGTGTATGTGTTAGAGAATGTTCTAATTTCATTCTTTTACATGTAGCTGTCCAGTTTTCCCAGCACCACTTATTGAAGTGACTGTCTTTCCCCCAGTGTATATCCTTGTCTCCTTTGTCATAGATTAGTTGATCATATGTGTGTAGGTTTATCTCTGGGCTTTCTATCCTGTTCCATTGATCTATATTTCTGTTTTTGTGCCAGTACCATATTGTCTTGATTACTGTAGCTTCACAGTATAGTCTGAAGTCAGGGAGCCTGATTCCTCCAGCTCCATTTTTTTTCCTCAAGATTGCTTTGGCTATTTAGCATCTTTTGTGTCTCCATACAAATTTTAAGGTTTTTTGTTCTAGTTCTGTAAAAATTGCCATTGGCTATTTGATAGGGATTGCACTGAATCAATATCTTGGTTTGGATAGTATAGTCTTTTTCACATTATTGATTCTTCCAACCTAAGAACATGGTATATCTCTCCATCTGTTTGTGTCATGTTTGATTTCTTTCATCAGTGTCTTAGAGTTTTCTGAGTACAGGTCTTTTACCTCCTTAGGTAGGTTTATTCCTAGGTATTTTATTCTTTCTGTTGCAATGGTGAATGGGATCGTTTCCTTAATTTCTTTTTCTGATCTTTCAATGTTAGTGCTTAGGAATGCAAGAGATTTCTGTGCATTAATTTCATAACCTGAAATTTTACCAAATATGCTGATTAGCTCTAGTGGTTTTCTGGTGGCATCTTTAGGATTTCCTATGTATAGTATCATATCATCTGCCAACAGTAACAGTTTTACTTCTTTTCGAATCTGTATTCCTTTTATTTCTTTTTCTTCTCTAATTGCCATGGTTAGGACTTCCAAAACTATGCTGAATAAGAGTGGTGAGAGTGGACATCCTTGTTTTATTCCTGATCTTAGAGGAAATGCTTTCAGTTTTTCACCATTGAGAATGATGTTTGCTGTGGGTTTGTTGTATATGGCCTTTATTATGTTGAAGTAGGTTCCCTCTATGCCCACTTTCTGGAGAGTTTTTTTTTATCATAAATGGGTGTTGAATTTTGTCAAAAGCTTTTTCTGCATCTATTGAGATGATCATATGGTTTTTCTCCTTTAATTTGTTAGTATGGTTTATCACACTGATTGATTTGTATATATTGAAGAAACCTTGCAGTCCTGGCATAAATCCCACTTGATCATAGTGTATGATCTTTTCAATGTGTTGTTAGAATCTGTTTCCTAGTATTTTGTTGAGGATTTTTGTATCTATTTCCATCAGTGATATTGGTCTGTAGTTTTCTTTTTTTGTAGTATCTTTCTCTGGTGTTGGTATTAGGGTGATGGTGGCCTCATAGAATGAGTTTGTGAGTGTTCCTTCCTCTGCAATTTTTTGGAAGAGTTTGAGAAGGATGGGTGCTAGCTTTTCTCTAAATGTTTGATAGAATTCACCTGTGAAGCCATCTGGTCCTGGACTTTTGTTTGTTGGAAGATTTTTAATAACAGTTTTAATTTCATTACTTGTGATTGGTCTGTTCATATTTTCTATTTCTTCCTGGTTCAGTCTTGGAAGGTTATGCCATTTTATTGGCATATAGTTGCTTGTAGTAATCTCTCATGATCCTTTGTATCTGTGCAGTGTCCATTGTAACTTCTCCTTTTTCATTTCTAATATTATTTATTTGATTCCTCTCCCTCTTTTTCTTGATGACTCTAGCTAAAAAGTTTATCACTTTTATTTATCTTCTCAAAGAACTAGCTTCTAGTTTTATTGATCTTTGCTATTGTTTTCATTTATTTCTGCTCTGATGATTTCTTTCCTTCTACTAATCTTGGGTTTTATTTGTTCTTCTTTCTCTAGTTCCCTTAGGTGTAAGGTTAGATTGTTTATTTGAATTTTTTCTTGTTTCTTGAGGTAGAATTTTGTCTCGAGGCATTTTTTGATTTCCTCTTTGATTCCTCCAGTGATCTCTTGGTTATTTAGTAGCGTACTGTTTAGCTTCCACATGTTGGTGTTTTTTACGGTTTTTTTCCTGTAATTTACTTCTAATCACATAGCCTTGTGGTCAGAAAAGACGCTTGATATGATTTCAATTTTCTTAAACTTACTGAGGCTTGATTTGTGACCCAAGACATGATCTATCCTGGAGAATATTCCATGAGCACTTGAGAAGAAAGTATACTTTGCCGTTTTCAGATGGAATATCCTATAAATATCAATTAAATCTCTCTGATGTATTGTGTCATTTAAAGCTTCTGTTTCCTTGTTAATTTTCTGTCTGGATGATCTGCTCATTGGTGTAAGTGAGGTGTTAAAGTCCCCCATTATTACTGTGTTACTGTTGATTTCCTCTTTTATAGATGTTAGCAGTTGCCTTATGTATTGAGGTGCTCCTATGTTGGGTGCATATATATTTATAATTGTTATATATTCTTCTTGGATGGATCCCTTGATCATTATGTAATGCCCTTCCTTGTCTCTTGTAACATTCTTTATTTTAAACTCTATTTTATTGGATACAAGTATTGTTACTCCAGCTTTCTTTTCTTTTGATTTCCATTTGCATGGAATATCTTTTTCCATCCCCTCACTTTCAGTCTGTTATGTGTCCCTAGGTCTTAAGTGGGTCTCTTGTAGACAGCATATATACAGGTTTTGTTTTTGTATCCATTCAGCCAGTCTGTGTCTTTTGGTTGGAGCATTTAATCCATTTACATTCAAGGTGATTATCGATATGTATGTTCCTGTTACCATTTTCTTAATTGCTTTGGGTTTGTTTTTGTAGGTTCTTTTCTTCTCTTATTTCCCACTTAGAGAAGTTCCTTTAACGTTTGTTGTAGAGCTGTTTTGGTGGTGCTGAATTCTCTTAGCTTTTGCTTGTCTGTAAAGCTTTTGATTTCTCTGTCGAATCTCAATGAGATCCTTGCTGGGTAGAGTATTCTTTTTTTTTTTTCTTTCTTTTAGCTGTACGTGGGCCTCTTACTATTGTGGCCTCTCCCATTGCGGAACACAGGCTCCGGATGCACAGGCTCAGCAGCCATGGCTCACAGGCCCAGCCACTCCGCGGCATGTGGGATCTTCCCATACTGGGGCACGAACCCGTGTCCCCTGCAACAGCAGGCAGACTCTCAACCACTGTGCCACCAGGGAAGCCCTGGGTAGAGTATTCTTGGCTGTAGTTTCTTCCCTTTCATCACTTTAATCATGGTAATCATATCATGCCACTCCCTTCTGGCTTGCAGGGTTTCTGCTGAGAAATCAGCTGTTAACCTTATGGGCATTCCCATGTATGTTATTTGTCATTTTTCCCTTGTTGCTTTTAATAATTTTTCTTTGTCTTTAATTTTTGTCAATTTGATTACTATGTGTCTTGGTGTGTTTCTCCTTTGGTTTATCCTGCCTGGGACTCTCTGTGCTTCCTGGACTTGCGTGGCTATAGCCTTTCTCATATTAAGGAAATTTTCAACTATAATATCTTCTAATATTTTCTCAGGTCCTTTCTCTCTCTCTTCTCCTTCTGGGACCCCTATAATGTGAATGTTGGTGTGTTTAATGTCGTCCCAGAGGTCTCTTAGGCCGTCTTCATTTCTTTTCATTCTTTTTGCTTTATTCTATTCCATGGAAATGATTTCCACCATTCTGTCTTCCAGGTCACTTAACCATCCTCTGCCTCATTATTCTGCTATTGATTCTTTCTAGTGTATTTTTCATTTCAGTTATTGTATTGTTCATCTCTGTTTGTTCTTTAATTCTTCTAGGTCTTTGTGAAACATTTCTTGCATCTTCTCAGTCCTTGCCTCCATTCGTTTTCTGAGGTCCTGGATCATCTTCACTATCATTATTATGAATTATTTTTCTGGAAGGTTGCCTATCTCCATTTCATTTGGTTGTTTTTCTGGGGTTTTATCTTGTTCCTTCATCTGGGACATAGTCCTCTGCCTTTTCATTTTGTGTGTCTTTCTGTGATTGTGGTCTTTATTCTGTGGGCTGCAGAACTGTAGTTCTTCTTGCTTTTGCTGTCTGCCCTCTGGTGGATGAGGCTGTCTCCGAGGCTTTTCCCAAATCTTAAATAGTAGTAAAACTATTAGAAACAAATATAGTGAAATATCTTATTTATTCAGGATTGAGAGGGATTTCTCAAACAAGATATAAAATGTAGAGTGAAATGATGAGAGAGAAGCATATTAGTATTCAAATTCAGATATTATTTTTGAAAGTAGCCTTAGCAATCCATTTTTACAAAGTATGGCTACAGTGAAAATATGTCTCAAATCACAAATGGCAGAAAGCTTAGTAATTGGCCAACAACCCCAGATGCTGTGGTCTGAAATGTATCACCCAGCTCATGAAAAGGCTGCACTTCCTGCCAGCTACTGAGGCCAGTGACCGAGTGTGGCCAGATACAGGGGCCAATGCTTTCCTGGAGACAGTGGGCTCTAACAAGAATTCACTTGGCTTGAGGATTCCCCAGTACTTTTGCTGAAACCTTTTTAGAATTGCTCCACAGTCTAATCCTTTTCCTACTCTACCTTCCTTCTTTCCCTCTTAGCTCCTCTAGATTAGACCTGCCACCTGGTTTGACAGATCTCCCAGCCTCCTCTAGCTCTGGGCTCAGTTTTTCCTCACACTTGTGTTTTCCTCTTATGCAGCTAATCTCACTTTTGTGTCTGATTCTCCAAGGACATGAATTAACACACAGTGGCAAACACCAAGAAGTAAAAGCAGAAGTGCAAGAAGAATAAAATTAAAATTTAACATTAATTTTTGTTTATAAGATGTAATAGAAAATAAATATCCACAAATGATCTTAGAAGCATGATATCACTCGCACATTCATGGAAGAAAACCAACAATCATTAAGATAATCAATTACCTACATAAGTGGTTGGTCAACTTTTTTTAAAAAAAGAGCTAGATAGTAAATATCTTTGTTTTCTTCTGCCAAGGGGCAAAATTGAGAGTGTTATATAGGTACTTAGAAGCCATTTTAAAATACATCTATTTACAAATGGAAAAAAATCACTTCAGTTCCTGGCAAAGACAGAGGAGGAGGAGGGAAAGAAAAAGAGGGAGGGGTAAAGGGAGGGAGAAGAGAGGAAGAGAAGGGGGAGGAGGAGGGGGAGGGGAGAAGGAGCAAGAGGAGGAGGAAAAGGAAGCGGGAGAGGAAGAGAAAGAGGAAGAGGAAGGTCATGACAAGCAAGACAACTGGCCAGATTTGGACTCTGGGCTGATCCCTGACAAGGGTAAGAGAGTGCAAGCCTATGAGAGTGGTGTTCAAAACTTTGTTTGGGTATTCCTACAAGAATTTTGAAAAATTGTTTCCCTTTGTATATGTTTAGGATGATACCTGACGTCTTCATCTTAAGTTTGATCATTGCAAAGGATGTAATTATAGGTACAATTCTATTGTACATGTCCTTTAAGGATGTTTTTATTAAAAATTTAGAGCCTCAGCTTTATTCAATTTATGGAAAACATATATGTCTAATAATCCAAATGACAATGCTAATCATTTCTTTCTCAAATTCAGACTCACTTCATGTCAGAAAAAAAAAAAGATGACTTTGCTTTTCATTTCAAATATCATGTTAAGAAGCATCACTATCATCTCAGTTCTGATTTTTAATTCTAAGTGATGTGGTAGATAAAAATATGGGTCTATAGATAGATGTATAAATGAGAGATGGGCAGATGAACAGATAATTGCTAGACAGAGAGGCAGACGGATGCATGAACAGGTAGAAAAAACATTTTCTCTTTTGATTATTTTCCCTCTTTATGGTGCCCCAGAGATTTTTATACCTTGGAATTGTGCCAAAATAGGATGTGGAATGGATTGGTGAAAGTTGCCCCGTTCCTCTGTGAAGTTGTAGCAGAAGGGTTCTGAAAACAGAGGTGGGAGTGGGAAAGCCACACAGATTCTCTACTAGGTCAGATGAGTTTTGGAAAGGGTACATATGGAATTTAAGGATATGGAAGATAATACTCTCTAATTCTATTTTTGCCCAGGCACCCCCCACCACAGACACACACTAAAAGTGGTTTATTACCGTCATACTTACAAATACTCTAATTTGAAAATCACTGGTCTCAGATCCCAAATGCTCCATTTATAACAATCATAGTTTAACACAAGAAGGGTTTGCTGTTTGTGGTGGTGGTTTGAATAAATATGTAACTCTGAGCTTACAGACTTAGGAAATTCTGCGACACTGCACACCAGTTATTTCCCTCTCTCTCACCCAGTTGCTGTTCTGTATAAATATGTCAGTAGTAGAAGATTCTCATTGTTCAACCTCCTCTTCTATCAACCTTCTGTAAGGATAAGTCCTTATACTGGGAGATGGCAGACTTCGCTCTGCTGGCAGTGCCTGTGGTTTATAGTGAGTCACAGCTTGCTAACTGCTTAACTTTTTCTCTCTACTTAAAAGCTCCAAGGAGTCATGAGACCACCCTGAGGAAACAACGGAATGTCAAAAGAAGGGTATGATTTCCCCATCTCTTATATGGATGTAAACATTCAAATGTAAAGTTAAATTAGGAATCTTTGAAATGCATTTTTCTACAAAGGACATCACTGAAAGCACAGTAACGTTTTCACTGAATATAACACAAATTATCATATATTGTTTAAATACTAATAAAAATAAATTAGTTCTCATATGAGTAGTGTAGCACACAATAAGAACACAGGATGTTTTTCTTCAGTCCTATCAGAGTTGACAGAGCAGCTAACTCTCCTCTAAACATTCACTGAGGATACCTTCTGATGAAATAAACAGGTTTTTTAAACCTTAAAGACCTAGATATAAATGAAAAATATAAGAAAACAACATTGTCATTGGAATTACTAACAAAATGCTTTGATAAAATCTACCATTAAAATGTGATAGAACATGACTAGATGACTTCCCAGTCTCATTAGCTTAAACATGACCTTACAATAAACAGATGCTTCTACAAAATGCAGTTTGCAGGGAGTATTCAAAATAAACATGACCATTACCACTGCTGGTTCCAGGACAGTAAAACAGGTAGTGAAACCCAGCAACCTACGGGAACCTGGGTGAGCCTAAGGCTATCAGTGTTCTAATTTATATCTTTTGAAAATAAATTGACTTGTCAGAACACACACACATGTGCGCACACACACACACACACACACGTAATTAATCTCTTTTATGCAAATACTCTCATCTCCAGTACTTACTAAGCATTCTAGACATGCCATATCATATTTAAGTACCCAGTGTGTATATATTTTTATGTAGTCTTAGAAAACATGCTTTTGCTGTTTTACTTAAGTGAATTCAGGTTAATGTATATTCTAATAAAAGGACAGCTTATAAACAAACTCCTAGCAGAAAACAGCTATTTTTGTCATTCTATATTTTAAAAGGCATGCCTGAATGGTTTACTGAGTTATAAAAGTACATAAAAGCTTTATTAGTGTTTTATTAAAGGACTAGATGCATAAAAAACAGGTGACTTCCCTGGTCCTACTTCATAAATAAAAGTGATCTCCCTGGTAATAAATGATCTCTCTGCTTCTTTTGTGGTCTTGCTTCTCGGTCTTTGATTACAACAAAACACTTGGCATAGCATTTGTGATCAGTACAACTCTGCCTCTAAAATAACTTCCCTATTTAATGGAGAACTTGCATAGGAGAAATTGTACTTGTTTTGTTCCTTCTAAAGTTCTCCACTCCCGGTTGAACTTGTGACTCTGGAAATTCTGCTATT
The DNA here is from genome assembly GCF_003031525.2 of Neophocaena asiaeorientalis asiaeorientalis. NCBI lineage: Eukaryota > Metazoa > Chordata > Mammalia > Artiodactyla > Phocoenidae > Neophocaena > Neophocaena asiaeorientalis. Next base: position 7,383,943 of record NW_020175410.1, read on the forward strand.
TTGGAATGCTTCCTTGGACCAGGCAATGCCTGCGGAAAGGTATTTGGAATGGGACTTCTCTAGAGATCAGATACATCAATCTGCGTGTTACACATTAAGCAATACTATTCAGAATGTACACACACACACACACACACGTCAACCAGAAATTATTAATGCATGAAAATGGAAAATAGGTTCAATAGAAAGAGTCCATTATCTAACAAATGATGTCCTTCCAAAGCATATTAAAATTCTACAAATCTTAACAGGACTGCTTTATTAAAGAACAGTTGCTTTGCTTCTGGAATCACTGTTTCAGAGGCAAAGTGTGTCTCATTTCACTTGCGATTTTAGAATGAGAGTCAAACCAACATTAAAGAGTGGCATATTTGTTTTCTGAAGGATATTCCCCAGGCATGCCCAAAGTCAGGCTGGCTTCTTGTCTGTGCCATTGTTTGCACATTTTGTAAACATCACTTGAGTTCTTCTGTATCCTATCTATCAAAAACTCCCAATTTCCAAAATGACCTCCCAAATTTACTGCCCCACAAATACTGCTTTATATCTTGAAAGACATAGATTTTAGATTAAAAAAAAATTCTCTTCAACAAAGGTCACCTAAACACCATCTTCACAAAGGGGAGACATTTCTACTGTCTATTCTATCTCCATTTTGACTGTGGGCTGCCTGCTGCCTACTTTGCATTCTGTTGTCCAAAAGGCTTATTAATGGGGTCTAGAGGGAGGCTGTCAGAAATGGCAGACTGAATCAAGGGATTTTCCTTCAACATCCAAATGACACACTGAAGCTAGAGAATTAAACAGATGACTAACCAGTGCCCTTTTGTCTGAAGATGAAAGTGGGATTGCCAACTTGCAAACCAATGACTGACATTTGGGTGGATTAAACCATCCTGCTATTGTACTGCCAGTTTATAATCACTACTGCTTTCTTGATCTCAAGTGCCTCAGCAAAAGCCTTCTCAGTTTTTAGAGTCATGTTTGTAGAAACCCTCAGCTGAGCTTTTGCTGTAAACATTTATCCACCAAGAAGCAGTTCTCTGACACTAACTGAGAAGAAGCGTTGGCTTCTAGGTATTTAATTAAAACATTAAGGGGAAAAGCTTTCGTGTGAACATTCACAAGTACTTTCCTATAGCTGAAGGTTGCTATAATTGAGTTTCCCTTCAAATGCAACCCTCCCCTCCCCAGCCTTCTCTAAGAACAGCAATAGCTTGAGGTTCACTTTGCCTCACGCTGTTAGTTGTGACTTTGAGACTCTGCCCCATGCTGTCACTTTCCTGATTCTCTCAATCTGGTTGTTAGCTTTAATTTCTAAAATCAAGATTGGATGGCAACAAGGGGCTTTAATGAAGAGTGAAAAAGTCATTTGTTAAACAGCATTAAGAATTCTTATTTGCACTGCTGTATAGTGTGGTCAAGCCAAACACTTTCTGCTTTTATGAATCATTCAATTTTCCTTAACACATAATTAATGTTAATAAGGAGAAGGCATTGTATAGGAACTTAATTCATCATAATAGATGCTGACTCTAGGTGTAGGTTCCTGGGGTGCCACCATTTTCATTGTAAGGTATTGCGAGTACCATGTATTATAAGGAAGGACATGAAGAACAAATCACATATGGTCATTTGATTGTTGACCAAGTTCACACAATGGAAGTACTTAGTTTCCCTTAAAAGTTGCATTTTTCAGTGAAAAGATAGTAAAAAGATATCTAGTAATGCCATATTAGTGAACCTTTCTGAAGAGTATCATTTCTAAAGAACATTTTTAAGCTACTCTGTGCCTTGGACCATTGAATGTAATAAAGGGAGATTGCCCATGCAATTCTCTTCAGTGCATCAAGTCAATTGACAGGAGCTTTATTCCCCTTTCATAAAACGTAAAGGTACAGATTTCACAAAACATCTTGAACCAATCAAGATGGCAGCAGCCAAATGTTGCAGGAAAGATATAAAAGTGGTTATAGCATCTCTGTTAAACTCATGTTTCATATTCAAAAGTGAATCATTTGCAGGATTCAACAAATTTCCTTTAAAGATAATGTGGCTACAATTTTTACTTCAAACTCATAATTTAGAATAGTCAAATTTACTTGTTATGAACAAGTAAATATTTCAATTTAACAAGAACTTACTGAGGACTTATTAAATTGGTAACACTATACTAAGAAGTAGAAATACACAGTCATATAGACACAAAAATACCACATAATGCCCAATTTGTAGAAATTATTTATCCTTGATAAAGAAAATTCTTTTGAAAACTTAAATAAAAATGCAGGCTACATATATGTGCTAAATTTTAAGCAATGTAGACAATAAATTGGCATAATATTACAGAAGGGGAAATGTGGATAGAACAGCACGCCAGGCTATGTTCCTCTTAGCTTCTGTAATCCTGCTAGCTCGTGCAATAACAGGAGTCCTAGACCCATTCAAAACTTAAGTAAGAATCAAGTCCACTTTCACTATAGTCACACTCTGATGGGTTCCTTGGTATTTTCTTTTGTATCTGAGTCCCTGCCTTGATGAACTGCCATTTACTTGAGCTCTGAAATTTCTTTCCCACCATAGTCTCAGTCTTGCCTTTAATCCTGTTCTTAAGGCATGCATGTTTCTGTCTCTTGAACAACCGTATTAATGGCAAACACCTGTCTGCTTCAGCATTCTTTTCACTTGTCAAGATTCCTGTCTGCTTTCTTGCCATACTGCCTTCTGCCCTCCATCCACTTGACTGTCTTTCATTGCTTATAAATGCCATTTCCTGGTTAAGCATCAAACCTATCTGACTTACTACCAATAAAAATCTGTAATGAATATGACCCACTCCCCACAGTACATGTATGTTCTGGCTATTACACTATCAACTTACCTGAAAAGGTCAATCTATGGTATATTTCTTCTAACATATTATTCCTATTTTCCCTCTAAGACAGGACATGAGGAAGAACCACTTGGGATAAAGGGAGTTTCAATGAGAGCACCTCACTTGACATTATTCTATTTCTTTCTCCAAGAAAATAGATTTCTCTGTGGCTTACCCACTTCAATACCAGTCTCTGTTTAATGACCACCGTTTTTGACATCTATCCCATTATCTAGCTTCTCATCTACACTTACTTAATTTTTGGTATTAAACTATCCATTTGGAATTTCAGTACAATTCATCAAACACTGAGTGAACACCTACCATTCGCAGGCACCGTGCTAAGTGCTGGAAATACAAAGGTAAAAACACTGTTCCTGATTCTGCAAAAGTTGTCATCTAATGAATACAACTCTGTCACTACCTCAAAACTGGAATTAACTCACTTTCTACAATCAAAAGTGATCTCAACAATCACTTTTGTTCTCCTTACTAGTAGCAAATTGCCACCTTCACTGGTAAATAACTAACGCAAGATTCAACTTCCAGGAAGGCAATTCCAGACTACTGTCTTTAGTATTTCCAGGACTAATTCCCTGAGTTGGAGCTTGAAAGATTAAGATTCATTTTAACCAACTAGTGGGTGTGATATTTAGAGATTATAAAAATGATACAAAAACTAAGGACAGCATAATACTCACCCATCTTAAAAAATTTTTTTTACTATACAATGCAGGATTTTACTTCCCAAATGTACCCAACTGAAGTAAGACACGGGAGCTGAAATCTAGTCTGTATTCTCCTCTCCAATATATACACCCTGGCTTGTAACTGCATATGACCACACAGGACATTTTTTCTAATTTATCTACCAAAAACTTGTTTCCCAATTTGTCCAAAGGGGCATAAAAGCAAGCAGCAGACTGAGCCTACTGACTACTCTTTAATTCTTTAGTATTCTTAACAAATCAAATTCTCAAAAAGGTGTATGACACTTACTATATCCATTTTCTCACTTCCTATTTATTTATAACCCATTCCACCCGGGGTTTTATGCCCATCTTTTTGCAAGACCCATCACTGATTTTCGTGTTGCAAGATTTAATGGACACCCTTCTATGTGCACCTAACTTAAAATTCTTAGCAATGGGCACAGTTGGCCATTCTCTTAAAAAAAAAAAAGTATTCTCTCTCATCTTCTAGGAGATTATATTTTCCTGGTTTTCCTTCTACCTCCCTGAATACCCTTTCTTAGTCTCCTTGTTGGCTATTTTTCCCTGTACTTATCTTCAAAATATTTTATTTATTTAGTGAGCATCTCAGGAGCTGTTCTTTTTGCCATTTACACATCCTCTTTAGGCAATAAAATTTTGTGGCTTTTAAGCAGCATCTATATGTTCCCAGTTTATATTCCAAATTTATAACTGTAGTTGTACAGCTCCAAATTTAACTTTATAACTCTAGTTACAAAGCTCCAAATTTATATCTCTAGGCAAGGCCTCTCTTTGCTCCATTCTCCCATCTTCAACTAATTAGGATTATGGCAAGTGAAGATGGTTTCTGTCTTCCATGGTTGTCAGTGCTACAACCCAGGGGAAGAGAGTTTTTTCTCCCTCTGTGCTGACACAATGTAAGGTTTCAAAAAGATCAGCAATACACTTATACAGAAACTGCTGAGGACTGTGCTAAATTAAAATATATCACCCAGATTTGCACTTTATTACCCAACCAATTGTTTTCAAAGTGACTTTTTTTACAAAGAGGCTTTGAGTGTAGTAAACGTTCTGCATTTAACTACTTTTCTTGAAGGTCCAAAATATCAGGGAATATCTGTTATCCACATTTATGTTTTCTATATTCCCTACAATACCTAGAATAGTGGTTCTCAATTGTTACTGAACATTAGAAATTCTGTGAAGCTTTAAAAAAATCAGAACCTAATATCACCCCCAAAACTCTGATGTAATAGATATGAAATGGCACCCAAGCATGTCTATTTTTAAAGTTTCCTCCTAAATGTCAACTGACAGATGAATGGATTAAGAAAATAATGAAATATTATTTAGCCTTAAAAAAGAAGAAAATCTTGCCAGTTGTGACAACATGGATGAACCCGGAGGACATTATGTTAAGTGAAATAAGCTATACACAGAAAGACAAATACTGCCTGATTTCACTTATATGAGGTATATAAATTAGTCAGAGAAGCAGAGATTAGAATGGTGGTAGCCAGGTGCTAGGGGTGGGGGAAGTGGGAAGATGTTGGTTAATGGGAAGAAAGTTTAAGTTACGTAAGATGAATAAGTTCTGGAGATCTAATGTAATGTGACTATAGTTAAAAATACTGTATTTTATACTTGAAGTTTGCTAAGAGGGTAGATCTTAAATATTCTCACCACACAAACAAAAAAAGAAAGAAAGAAAATGCTAACTACGTAAGGTGATGGATATGTTCATTTACTTGATTGTTCACTATGTATTATAGTAGAATACATACCGCCATTTAATCACCATATCTGGTTTCCTAGATGAATCAGGATATAGTCAGCTTTGCTAAGCAGTGGAATATAACAGTAGATGCTCAAAAACATTTGTTCAATAAACCAACCAATATATCTCAGTAGTCACAGTAAAAAAAAATTAATCACATTATTATTATTTAAAGAGTTTCCTTTCTTCTACAGTACAAAATAAACAGCTATTGATGGACTTGGCAAGAGATCAGAGACCTCAGTTTTATTTTGAAAAAAATCTAGAAAAGCCTTTGTGGATTTCTTTCCAACAAATCTAAACAGGCAGTGATTGCAGTATCCACAATTAATAGCAGGTACACGACCATTTAATAAGACAGCAATTGATTTGGGGTCCTTTTCATTTAGAAGCAGACATAAATTAGCTTACATAATGTTGTACCAGCAAATAAGGTTGTTATTTTGATCCAAAAGGTGATTACTTTACCCTAGGAAAGTCTACCCTTAAAAAGGAGATCAAGAGGGTTTGGATGGAAGAAAGGATAAATTTTAATTCATTTACTTGATGTATTCATTCTTCTAAAATATTTAACATGACTTTTGTAAACTTTTTAATCAGGTAGAGAAAATTTCAGAAGACATGGGAATAATTTGATGGAAAAAAATTGATTTTACTCAGCTACCTATGAACTCTGTCATTGTTAACTCTGTTGCTTTCAATTCTAATTGAAGAGATCTATGTAAATTGCCTGTATGAAGTGATTTTTTTCATTCAATACTGACATACATCACCTATCTTGAAGAATTAACCCCAAAAGGTACAGATGGAAAAGAACCCACCATAATTTACATATGTAATGTAATTCCCTAGGATGTAATTTTGTACCAGAAAATAGGTAATTTCTCTATTATTGTGAGAATTTTAATAGCTAAAAAGAAATAATGGTTTGTTTTGAATCTTATTTGGAAGACAGTTCCCTAGGACTAACTAAAACTCTGCCATATGCCAAATATCACCCCATTTCCCTATGTATACAATGAATGCTTTACTATTGTTAACAGTGTTGTTCTGAATAGTTCAAAATGATCCTAATATGTCAAAAAGGATACAGAGACAAGAACTTCTGAGCATTCCTTGATGAATGCTGCAGCCAGAGTGTGAGGATATGAGTGCCCATTGCTCCCTGCATCCACCTTGTAGATTTCCCCTCTAAACTACCCAGAACTCTGGTGCTACCAAAACAAGAACATCTACTTCAAGCAAAAAGGTATATGAAGGCCTTTTTTATTATCCTGCCCTTCAAAATGTCTGAAATATATTCATTGTAGGAATAATAAGTCTAAATTTATTATTTTAAAAGTTTACTCCCTGGGTTTTTTTTTCTTTCTTTCTTTTTATGTCTACTGTTTGGTTATCATGATTTCTTCACCTGAAATTATACACGATTTTTTAAAAAATTTTTAATGCTTAATAGATTAAATTGGTCAATAAAAATAGAAAAGTACCAACATATAAAAATATGCATTTTAAAATACAGGTCACGCTATCCAGTTGCATATGCATGCATGTGCATACACAGACACACACACACACACACTCATGCCCTGCAAGAGTCCCAAAATATTCAAAGTGTTTGCATTTCTCAGGACCATATTTTCCTTGATTGTGTGCTCTAACAATCTTAGTGTCAGTAATTTTAAATTCCAGTCATATATCAGATTTGTTAAAATAGCTTTTGCTTTCTAATATTTTCCTCTAAAAGAGGTTTTATTTTTAAGGTTTGGAAATAGATTCCTGTGCCCACAATGAGTATATAGGGCACACTGAAAAGCATATCTCAGTTGAAGACCCTTTGCCTGATAGGGACTGCCTAAATGTTTAAAGACATTAGCTCCCTGCAAATGACATTCATTTCCTGCATATGCAAATTTTCTTAATGCGACACCCCCATAACAGGTAGAATGTATAAAGTTAATGAAGCCATGTAATTACAATCACTATGGTGACTGCAATCCCCTGAGAACAATAATGTGATAATATACATCAGTTCTGAATTTCTCTGGAAATAACAGCTTATAATTTAAAAATAGATAGTAAAATATTTTCATTATCTCCCTCTTAACTCCTAAGGCAGAAGCAGGCACAAACAGATTATGCTCTTTACTAACTGAAAATAAGATAAGAGAAAGCAAAAATACAATGTTAGTAATTGTTTATTTTCAACTTTCAATGCCTTCATTTGGCCTCATTTTAAAGGCTTTTTCCCATTTAATCAGGAAAACACCAGGGTCTTTGGAGCCAGATTTTGTTTTTCTTAAATCGTGATCTTGTTAATCCCAGGGAGGCTACATAGCTAGCGTTTACTGCTGTTGTGCTAAAATGACATGACTTGTAATTGTAAACTGGGTAACAAAGTCCTCAAATATTTGTCAGTGATGTGAGAGACCAGGGAGTAGGAGTGAAAGGATGGTTCTTAGGAATCGTTGCTGTGTTGATTTTTTAAAATTATAATTATTTTGTGTTTTCTGAAAGAACAGGAAGCAAATAAATAACACAGGTGAAAGTCTATAACTTTGTAGGGTTGTCCTGACAGTTGCTAAGCCCATATTTAGCCAACGTCAAGATAAGCATAAAGTATATTTATTCCCGGAGATTTTTTGGAAGTATTAGATACACTCAGTCCTAATTCTCCCATTATTTCACATCCCTGTGCATTTATTTCCCTGAATACCAAAGAAAGTGCAACCCCTGTTCTTTTATATCACTCAGGAAAAAAGAACGTTACATTCCCCTATGAAGACAATGAATCAAACTATTTACGCCTGGAGCATCACAATGTTGATGAGTATAGCCCACAACTGAACTTCCCTTTAAACACCTACCAGTTGATTCCACTTAGTGCAACTTCCACTCACTTACTCAAAATGGAGGGCCTTTCTTAATCAAGCAGCAGGTTTTGTGTAAGAGTTGGTGGCACACAAATATACACTGAGAATTTTGTGTTCCTAAAATAGCTGAGAAATACAGTCCCCTGAAAATTGAAAACTTTTTCATTCAGCTTTATGCAATTACATGTTTTAAAAATTAACCACTTGAAACTGTTTTGAGAACAATGATTAGTTTTCTTAATCTTCCAAATGAAATTCAATACAACCCATTAGAGATGGAACTAGTCATGGTTAAGCACTGAAAATAATGTATGTATTTATTGTTGTTTTAATTTAAAAAACTAATATTTCTTAGAGCAGTTTTAGGTTCACTGCAAAATTTTAGCAGAAGTACAGAGCGCTCCCACCTACCTCCTGTCCCACACACTTATAACCTCCCAGACTATTAACATTCCACACCACAGTGGTACATTTGTTACAATCAAAGAATTTACCTTGACACATCATTATCATCCAAAGTCTGAAATTTACATTACAGTGGTACATTTCTTACAATCAAAGAATTTACCTTGACACATCATTATCATCCAAAGTCTGAAATTTACATTACAGTTGTACATTTTTGATGATGTACATTTTTTGGTTTTGACAAATGTACCACAACATTTATACACCATTGTATTATTATACAGATTAGTTTCATTGCCCCAAATATCATCTGTGCTCCACCTATTCATCCCTCCGTCCCCCTAACACCTGGTAACCCTTGGTCTTTTTGCTGTCTCCATAGTTGTGCCTTTTCTGGAACATCATATAGTTGGAATTATACAGTGTGTGGCCCTTTCACATCGGTTTCTTTCACGTAGTAATAGTAATATGCATAAGTTTCCTCCATATCTTTTGATGACTTCATTATTTTGTTTTTAAGCACTGAATAATATTCCATTGTTTAGATGTACCACAGTTTATCTATGGATTCACCTACTGAAGGGCTTTTTGATTGTTCCCAGTTTGGCGATTATGAGTAAAGCTGCTAGAAAAATCTGGGCGCAGGATTTTGTGTGGACATAATTTTTCAATTTACTTGGCTAAATACCAAGGAACAAATAACGTGTATTTTGACTTGACTAGCATATTTTTGTGATGGTAAGCTTTCATAAATTGGCCTCTGGGTCAGAACAATAAACAGAGTTGGGTGATGAAATGTGTGGATTTAGGCCAATGTTTAAAAACTAAAACTAAAAACCTTAAAACTTCCTTTTTGTCTGATCCACTAATTATTCAAAGAAAACACATGGAAAATATAAGAAAACAAAGTAGCTACAGAGATGGTATTTGGACATACAATTAGTGCATTTATTTGAAGAGTCTGTACCATATTCCCATGGAAAGTAAATACAAAGCCCCTTTGAATTTTCATGAAATCTGCCCTTAAGGTTAAAAATGAAATAACTAAAGAATACAAGATGTTTTATATTAAGCCAGTCAATTCAATACGAGATCCTTTCTGAACAGTCATGCTAAAGGAAGTGTGTGTGTGTGTGTATATCTATCTATATCTCATGGTGTTTATTTATCATTTGAACTTTGAAAATTAGACAAATTCCTTGGGTAGTCTTGGCTTGACCCTAACACTAGATGGCTGCTGTGTTTATACAGATGGCAAAAAGCAATGAAAGGGCGTTCAACATCATCAGGCATGTATTTGGTCTTTATACCACCTCTCCATCTCCTTTGTTTAAAACCTACTCTAATCAGTTTTTGCCTCCAAAATTCCATCAGATTTGTTCTTGGAAATGTCACCAGTCACCTCCACATTACTAAATCTAATGTTGATTTCTCAGTTTTCATTCTATTTCATCTATTGCTGCATGTGAAGCAGTTATTCACGTGTCATCATGTTTACTTTCTTTTAGGACAGCATACTTTCTTAGCTTTCCTTCTATTTCACATTCCTCCTTCTCAGGATTCTTGGCAGGATCCTCCTCATCTACCTCATATTTTTGTGATGGTGTAGCACAGGAGATGTCTTTGGTCATCTTTTTTATTTGCACTCACTTTCCTGGTGATGTCATCCTGTCTCAAGCTTTCACTTATCACATACATGCTACTCACTCCCAGTTTTATATCTCCAGCCCAGACCTCTCTCCTGAACTTTATAACTATTTATTGAATTAATAGGAGTATATTCTTAAAGCAATGGCTATTTGCAGAATAGTCATGCAAAGCTTTAAAGAGAAGATAACGCTTATCTCCTTACACCAATTCAAATTCTTTGGTTGCATGTAACCAAAAAACAGCCTCAAACTGACTTTAGAAATGTCTTCAGCACCACAGATGAGCTATCTGCAATAACCTAAGCTTATTATTCCTTACTAACATCCAACACTGGGAAAAGCTTATCTTTCCTCAACTTTCTGACCGAAAGAACCAGACACCTTTCTGAGTAGGTCATCTTAAATCATGTGCTTATGTCTGAACCAATTGCTAGGGCAACTGTGACATAATTAATAGTGTTCCAATTAGAGTCCACACCTAGCACCAAGGTTGAGAGTTTCATAAACAGAGGAGCATGCAAAAAGTAAAGGAATAGCATGAAGCTTGAAAGTGTTTATGTTTTGAGGGAATGGTTAATGATCAGTGTAGTTGGATCATTAAATTGCAAGGAAGTTTCTGGTAGGTAATGAAGTTGAAAATATAGTTTAGGACTAGCATGGAAAGGAACAAAAGCATATTATTTTGAAAAACCAAGTTAATATGCTCCAAGTATCATCCCTTTATTTCTCTTAAAACTCAAAATCACTAAGCTTAAAGATGTGAAGATTAAACATTCTATGATGCCACCTCAAGTAGGTATGTGTGCTAACATTGGTTTGTCAAAGACTATTGGTTTTGTAATAATCATTTAAGAAAGGTTTTAAGCCCATTAAGAATACATGTTTAATTTTGTTTGAAATTTTGACATTTTAAAATAATTATTTAACCCATTAAATTCTGATTAAATAAAATTTAAATAAGGTATTTTTATTGGGAGGTATAAAGGCCTTTGGAACCTTGCTATGCTCAAAAAATTAGAGATCCTATTTATTAGTATTTCATAAGCCAATATTTCCATGAGGTAATGATGCCAATGTCTTCCTAATAGAATTATGATTGGTTTGAAGCTTTGCATTTTATTCGAAACTTTCAATAAAAGTTACAAATTAAGTACTATATGTTTGCTTTTAGTAAAACTGGAAATTATCCTAATACTTGTCAAGATTATACTAGTATTGACCTGGATTTCATTCACTTACAGACTCAATGGTCAACAAACTTGCATTTTTGCTAATCCTGAACTATGAGAGAGAAATAACCCAAAAGCCACCAAAAACATTAAATCATAATATTATTAATAACTATGCATTGTTTGAATGATAAACATATATCATTCATTGTTTCCTTTTCAAAAGGGCTGCTACAGATTTGACTCCAGCATCTTGTTTCACCATACTCCATTAAAAGGAAATCCACAAGGATTCATTTTATACTGACCCTTTCCTCTGCATTTCCTGTTTCCTCATTACAGCTACAATTAAAAATAGTGACAGCAGCTACAACCATGACCCCCATACCCTCAAACATGAAGAACTAAATGTGTACTCATTCAGCATATGAAAAAACAAAACAAAACAAAAAAGGGCTCCTCATTGTTTCAGGTCTCTGGGATTTGGTTGAGTCACATTTGTAATTGAAGAGGCTGAATTATATCCAGACAGCCAAGCAGCATGAAGCACCCCTGAATAATTGATAAAACATTCAGATGCCATACTTTATTTTAGTCATTCAATGTTAAACCACAGTTATAAATTTCATCACAGGATCTCTCATTCCTTGTACTATGATTACGTAGGAAGTAGCTCTGAGATTCCCCTGTCAAATTTATCTCTGAGTAAGTGATCCTATTCTATTTTATTTCAGTGTATGACTCCCCAGCCACTTAAGGCATATCAATAATATTTATCTTACTATCTCAATAGCAGACTAGCTCTACGATGTCTCTGGCTGTTCACAACCTGAATAGCATTGAAAACACTATAATGTTACTATTTGCCATTTATAAGCTAACTATCATTTGCACAACAGTACTATGACATGATAAAATTGGTTTTTAGAAAATTGTTAGACACCTGAGAGCAAGCTAATATTGTCTGGAATAGGGATTGGATTGTTCTCTGGAATGGAGTACATTAAGAGTTAAATGACCAAGAACTACTTGGAAAGAGAATTACCTGACTCTGCCTTATTGAAGGGGAGGATCAGGTGCACATGCCTGAAAGAATGATCAGCTAAGAAAAGCCTGCAATATAAATTCAAATTTTATATGTAGACACCAACTAAAAGTACAGGAGGAAACACTGAAGTTGTGTGAAAATTTAGTTATCTCTATATTTCAGTTACCCAATAAAGCTCTTAGTTGGGTTTCAAAAAGTTAGCCAAAATATTTGGCTTTGTTTCCTTCCTCCCTGCCACTCTTTTTTCATTCTTTCCTCCCTCTCTGCTTACCTTCCCTACTCTCTTCCTTCTTTGATTACTATATTAGAAAAGCCATTAGCAAAACTCAGGAGCTTTATTTTTCAAGGTAAAGTTTATGTTTTGTATTTCAAATGTATAGAATATGTTCATTTCACCTTGATGCTTTCCATCCACTTGTCAAAATCCTACCTGGTCTGTTTGAAAAAGTAGAACTTAGGTTAACTATAAAATTAACATATTTTCATAGGAAAATTAGAACAGAAAACAAACAGCATGCTACCTATTCCAAGGAATTTTCCAGCAATTTCTTGGGCAGAACAAATTTCATTTTCCTCTGAAATTCCACAACCCATTCCTGGAACTCTTTTATGACCCTCTTTACATTCAACTCACATAATAATCACATAAATTTCTATCTACTATTCTAGAATGCAGGCTAAGGCCATGTCTTAGTAGCCATTGATGGTCCACAGTACTGAACATATAAATTCTGATTTTAAAAAGAATGCAGTGGCTTTATATATTCCTTAATATGATTTACAATCATGCCTCCAAAGTTACAGAAAGATTCCTCTAGAAATAATAGAGGGGGAAGCTGAAAAAGAAAAACTCTCCTCCAAATAACTAGATAGTAGTATGAACAAGAAAATAAGGCTAAATTAACCAAGAAAAGAAAAATGTGATAATGCCAAATTCAAGCATTTTGAAACAAGAGACTTGCCAACATGTAAAATCTCCAACTAGCTTTCAGTTTTCACAACACAGAGCACTTCATTAAAAATGAACAACCTTAGTCTGCTCCGAAAATGGAAATCTAAGTAAAAGTAAAGACTTGAAAATAAAAACCGACACTAGAAGCTTGCATTTAAAGTTGGAAAGGAGGGCTTCCCTGGTGGCGCAGTGGTTGAGAGTCCGCCTGCCGATACAGGGGATATGGGTTCGTGCCCCAGTCTGGGAAGATCCCACATGCCGCAAAGCGGCTGGGCCCGTGAGCCATGGCCGCTGAGCCTGCGCGTCCGGAGCCTGTGCTCCGCAACGGGAGAGGCCACAACAGTGAAAGTAAAGGCCCGCGTACCGCAAATAAATAAATAAATAAATTAATTACATAAAATAAAATTGGAAAGGAATCTTGGGAAAAAAAAAAAGACTAACGCCTGATGGTGGTAAAACCTGTATGGTTGTAGTGTATGTTGTAGGTCCAATTAACTGTCAGCATCATCAAGTAAGAACCCAAAAGATAGTCAGCATTTGGTATTGCTACTTGGAGAAGAGTACTGCCATACACCATAAACAAATAACAGCCAAAGTCTCCATGGGCAGAATTAAAAGAATGAGAAGAGAAGGTTGTTTATATCATCATGGTTTACATAATTGAAAATTTATTGTTGGGGGTCAGCAGAATGGAGTGCTAAAAAGCATGGATTTTGAAGTCAAATAGACCTTGATAACAAATCCCAGTTCTACCTATGTAACTTTGGGCAACCTACTTAACCTAAATGTTTTTATCTTTAAAATCAAAATACTGATACATTTTTATCAGGAGAGTATGTATGCTTACCACAGGGGTTACATAGACAATCATTAAATAAACGGTCACTATTATTAGGAGAAACATGACTTTGATACTCCACAAAGTAACAAATAAAAATAGGCTCATGCTATTACGCCAAAGAAGGAAGGAAGGAAGAATTTTCTGATCATGTGGTTAATGAAACACTTCAGGACACTAAAATGAGAGGTATAACTTCATACTTAAAGATCACCTCCCACACCTCCATTTCTGTAACTGGCAGTCATCCCAGATTCTCTTGGGTGCACTGAGTTTCCAAAAAAAAAACAATTTCCATCAATCTTTAGTGCTGTCAACTAGAAAATAAAAACAAAGTGTCAGCATCAAACTAAGTTGAAGATCAAAATGCTAAGGCTGACTTTAAAAATGCTTGCTACCATATGAATGATTAATTTTATAAAAAAAAAAAAGGAAAATTTTCTGCCCTGAGCGCAAAAGAATGTAACCATTACTGAGCTATAAATACCCCATGCTGAATGGCGTGGGGTGGGGGGGGCGGATAGAGAAGAAAAGGACAGTGAAACCCATGACATCTTTCAAAAGCCCTTTTCTTACAGGGTTCTAAATCAAAAACAGATTATTCACCAAAGGCTTTTTGATACCTTGAAGGGTTTCTTGGCTGTTTCTTTGGAAGCTATCATTCACTAGTTCACACTGACGCAACATTAGCTGTCACTCAGAGATGAACTTAAAATTGCTGCCACATGGATGGAAAATCAGTACCAGGAAGAAAGTGCCTTTTGTAAACTCAGAAAACATATTTTCTTTAAAATGGAAAGGCTGACCATATGATAAATGCTTTTCGTATAATGGATAAAACCACTCTCTACTTGAAGAAGCATGCACAAGCCCTCTGAGACCTGCAGCTCTCAGATATTTTTCTTCAGATCACATGCAACATTTAACTTTACTGGATGCCTTCGTAGCATCTACATCTTGCATTTCTCTCCTTCATCTCCCCACTTCCTTTATTTTTCTGCTTCAAGAAAGAGCAATTAAAGTAACTTGTAAGTTAGAAAATAAGGCTTTGAATAGAGATTTAAAAGGAGCTAGGGGTTATTTGGCAGGCACTAGATAAATAACGTTTTTAAAAGTATAAAGCATTTTATGGTTGATTCCATTTAATTCAACAAATGTTTGTTGAACATCAAACATATGCATGGCTTTGTGCTAAGGATCATAAAGAATATGAAAAAGGAACAGACAAGAAATTGACCTTCAAGGGGCTTTAATGTAGAAGGCACATATTTTAAAGTGCAAAAATGATTTGCAGTTTGTTGTTAATGCCTCAATAGATCTAAAAACAATTCAGACAGATCACTGTCAGGGGGAGGAGTGGGTGTTGTAAAAACTGAACAAATACTTCAATGGTTTTCAGAGAAAGCTGAATGGAGCTTTCTCTGATAAAACCACTATAATAGTGGACCTCAAGTGGCAAAAAAGACATTGTAAGTTGAGAGAACAATCTCAGGTGATGGATTCTGAGGCTACTGAAACTTCAAGACGAGTTGTAATATAAGATAAATGAGAAGTTATGGGAAAGATCTAAAAAGGGAAGTTTGGCATTAAATCCTAGATTTACATGCTTGGCTAGAAAATTTGGATTATAAGAAGCCTTTACAATTTTGGAGCAGTGAATTTACATGATCAGATTTATAGCTAATGAAGATAAACAGACTGTCATATAAGGAATGACTGGAGGTAGAAGATACTGGCAAGGCCAATTTGAAGATTATTTGCAGTAGGGAATGTAAAAAGATAGGACTGAAGCATGCAGTGGGGATGGACTGGAAGGGACATATTTTGAAATGCCTTTTGCAGGTATAATTGACATATCTTGGTTCCATAGGGAGATTGACTTGAGGATGATTCCAAAATGTTAAGGCTAGTTTCCTTCAAGAGAAGTAATTTCTAATAAATAATTAGGGAAGAAAGTAGGAATAACAGGCCCAGTTTTTGACAGACTGAGATTGATGGCAACAAGAGGTTATGAATTAGTAGGTTGTTCACTCATTCAGCAAAATTCTGGGAGAGATTCCTATGTATCGTACCAGTACCAGGCATTAGGTATACGAAAAGGAATGGACATAAAGAAAAGTACTGGGCTTCCCTAGTGGTGCAGTGGTTGAGAGTCCGCCTGCCGATGCAGGGGACACGGGGACATGGGTTCGTGAAGCCATGGCCGCTGAGCCTGCGCGTCCGGAGGCTGTGCTCCGCAACGGGAGAGGTCACAGCAGTGAGAGGCCCGCGTACCGGTTAAAAAAAAAAAAAAAAAAAAAAAGTATTTTAGGTTACTTTATCAAACTATATCACACAATAATCCCATTTATTGGCTGTCATAATTATTCTAGCATATAGTTTAATTAATTAGACATTGAAAGCTTCTGTTTTCACCCAGTCTAGAATTTCAATAATTCTATAAAGATATTTGCTTTTGCCTCAAGTGCAAATGGTCACAGAAATGTAAACATTGAGGACAAAAGTTTGAAGTGGTTGCTTTAGGTCTTCATAATCAATAAAATGCACAATGAACTTTGGGTGTAAAAGAAAAGCTAATAATCCAGGCATGCATTTTTAAAAATTATGTAATAAGAATATATGGCTAACATGTTAGATCCTGGACTTCCCTAAACTTAAAATTTTGATGAACTAAAATTAAGGACAATGAAGAGAAAAACATATAGTGTTGATCTTCAGTAAGTGGATTATATTTATATATTTGACTAAACATGGAACTTGTTTTACAGCCTTCATTGTGAACTTGCCCAGCATGACTTAATAAACTGTAGTCTGTGAATATACAAACTAGTGTAAGAGTCATTACTTTCATTAAGAATATTACAGTGAATAAATTAACCCAAAACAATAAAACCTGAGCTGTTGATCTATGTTAAGTCATTTACATCTTGTAGGCTCATTTTGGGTAGGGAAGAATAAATGTGTTACGGTGGATGTTTCATTAGCCCTTGCATTTCAATTGACTTTGAAAGCACAGAATAAGAATACAAAAGCAATAAATATCATCCATAAACAAGAATATCATACAGGGTTGTGGCTTTTTTTTTAACAAGATGTTCTGTGCTATTACACTTTAATAGTCCTGCTGAATATGAAAAAAACTAAAGAGGACTGCCGTAGTGCCATCACTGTATTCTGCAGCCATATTTTATCCTGCTTTATTACATCACTCTGCATTCAAAGCTACATACATGATGATGTCTCATGGGAAATGCCAAAGATTCTGCAGGAAACCTTAAATGTAATATATTAGCATCTTTCAGCGTTCTGTACCTGATGCTAAGGAGCTTGGCTTAGGCAATGCAAAATAAATACTCAGTGTAAGTCACATAATAACAGCACATCATATCCACTGGATTTATAAGCCTGAGTATTTGACAGATACAGATATTTTAAAGATGTTTTCATTTAGCATCTTATTAGTATCCTGGTAGATACATACTAAAAGGACCAGCTCACTGCACTCTCACGGGGAGAATAAAGCCAAAGAGATTTCCTTTCACAGCTGGCCATGTGCTGCTCTATTTACACTACATCCCTTGGGAGATAAGGTTTCTTTTTACTACTGTTTAAATCAGTGTTATTTTTCAAAAGATGTATATCTCCTGTATCAGACCAGAATAAGAATTCCAGATTTTAGTGTAGACAATGCTGAACTAGAATCTCATTGGTGGTTCAACAAAGAGCTCTAGAGATCAAAGCAGCAAAAAAAATAAAAATAAAAAAACTCCTTGTAACAAATATTAAGAAAAATTTTAAATGCTCCTTGAATATAGCAGTTACAAGAAAGGGCCTTTTAAGACACATTTGGGAATGGGCTGAATTAATACATGGTAGGCCCCTTTAATAAAGTACTAGCAGACATTCAGGATAAGAGTGATGAGCACAACCCTGAAAATCTCTCAGCTACCTGAACAGTTTGTAATCCAGATTCAATTCAGGTACTTCAACATGAAAGACCTCAGGGGCTAAAACAACTTATGCCTGTCTCTCTGTAAAACACCTGTATACTTCACTTAGGCCCCTCACTTGACAAACTCTCCTCTTCCTTCAGCTCTCTGATTTGCCACGTCCTCAGAGAAGTGTATCTGGACCATTTTGCCTAAAGCAGCCCCCACTCCCAACTCATTTTCTTTGTTTTTTTTATTAAGCATACCTGATATAAGGAAGTTGAGGATCATTCTTAAACATATTATACTGCCTTTATTCAGTTAACTGGTTGTTAATATAGTGCTTGAGTATACCCTACCACAGGGCAACATAATAACAACTTACATTTCTGAAGTTATTATGAGCCTGAAACCATTCCACTATTCTAAGCTCACTGTATCTTTTATCTCATTTAATCTTTATAAAATCCTAGAAGGTAACAATGAATTATTCTTATCTTTGTTTTACAGTGAGTAAACTGAGGCACAGAGAGATTAAGTAACTTGTTCAAGGACCCAGTTCAGTAAGAGACAAGACCTGGTTTTGAAGAGGGTTTCTGGTTCCAAGTAAGGCCTCTCAACATAGGCTCTGCAGGTCTCTTAACAGGCAATCTACACATGATTCTGCAATTATAAGGCTTGTGCAATTGTTCCTGGAAATGGATATTGAACATACAACTGTGTTCCAGTCAACAGGCATTAGAATGTTTCTCTTTTGCCTATTCAGTAAGACTATAAAACAGCAACAGGGAGATACCAGAATTGAAAAATGTCTGAAAAGTTTTTAAAGGATACTCAAAATATTTTTTAAAACTTGGCCTTGAGTTGAGTCCCGAGATTATTTTTACTCTCCCAAAGTCCTCATTTTGTATCGTTTGGTTCACAAACTGGCCCCTGTACATGGAGGGCAAGGAGAGACTGAAGAAAATGGCAGACCAGTCTAGATTGGTAGGTGGCAATTTTAACAAGCAAGGGAACTTACATATGAGGCTTGTCTTGGGCAGCTGCACCATGAGTAGATTTCCATTCCACTTACCACTATCTTCAAAGTTTATATAGAGGCCTTAATTGGGTCCAATCACATATGCAGTTAGGATGGTCTCAACAATGCCTTGCTCTGTCAAGGCTGTGTCCTTAAAATGGGAACGGTGGATGGAATGTACATTCCAAGGACAGGGCCAGGAGAGAGGAGCCCCCAGTTCCCTGGGTTCAGCTTGCAGGTCAGCTGGCAGCCATGCCATCTCAACAACCTCCTCCAACAATACTGTGCTCATAGTTTCACAGAGCAATGAATGACTATCAGAAATCCTAAGAGGTTTCTGCACACGACTCAGGTCTCAATAACTTACCCTACCTTCTCCTACCCACCTCAAAGAAGGTTCTCCCCTTAGTATTGGTTGGTGAGTCCAATTACTAAAAGGTTTCCTCTTTTGGTGTGGGGAGGATGAGGAAGGCAGAGAGACTGGATTTTGTTCTATGCTGCGCAAATATAAACCGATCATTGTTTTCAAGGCTATTACTAGAACTACTGTGCTAACAAAGATGGTAATAATAATAATAAGGGCTAAAATGTATTAAGTTTTTACTCTGTGCTTACCAGACACTCTGTTAATCATTTTAACAAGATTTTTCCAACAACTAATCCGTGTAATATATACTACAGTTACCTCCATTTTACACAAGAAATGGTTTCAGAGTTATTTGGCCAAGGTCTCTATGTGAGTGGTGGATCTGAGATTAAAAATCCAGTCTGCCTGAGTTCAAACTCAAAGGTCTCATAGCCATCTGCAGTACTGCCTTTCCATGGACCAAAAAGCACCCTCCACCACTACCTCAAAACACCTCCCTCCTCACATGAATATGGGCAATACACACACACACACACACACACACACACACACACACACACACACACCTTCTCTTCCTCAGGTTTCTGCTTAGGTGTTGGGACTCATTGGCTCTACAGAACTGGAGAGGAACCACTCATGGGCACACTCTAATGCTTAGGTTTGGTTTATCATAGGAATACTCTAAAAAATACTTCGCTATTTCTGTACTAACATAATGAACTACAGAGTTCTTTTCCAGCATATTTTATGTACAACAGAGTCTCATGATATGTAGCATCATAAAACAAAAAGTTATTCCATATTCAAAATAGTTAAAGGTTTTGTGAAGTGTGAGGGGAGATGTGACTAAGAATAAAGAGGGGAAACCCAGTAAAATTAATCCAGGTGTTTTTTGAAAAGGTTAAACTTCTAAATGGAATTTAATAAATGCATTTCTATGATGATTAATGATGCTGAGCATTTTTCATGTGCCTATCTGTATGTATTCTTTGGAAGAAATGTCTATTCTGCTCTTCTGCTCATTTTTTAATCAGGTTCTTTGTGTTTTGATTTTGAGTTATATGAGCTGCTTACATATTTTGCATACTAACCCCTTCTAGGTCATATCATTTTGCAAATATTTTCTCCCTTCTGGTAGGCTGTCTTTTCATTTTGTTGATGGTTTCCTTTGCTGTGCAAAACCTTGTAATTAGGTCCCATTTGTTTATTTTTGTTTTGGTTTCCTTTGCCTTAGGAAAGGGATCCAAACAAATATTGTGATAATTTATGCCAGAGTATTATGTCTATGTTCTATTCTAGGAGTTTTATGGTTTCCAGTCTTAGTTTTAGATCTTTAATCCATTTTGTGTTTATTTTTTATATGTTGTGAGAAAATGTTCTAATTTCATTCTTTTACATGTAGCTGTCCAGTTTTCCCAGCACCACTTATTGAAGAGACTGTCCTTTCTCGATGGTATATTCTTGCCTCCTTTGCTGTAGATTAATTGACCGTAAGTAGGTAGGTTTATTTCTGGGCTTTCTATTCTGTCCCACTAACCTATATGTCTGTTCCTGTGCCAGTACCGTATGGTTTTGATTACTGTAATTTTGTAGTATAGTCTTAAATCAAGGAGCATGATACCTCCAGCTATGTTCTTTTTTCTCAAGATTGTTTTAGCCAATTAAAAGTTCTTATTTTTACATTGCTATGTATTTGTGTGAAGTACTGCCATTATTCAGCAGAATTTTAAAATTAATTAGTAGGTCTCCTGAAACTTACCACCAAGTGTCCTACTTACAAGGTCTACTCTCCCATGCAAGTTGTAATGCCTTTTCTTTTCAAGATAAAATCGAAGCAACCTAAATGTCCATCAACAGAGGGATGGATAAAGAAGATGTGGTACATAAATACAATGGAATATTACTCAGCCATTAAAAAAATGAAATAATGCCATTTACAGCAACATGGATGGACCTAGAAATTGTCATACTGAGTGAAGTGAGTCAGAGAAAGACGAGTATCATATGATATCGCTTATATGTGGAATCTTAAAAAAAAAATGGTACAAATGAACTAACCTACAAAACAGAAAGAAAGTTATGGATGCAGAAAACAAATGTATGGTTACCAGGGTATAAGGGGTGGGGACGGATAAATTGGAAGACTGGGAATGACATGTACACACTACTGTATATAAAATAGAAAATTAATAAGGACCTACTGTATAGCACAGGGAACTCTACTCAGTACTGTTTAATGGCCTATATGGGAAAAGAATCTAAAATAGAGTGGAGATATATATATATATATATATATATGCATAACTGATTCACTTTGCTGTATACCTGAAACTAACACAACATTGTAAATCAACTATACTCCAAGAAAAATTTAAAAATAGCCCATCATATTTTAATTTCTAAAATCAAACCATGTTGTATATATTCTGCTGGCATATGAGGTAGAATTGCCACTGAACAAAAAATTTCACTCTTAGACATAACCTGATATATATTGATACATTTGTTTAATCAAAGAGGAAAAACAGGAAGCTATTCCCAGAAACTGTATGGTAGCTATAGCATGACTACTGCATCCCATAATAATAGTTCTTACATTTTGTTTCTTTTCTGAAGAGTGAAGAAGCAGGCTCAAGCTTTTGATAACCACCACAGCAAAAGATTGAAAGCATTCTCTCTGTAACCCTGGTTAGGTATGTTTGGAAGGGGAGAGAAGAGGTGAAGTAGAATTCAGCTTCTCATGACCCCATATTCTTCTCCCATAGTACTTCCTCCAGGAAACTGTGACTTATGAAATTGAAGGGCAAATGGCATCAACTTTGTGCACATTCAGAGTCCTCATGCCCATGGCAAACTGCGCTTGAATTGAGGTCCTACTGTGTCCCTATTGTGAGCAGAGCAGAAGAGTGACAAGTGACAGGACATGGGTCCCCATGGACAATAGGAATCGTTAAAAGTAAGTTTGTTTTCCTCTGTCTCCACTGAGCATAGTCCATTCAGTGAAAGCCCAAAGTATTAAATGGAAATTTCATTTTTATGTAACAGAAGCTTTAGATATATTAAAAAAGAAAAAAGTGTTCTTCAAAGGCTCCCTTTCTTTGAAATAGACAAAAAGGAAAGGTGAAATTCATCTGAGAACTGTTCAAAGTCGCCATAATCTCAGTAAAAGGGGAAAAAAAAGAAAATAAGTTCAAAACCACCTTTGTTTCTTCAGAAATATTTTACAAATAAAATCAGGGAATATTTGCTTAGAGCAATAAAGCCAGCCTCAGCAGAGAATGAAAGTGATACACATGGATGTTTACAGAAAAGTGTTCTTCATTTGAAGTAAATTTACTTTACAGAACATTGAATTTACACGATTAAGGTGAATAACTATTAAATTTCAGGAAACAGGCAGCCATGAATGCAAGAACCTTCTACCTAAAATACATTATAAGGCATATTTCTGAAATATCTAAGAAAATGTGACTTTATTTAGTACAATGATGTAATAATTCATGGATGATCGAGAAAAGCACACTTCTAAAATACTGAGAGTATCATGGGCCAGAGGAATGAATTGGGTCATTAACTTTCCTAATTAACTTGTGATCATTTGTGGTCATTTGGCATACTGGTGCCAATTTTATGTTGTAATACAAAAAGATAACAGAATTTCACCGATTTTGTTAAAACATTTTTAAACTGATATGAAGGGATTCTTGCATTCTCAAGAAGTATCTCCTTGACTCAAATCACAAAGGAATAAACTTACTGGAAGCTAATAATGCTTGGGTCGGGTGAAGGGTGTTTCAAAGACGTTTGATCACTAGACTTAAGGTAGGAGAAGTCATGTACGTTTTTAGAGTGGAGAATGGAATTGGCCATACTCTGCTCAAGTTTCCAAAGTGGGGAAATGATGTCTCATCCAACCCAAATAGTTGATGAAGGAACTCCTCTCAGGTTTGGGCACGGGAAAGGAGACTAGAATGCAGGAGGCTATTCTAAATTACAACTCTATCATCTTTGGTTAAAACAGTGTCTGACAATTAGATGAAGTGGTGTAAGCAGCATTTACTTATAAGAGAAGAACCTGTGTTTGGTATCTTGTTCTGCACTATTAAGCTAAGTAGTTCCAAGAAAGTTATAACATCTTGAAGCCACTGTTTTCTCCTCTGTGAAATGAGGGTTGTAACATCTACCTCTCAGAGTTCTTTTGAATAGTAATTAGTACTTAGTACTACTTACTGGAAAGTAAGAAATTGAACAAAATATGCATTAATACTATATATATACACATACATATGGAAATACACACATATACATATATACATGTGTATATAATATTTATGAGCACAAATATTTTAGCTATCTGGTATTCAGTGTATTCAAAGGATAAATACTATGTACATAGGTAGAAAATGACTTTAGTGTTAAATATTGCAGGGAATAGAGAAGTATACCTGAAATACCATATGCTCCTTTCTTCAAAGAATTTATGTGTATATTATTTTTTATTTGCTAACTTAACCCAAATAAAAATTCTAGGTACTGGTTTTACCATCCCTTTTTTATAAAGGAGAAAACAAGGCACTGAGTAGTAAAAAAAGTAGTAACAGTAGCAGTAGTAGTAGCTGTTGTTGTAGTCCAGTAAACAAAATGTGATGCTATATAAAGTTTGTGATCATGAAAACAGGAGCTATTACAAGGAAGAAATGGGCTTATCTAATGGATGGTTTGAGTGAAAAATTAAAGGAGCTTAAAAAAAATAAAGGATATTTTTGCATAGGGAATGAGCATTGGGCTTGAGCCTAATGGATCACAAGCTTAAAAAGGGCTATTTTGGATTAGATACAGTGGAATTGGGTATGAGTATCTTGACATCAACAGTCAAGCATGTGTAGTTTTGTTATTATTGTTTATTGGTGACACTATCGTTTAAGATTTTTTAAAGTGGCATGAGACATTTGGTACAAAATCTGATCCCAAAAAATCAATAGATAAAAGTAGAGAGAGCCTGGAATTGTGGGGAGCCATGAGGAGGAGTTTTCAACTGTTTATATTCTTTCCAAAGTGGGAGCAATTTTTTTGTTTTTTTTGTTTTGGTGGAAGGGAAGAGAAAGCTGATTCTTTAGTGGTATATATATAGGAATTCAAAGTTTTAAAGGATGTCTGAAAACAATACTTTAAAATATTTCATCTTTTGAAAGCACTTTCACACACATTATCAATAAACTCTCAAATAACATAAAAGGTGGAACAAGACAGTTATTTCTTTCATTGCCGGGTATGAAAACTAAAGAACATAAGAACCATAGAATTTGCTCAGTCACAAATGTAGCAAGTGACAGACACCAAAGTACAACCCATATTGCCTATCTCCTAGTCAATTACTTTTACCCCACTGTATCACACAATCTCTCAGATATATGTGTCACTGTTCCCTTTCCCGTATCAGGTAATTTTCTAACTTGCAGTATACTTTCTCTGAGGGAGCTTTTGGAAATTATAGAAATAATAATCATAGAATATTTAAGCTTCATGAAAGGTAGAAATGTGCTTTATAAATATTAAATGGTAGGTGACTAGGAGTATAAAATAATTTTGCTCTAAGCTGCTAACAATGATTAAACATACTTTTTTAAGAGCTGTTCTTTTGAAATTCTACTTATTTTTAAATCCAGTGGTTACTTGGCAATGCCCTCCTTTAATGTTGCCTTTTGTAATGCCTGCTTCCTCCTACCCATAAAGTCTGTTAGATTATATTGACATAAATAAATGTATAAATTATTTTTTATAAATATATAAAAGTATAAATATATAAAAGTATAAAATGTATAAATAAATAAATTATGCTTTTAAAAAAAAGATGGTGTTAATTGGGGACCACAGAAAAGAAAAACACTGAGAATGAATGTCGCGAGGATATTTTAAATCCAAGAGAAGAACTGGCTTCACTGATTGTTGAGAATAGTCTGTCCATAAGGAAGAGTGATTCCTAATGAGGATGGATGTACCATCTAAGTGTATACGAAACAGCAGCAGCAAGGAAGAAATTGTGATGCATGTAGAGAGCCTTTTCTTTGAACCATGCCTGTTATAAGGCTACGTTTGAAGCCAGTAGAAAGCATTCTCCTATGTATTGTACAATAAGTAAAATGGCATGATGGAAACAAATATCACAAGCTCTAAGAGCCTAGAAATTGTGAGTTCTTTGTTTTCTGAACAAGAGAATTTTCCACTATCCAAAAGTGTGACAAGCAGACACTGAATTCTTTACTCAGTTGAGAATTTGTTTTAGTTTCATAATAAAGATGAATTGATACAGGATGAAAAGATTATTTTGTAGGGGGATAAAACACATTTATGGGGCCGAGTATATTAATAACTAATGATTTTAGTTCCAATTTTATTGAAAATAATTGAGGCAGATAAAACAATAAATGTAAGAAAAGCACGACCTCCATCTACCTGACAGAAGCCTATAAATAATTATGTATATTTGTTTTTACTTTCCAGTGATTTCAAAGAAAATTTAAATATATATATATAGATAGACAGATAGATAGATATAGGAAATATTCATTCTCAAAATTGCACTCAAAATTTGCAGAGAAAAAAATTACAGTATATAAGTTTTTTTGTCTGTCATCCTATTATAAAAGGATAAGAAGTTCTATTTCATTTCCAAATAACAATAATACCACCTTATGGTTATATGGCACATTTTGTCTGAGAGCATAAAAGGTCAACTCAATGCAAGGTATAACAGGATTTTATCATTAAAATTAATGACATTTCTGGTGGTGAAAATTCAAAAGTGATAAATAGCATCTGATTTCTGCTATGCTGGCACAATGCAGACACTGAGAAAAATTTTAAAATTTGTGACTTTGTATTTTCAGATATATAAAGAGATAAGGAGAATCATCTGGAAACTTCTACAAATTTTACATAAATTTTTCAGGAGTCCAGTTTGAATCCTAAAGGTTAAAAATATGTCATACATAAAAGGTTCATTTCAATTTGAAGTACTCATTTGAGACCATTTAAAATCTTTTCTTGGATTTGGAAATCTGTGAGATGGATACATTTCTAGGAATATCAAAGATGAAAATACTGTAGTATAATCTGAAATTCTCACATCTGTCATAACATATTTCATATATATTTCAATATATTCTCAATATATTGGTGACAGCGGTAAACTCAAAATTATACTTTGGTCCCAAATTGGTGCAGCCACTATGGAGAACAGTATGGAGGGTCCTTAAAATAATACTAGAGTTACCATATGATCCAGCAATCCCACTCCTGGGCATATATCTGGAGAAAACTATAATTCAAAAAGATAAATGCACCCCAGTGTTCACTGCTGCACTATTTACAATAGCCAAGACATGGAAGCAACCTAAATGTCCACTGACATATGAACCAATAAAGAAGATGTGGTATAGATATGCAATGGAATATTACTCAGCCATAAAAAGGATGAAATAATGCCATTAACAGTAACATGGATGGACCTAGAGATTATCATACTAAGACAGACAGAGGAAGACAAATATCGTATAATATCGCTTATATGTGGAATCTTAAAAAAAATGATATAAATGAACTTATTCATAAAACAGAAATAGACGAATAGACATAGAAAATAAATTTATGGTTACCAAAGGGGAAAGTGGGGGGAGGAATAAATATGGAGTTTGGGATGAAAATATACACAATAATATATATAAAGTAGATAAACAATAAGGACCTATTATATAGCACAGGGAACTATACTCAATATCTTGTAATAATTTATAAGGGAAAAGAGTCTGGAAAAGAATATATACATATATATATATATATATATATATAAAATCAGTTTTGTACACTTGAAACTAACACAACGTTGTAAATCAACTATACAATTTAAAAAAATTATACTTCTGTCTCAATCAATGGATTATCTGTGGTCAGTAGTCCCCTGATTATTTTATCCATTGTTATTCTCCAGAAAAAGACATAGTGATATATTGTTAGTAAAGAAGATGAAAGACAAATGATAATGTTATATGTGCTTCCTGTAGTTGTCACTTATTAGTGATCCTTACACTGATTGATTACATTGATTACACTATAATTTCAGATGACCCTTTAAAATATATAAACATATTCTCAAAAGGTATATTATATTATATAACCACGACCTATTAGAATTTCAGGGGAATAATGGACCCTAAGAATCATCTAACCTTTTGCCTAATTTTATAGCTAAGGAAACTGGAGTGCATAGAAATTAAAGTGACTTTGCCTTAGGTTTTGCAATATAAGTTGCTAGCAGAGCTAGTTCAAAAATTTAGGCCTGCTGATTCACTTTACTTACATTATTCTATTGATTTAAGAGTAAATTAAGACGTGTAATTTATTTATTTGTGTACATTAAACAGATGTAAGTCTCAGAGAGCAATGAAATTTTTAGCATAGAACTGTTTTAATAATTTCTTACATGATTCATTTAATTAATTAAATCAGTTCTAACATTGCAACTGAAGTCACTGTGACCTGAATAAAATGTGACTGACCTTCAGTGAGTAATATGTACCCACTCACTCATTAAGTCACTATATAGTGTGTTTCTACTAAGTGCCAGGCAGTGTTTGAGGCATTCAGAGTATAGGGGTAAACAGAAATAAACCAGTTTTTATGCAAGTAATTTTTTTTTTTTTTAATGAAGACACGGCATAAAATAAGTATGCTAGTTCATGATAAGCACTTTGGAGAAAAAAAAAGAAAAATACTGTGTAAGCAAGCCTAAGGCAAGATGGAGCTTCATTTGAATAGGGTGTACAGAAAGGTCTCAATTTAGAAGCTAAACCTATGAGGAAGAACATTAACGGCAGCATGAATACCAAATGTGCTGATCCTTAATAGGAAGCGTGGCTGGTGTGCTCAAGAAACAATGAAAGGTCTAGAACAGTGGTATATGGGAGCAGGTTACTAGTAGAGGAGATCAGAGAAGGGAGGTAAGCAAGCCATGGATTGGGGAAGATTATTAGGGTCCTGAGGCCAGGGAGATGTCTTGGACTTTTAGATTTAAAGCCTTCAAAGAGCTTTGAGCAGAGAAATGATCTGTTCTTTTTTTTTTTTTTGCGGTACGCAGGCCTCTCACTGTTGTGGCCTCTCCTGTTGCAGAGCACAGGCTCCGGACGCACAGGCTCAGCGGCCATGGCTCACGGGCCCAGCCGCTCCGTGGCAGGCAGACTCTCAACCAGTGCACCACCAGGGAAGCCCTGATCTTTCTTACATTAACAAGATAACTCTGGTTGCTGTGTAGGAGATAAACTTTAGTGGAACAAGAGTAGATGCAGCAGGAAGAACAACAGGAAGCTACTGCAACAAAGCAGACAAGAGATGATGCTGGCACCAAAGATTATTACACCACAACTAAGTACTCTGGGAAATCCATTTCCTATAGTGTAACAGCTCAGTCAGGAAACAGGTGGATCATTCAAATGTTATTTGAGGAGATTTTAATAAAGAGATTATTTCCAAGGGTGGACCAAGGTCATTAATAAATAGTGTAATACACTGAGGCTAGTTATAACAGGGAAAAAGTACTACCCTCTAGGTCTAATGGGAGAAAGCAATGGGAGCAAGCTAGTACTGGAACTTAAAGAGGATAGCTATACGGAGAAGGCGTCTCAATGGAAGTAACAGCCAAAAAGGACACTGGTCACAAACTGGCAGAGAGACATCCAGGGAAATTAATACCCCTATATCAGTCTCCTCTCTCCTTTGATCTCCTATTGGTACAGCCTGTTGACCAAACCCAAGCAGAAACCAGAGGGTAAGGAAATGCTTTGATGAGCCCCCCACAGGTTAGACTTTTGAGAATGGAACAAGGTGAAGAGTAAACTGGAAGCATAAACAGAAGACTGTCCTAATTCACACCAAGTACACACACACACTAAACTGTTAAGAACTTACTATATCTTGTTGAAACACATACATGCAGAAATTTGAAATATATATATTCCAGGTAATAATTCATGAACACAACTAATTCATTAAAGTCATTAATATGTTCTTACTCTTGGGCAATGATGTGTAAAGTTTAAATATTATGGCTTTTTAATGAAATTATTCTATTCAGGATGTCAGTGAAAAAATGATGTATGTGTGCTCATCTCTGTACTGTCAAATCAGACATTCAGGAATTATTATTAGGAGTTATTGAACGTGTGTCAGGCATTTAAGAGATTTTCCAGAATATAAAAACACTGAATTCACTCAAAGTTCTACTTATTTTCTTAACCAGTTTCTCTTCTCTCTCTCTTGACCCTTATAGTTCCTGCAGTCTGAACAGATATTTCAGATGCCAGAAAACCATCTCATTTTCCAAGATTAGGTAATATCCCAAGGTGTTTCCTACTTTCAGATTAATTCATAGTAAAATTAGTACCTCTTGGACCAGTAGAGTTCTTAAAGAGAAAATAACAGTACAATAAAAATAAATATTATGTTTTATGTTTTTTAATTTTCTAAGTATTTCTGCATATAAGAACTCAGCTGGTAAGGAAAACATGAATAGTAAAAAGTACTTACAAACTTGGCCGAGGAGGCGGAATCTTTGGGTTTTACGAAAAATATATGTTGTAGTCCAAACAAAGATAACAAGCAAAAACAAGAGTCTAATACAAGTTCAAATTATTTCAGTTACTCAGAAATCACCTCCTGTCCCTACAATTCAGTGACGATTATAGTGTAAAGTTTCATGGCAGAAGGGCAATTTTCCCTGCCCTCTCACTCGACTATTCAGATGCTCTTCTGCTGTGGTTTGTAGGTGTATTTCCAGTTATTAAGCAATTAAACTGAACCAGGTAAATAGGAATGGAGAACCCATTTCACTGATAACTCACTGGAAGGTGTTATCTTTCTTCCATTTCCTGTTTTTAATCAACAAGCCATCTTCAACCTATATCACAAGAAATATTCGATACTTGTTTTTGCTTCTATAAGAAAATATATTCCAGGTTCTACTATGATGCATGGTCATTACTTTCTTTGACAGTCCACAAAATTCTATTTATTTGAATTATAGCATTACAAGAATTATAATTGCTTATTTTGCCCTGGGAAAATATATTATCACTTCCAAGAGGGGAGTCAGCAAACTGATATGTAGTTGGGGCTGGTGGAGCGGAAAGAATATGTGCTTTAAAATCAGAGATTTATTTTATTTTACAAACACTTATATATTGCTCACCATGGGATTCTAAACACTTTATAAACGTTAACTTATAACAACCCTATGAAGAAGACTTTATCCCCCAAGGATCATCATTCTCAATCAAATTTCATGAATAAGGATACTGAGGCTCAAGTGGTTAAACAACTGACCAGGGCTTCCCTGGTGGCACAGTGGTTGGGAGTCCACCTGCCGATGCAGAGGACACGCGTTTGTGCCCCGGCCGGGAAGATCCCACATGCCGCGGAGCGGCTGGGCCCGTGAGCCATGGTCGCTGAGCCTGTGCGTCGGAGCCTGTGCTCCACAGTGGGAGAGGCCACAGCAGTGAGAGGCCCGCGTACCGCAAAAAAAAAAAAAAAACAATTGACCAAAAGTCACATAGCTTATAAGTGGTAGAATGAGGATTTTAAATCAATCAGTCTCTATTCCCAATATGGGGGAAACATATTCTACCTCAGTAAATTGTAAGGATTCAATGAGATGTTTAGGGGCTACCTCCTCTCCCTATGTTCTGCTTCCTTCCCTAGACAATGAAACATGCTCAGTATTCTTCCTTAAAACAAACGATTTAACAAGCAAAAAACAACATTGTCTTACTCCACTTTCTTCTCTAAGTTTACCTGATTTCTCTCCTATTCATTGCCAAATTTATTGAAAGGACTACAGCTGATGCCTCTATTTCCTCTTCCACCCTTTACTCTCTCACTTACCAGCTCCTCCACTCTGTCTTTGAGTCCTCTCCTCTTTACAGAATGTGTTTCTATTATGGTCACTAATGACTTTCAAATTTCAGGTTCAATGGAGATTTTTAATCATTAGTTGGTCACAGTCAACACATCTGATCACTCCTTATTCAGATTACTCTTTTCTTTTGGTGCCCTTGATTCAAAATTCAGAGTTCTGTCCTATGCTTCAATTTTCTCATACTACATACTCTGCTGACATGATAATATCCACTACTCTGACTTCAGTTTCCTTGTATGTACGTTCTTGTGAAATACCGTGGGTTCCAGTGTTAGTAACTCTTGCCCTAATGCCCAGCTGCCATCAGCTGCTGACATCTATAGCAAATAAAGCCTGACTTGTTTCTGGATTTATCAGGCTAATAGCGCTCTTACCTAGTCTGACTAGGGAGACTACTATTTTGCCATGTGATATATTCAGTGGTCTTCAGATACCCACCTGGGCACCCTCTCTTCAGTCTCACAGCATTGTGGATACTGCAGAGGCATAACTGCTCCCTTTCCTCCCCATTTTCTGGGACTATTTTACCCAACTGGATAGACTTTGTTGTGGGGTGCTAAGCCAGATCACATCCCAGATATCTGCTTCCTCCTTCTCTAGGCTTAAAGGAAAACTAGAAAGTCCTGCAGAAAATTGCAAGTATGCCTTTGCCCTTTTTCAACTGGTCATGTTACTGCCTAACATACCACCTGAGTGGCCACATGTTACACTGGCATTCCCTCTAAGGGAAACTTGATTTTTTTTTCTAATATGTAGGTAAGAAAGTGAGAAACAAACACGCTTGCTCAGAACTCCTGAAAAATTATCTGGTTGTTTCTATTGCTGGAATTACGACGTTGTGGACTGAACAAGAGAGGAGGGGAGGAGTAAAAGGACTGTTTTATCCTCCACTTTCTGTCTTTGCAGAGCCGGCTCCCCTCTGGCAATGGGAATAGCTACTTTCATTTTTCTAATACATTCCTGAACTTACAATTTGTTCTTCCCTATCCTGTGGCTAAGATACAGACATAGCTGATATAGATTTGTGACAAATACAAGTTCTATAGGTCCTTTAGGGCCTGTTGATGGATAAAAGAAGGTTAAATGAGATAGAGAAACATGTTTCTAACTCTGGGGAAGTGTTCCATGGGGTAATACGGGCCAGTATACTGACCAGCATTAGCTGGTCACTCTGACCCTGTCCACTTGGCCCACCAGACTCTAGGGGAGAAACTGAAAGGAAACACTGCTAGTGCTCTCTATGACACAAAAGGATAACCAAGTAGAGGTTTTATGCATAAATTCACTAAATCTCCAAAGACAATTTTAATGACTTCTATTTCAGAAGTTGGAGATATGACATGATATGATTTCTGATTATGCCTTTCTGTGGGATTCTGGAACCTGTGGTAAAGATCACTGAAAGTTTGAAAACGGCATCTCTAAAATAAAATTGAGTAGCCTATGGTCATGTTTATCTGCCAAAGGCATGGTTGATGATATAAAAATATCTATCTCAGCTGGCTAGGCAGCATCTTAATAAATGCACTGACTCATGCTGTGATTTCAGTCACCTGAGATGAGTTTTTTGGATTAAACCCTTTTCCCGATTCCAACTTATTTTTTGTCTTATCTTTACTACCTTCAGCAAATTTATGTAGACAGCCTGTGCAAATGGTGGAAGGAGGATAAAGAAACCTCTTTTGCTTTGTAAATTTGCATTTTGATTTGTGTGACATTAAAATTGTTCAGAGGTGGTTAAAATAGGGAAACATTTACCCAGAGGTAAGAACCTGAGTGAAAATGAGAAACAGCTGGGGGTATCCAGCTAAATGGGTTTCTTATAAATATCCACTGGAATTATCTGCGGCAAAAGAAGACAAAGATTTAGAAGTGTGATATACCAAAGGGCTCTAGAAATTGCTTAAAACAGATCTTTTCAGGCTAAAAGTAGAAAATAGGGAAGTGTTAAGAAGGCAATTATCACCTGTAATCTAAATATCAATTGACTACACACGTGGTAACTAATGGACTCAAACTATGAAAGTGAACTAAAGCTTCTGCAAGGAGTGAAAACAGCATATTCACTCATTTATTCAAAAATTATTTATTAAGAATCTGATATGTGACAGGAACTGGGGCTTCAGTGACAAACTATAAATTGGTGAGACACAAAATAAGCAATGAAATACATGAATAAGCAAAACACCCAAAGGTTATATAGTAGGTTCTGTAGGAGAAGTAAGCAGATGTCTTGACAGAAAAAAGTTCAAAGTGAGGAATCTATTCCAGATAGGATGGTCAAGAAACACCTCTCTCAGGGTGTGACATTTCATCTGAGATCTAAAGAATAAGAAGAGCCATGGGAAAGTGGCCCAGATAGAGGTGAGAGTGGATATAAGGATCTAAGGCTAGAAAGGCTCCATGTCTTCAAAGAAGACAAAGAACAATGCAACTGAAGAAAAAGCTAGGGGGAGTACAATGGGTGAAAACCCAGACAAGAGTTAAAGCATGCAGTATCTTATAAATCAGGATAAGGAGTTTCAATTTTATTTGAGTACAACAGAAAACCATTAAGAGGTTTTAAGTAGGGAAGTGATGTGATCTGAATGACTTTTCAAAAATATTTGTTTTGTGGAGAACTTAGAAGGAAGAAATGAGAAAGTCCTCAGACTAATTAGAATACTAACAGTAATACAGGCTAGAGATGATTGGGGCTTGGACTAGAGAGGGGCAGGGGAGGCAAAGAAGAGTGGATTGAATAGACATGTATTTCGGAGGTAGAACTAACAAACTTGAAACTGAGCAAAAACAGTTTACAGAGAAAGATGAATTAAGGATGATTCTTGGCTTGAGCAAGTGATGGTTCCATTGTAAAAACAGACAACAGCTTGTGGATAGAGTAATCAGATGATCTGGGTTTTTTGTTGTTGTTTTTTCAACAGAGGCTTTTATCGCATCTTTAAAATATCACAAGAAGGTCTTAGGAGTCATCGGGCATCTTATTGTTTCCATAGATAGACAACTCTTAGACTTTATTCATCAGCCTGCTGGACTTTTCCCTTTTCAGAAACATAGACACCATCTCCAAATTTTCTGATATTCTCATTTATAACTGTTCTGGCTTGCTGAGTCAAAATAGCTAAATTTGATACATGGTTAGTGCTGTTTCCTTCAAGAATTAACTCATCATTCTGGACTCAAGATAGTGAACAAAGAATACCTTGTCTCATGCAAACCCTGCAGATGTAGTTTTCAACCAAGAAATTTCTAATTTCAACAAGAGACCCGTTCTACATAATGAGGTTAATGGGCAAGTGGCACAAATCTCATCTTGTAACAGGAGCCCAGTGTTGACACCCTTGATCATGTTCTATGCATGACTATAGGTAGTGTGAACAGTAACCACTTCCTTTCTATTTCCCTACTATTTGTCAATGCTGGGGTCTCTTCACTCCAAGGAGAGTGAATTCTACATTGATGTGCCTGAAGTTCCTCCACAGAGTTTCTCTGGGGTCCTTGAAAATAACTGTGCGTGCGTCCTTTCAGAGTGATGTCAACATTTCCTGGAATGTCAACAGTCTGATGAGAATTATCTTTGTTCTCAGAGTAGAGGTAGCAAAAATCGTTAAGTGATCTGTTTTGAATGTATTATGTTTGAATTACCGTAGGGGCAATGTCAGGAAGACAGCTGAATATATGTGACTGAAGCTTATAGAAGAGATCTGGACAAAAGATACAAATTTGGGAGTCATCAGCATGGAAGTAAACATTATTTATGGTCATAGGACTAGGTTAAGATCATCTAAGTGCCATTTGTTACGATGAGTAACATGTGTGTAGAAAACCTGAAAGTCTTTTGAGAATAAAATCTGAAACTTAAAACCATTTTTGCTAAAGACATCATCACAGAGGAGTGACCCACACTAAATTTGGGTTTTGTTTCTTGATTCACCTATGCCTAAAATTTATTCTGTTTAGTTGTACAGGCTTCTTGCATTCAAAGAAGCTCCTGTAATTCTACACTTTATATACTATTTTCAAAGAATAAATTAGCATGTTAAAGACGTTGGTGATTTACATGAAGACTTCATCAGAATAGTTAAATCTACAAAAGACAAAGAGCTGGCTGATGAAAGTGTTGACAAAGGTAAGGGTTATGTGTTGAATGACAGAAATAGCTTTCACAAAAATGCAGTTCAGAGTGATGACTTGGAATGTTAGAAATAAATGATATTAGTTACATTAAAAGTTATATATTTCTGTTGAAACAATTATTCAAGTAGAAGATTGGTGATACATATCTATGTAATAGATTATTTTTTTTTTTAATTTGTAGGTTAAAAAAAATAAAGGCTAAATTTCAATTAACCATGTGAGGTAGGTACTTAAAATAAAATGTAAATTTAAGCTGTGTGGTAATCAGTTAAAATCAGATAGACCTGAAGTGTAATCCATGCCATCACGTCCCAGCAATGTGTCTTTGGAGTCTTACTATCTATGCCACTTCTCAAATTCTCATAATAACAGTCTAGAACATAAAGAGCTTTCCTCAAACATTGTTTGAAGGGATTTTTCCCTGTTACTAAGCATATTACAAAATTATTTTAATAGTTGCACAAGGGTCCATTTACTGAAAGTTCTAAGCCATCATTTATCTATTATCCTTCTGTTGGATGTTTAGAATATTTTTCATTTTACATTATCATAACTTTTTATTTGTTTTGAATATCAGCCCTTGGTATTCTGCAGAAGCTCTGCTATACATGCCCCCACCCAAGTCTATTCACTTGACCCTCTCTTACAAGATGTTTAGATAGCCTCTACTCCTTCACTCTCCTCTCATACCTCCAAGACCTCTTCTCTATTTTCCCCCTCAGCTTGTTGATCTTGCTTCCTACGCTAAAAAAAGAAAAGAAAAGAGAAAAAGAAGCAAACAGAAGAAAACATTCCAAGCTGCTACAATCAAGTCACCTATTTGTATCTGTGCCTATACATTCTGTCTTCCCTTCTGTTACTTTGAATGAACAGCCTGTGTTTTCACTGAAGGACATTTCTTCCACTTGTACACCTGCTCGAACACATTGCTCCAGGAATTTTTGTCTTGGACATTATAACTTTCCCTCTTGACTAAATTATTCCAAGGGCATACAAGCATTCTGCTATTTCTCCCATCTTAAAAAAAAAAATCAGAAAACAAAATTCTCAGTACCACATCCTTTTTCTACCTTATCTGCTCTCCTTTAGAGGAAAACGTCTAAAAGTTTTCTTTATAAGCTGTCCTCAGTTCCTTGCTTTCCATTCTCTTGAATCCTATCCAATTAGCATTTCACCCCATAGTCCATCAAAACTTCCCTCAAGGTTATCACTACCTCCATATTTTAAGCCAATAATAAATGCTCCATCCTCATCTTATCTAAAAGACCAGCAGTACTAATAAGGCTGAGGATGGTCTCCTTAATATACTCTCTTCACTCAGCATCCAGGTTTTCATGTGCTCTTCTTTCTCTCCCAATTTTTATAGCTTCTCCTTCTCATTCAGTTTTGCTGAGTTTATAGTATCTCATGACCTCCAAACACTGGAAAAGCTCGAGCCTCAGTTCTACTCTTAAAACCTCTTGATTTTATACCATCACTGCCCTGTGATCTCATCCATAACTTTTTTATGCTGAAAACTTTCAAATTTATATCACCAGCTCAGACCCCTCTGAACTCTACACTTAGATGTACAACTTTCTAGTAAGATATACCTGTTGGATGTAAGAATTTCAAAGACTAAACTCATGATCCGTACCTCCAAACCTGCCCTTCCCACAATCTTTCTAAAAATCAATAAAATCAATCTTCTTAAAATCAATCAGTATATCAATACTCTGGTCTTTCCCATTTCTCAGGCCAAAAAAAAAAAAAGTCATTCCTGATTTGATTATTCTTTTTGCTTCTTATACTTTTCCTCTGTCAACACATTCTTTCCTTTCTACCTTCAAAATGCAGGCAGTGTCTGAACATTTTTCATTATTTCCATTACTCCTATCCTAATACAAGCTATCACTATCACTCACTCAGATTACCATAATAACCTTCTGGTTCAGGGGTGTGCACTTTTACCCACAAGGATCAGATAGTGAGTGTTTTAGTTACTGCAGGCCATAAGGTCCTGTTGCAGCTACTTACCTCTGCCACAATGTGAAAACAGCCATCTACAGTATGCAATTTAATGAATGTAGCTGTGTTCCAATAAAACTATTTACTAAAACAGGAAGCTGGCCAGATGTGAACTATGGGCTGTAGTTTTCCAACACCTATTCTAGTTTGTCTCTCTGACTCATCTTTCTTTCCTAATATCTATTCTCAATACAAGGGCCACAGTGATCCCTTTGAAATGAAAATCAAAGCACATGATACATCTACTTAAAACTGCTTGTGTTCCCCATTTCACTCACAGGAAAAGCCAAAACTCTTAGTATGGCATACAAATTTCTAAACAATGTTTCCTCAATTTTGCTCCCTGTGATCCAGCCGCATTGATCTTTCTGCTGGTCCTTGAACTTGCCACATGCATGACGGCATCTGTCCTTTTTATGTCCTGTCTGAGAACCCATGGAACTGTGAAGCTCACTTTCCACCTTCTTTAGGTCCCTGATCAAACGTCACATTTTCAAGGAAGCCTTTCCTCCCTAAGAAATTACCATCACCCTCCTCCCAACATGCCCCATTCTCTTTTCCTGCTTTATTCTTTTTCCACCATTACCAGCTGGTATGCTAAAAAGTTTAATTTTTATTTGTTCCCTCCTCAGAATACGTCCCACTACAATATTGGGATATACTTGAGGATAAGTTTGTTTTAATGGTTTTCTATTTTATCCCCAGAATCTAGAACAGTTTCTGGTATATGATTTGGGACCAGTAAATAAATATTTGTTGAATGAAGCACCGTAAATGAACATGGGGAGGGCAAGAGAGAGTTCCTGGCCTAGATGTACCGAAGAGAAATTACTGCATCACATGGTAGAAGTTATTTAAAATTTCAAATTTAATATGCCAAGGTTTATCTCTAATTTTTTTACATAACGTTTTGATGCCCTTTCTTCCCTCTGTCTCTGTGATGCTTAATTTTTTGTGTCAATATGATTGAACTAAGGGATGCACTGATAGCTGGTAAAACATTATTTCTGGATGTTTCAATGAGGGAGTTTCTAGAAGAGGTTAGCATTTGAATTGAACTGAACAAAGCAGATGGGGCCAATCCCATTGGAGGCCCATACAGGGCAAAAAGGTGGAAGAAGGGTGAACTTCCTCTCTCTCTGGTTGATCTGAGACATCCATCTTCTCTTGCCCTCCTGATTCTCAGACTTTCTGACTCAGACCACTACTTACACCATTGGTCTCCCAATTCTAAGGCTTTCAGACTCAGACTGAATTCCACCACTGCATTTCTGCGTCTCCTGTTTGCAGACAACACATCCTGGGACCTCTTGGCCTCCTTAACTATGTGATCCAATTCCTATAATAAATCTCCTTTTATCTCTATCTACATCTATATTTACTATTGGCTCTGTTTCTCTGGAGAACCTTGACTAATATAGCCTCCAAAATGAAAATGACTGTTTATTTAACATGCTTTCAGTATTACCCAACTGAACTACATGTACACGGTCACATGTATACTATTTCTAGTTATACTAATCTCATATTTTTCTCCTATTATGCTCACAAACGAAACAGACAGGTCCAATATTTTACTTAGGAGCAAAGAACTTCAGAGACTACTTTAAAGCATTCTGTGTATTATAGTACTTACCCCTCTAAACTCTAATCATTATTTTCATTGTTGACAACTCCCCTTAGATCAGCATGCTGTTGAGTATATCTAACTAATTTAACTAGTAATTTAGCAACTAACTTAACTGGTAAGACCCAAGATCTCCCTATTTCAGGTGTGAGAAAAGCACAGAATGAATGAATGAATAAACAGATGAATCAATGTTTAGCAGTACTGGCATCAGGGCTTGGGCTCTCTTACTTCTAGTATGGTCTTCTCTCCACTACAGCATGCTTCTTTTACAGTGACTTCACAAATACTTGTTAAGAGGTAGAAAGTCCCCTAAACTTCGACTTCTAAAAACAATGACAAAAAACCAAAAGCCCTACACACCCAACTGCCATTCTAACTACACAACAGATAATTCATGAAATGAAAAGACTAATAAAAGCAAACCACAGAATTGGTTTCACAAAGTTATTCTGAAAACAAATGCAGCAATAAATTAGTCAGTGGCTGGGTTTGAAAAGAGAACCTGTACAGAATAAAAAGGGCTGCTCCTACATAGCACAGGGATATCAGCTCAGTGCTTTGTGACCGCCTGGAGGGGTGGGATAGGGAGGGTGGGAGGGAGGGAGACGCAAGAGGGAAGAGATATGGGGATATAAGTATACGTATAGCTGATTCACTTTGTGACACAGCAGAAACTAACACAACAATGTAAAGCAATTATACTCCAATAAAAATGCTAAAAAAAAAACAAAGAAGGGCTGGTAGATAAATCCCTTCCATGATTCTATAATAGTAATTCTTAAATGTATTTTAGTTTTGGTTTCTGAACCCCTGGTATCAGTATCACACAGGATGCTTGTTAAGAATTCAGAGTTTGTGACCCCCAACCCAATCTCCGAATTTCTGGAGAGCTAATCCTGGAATCTGAATTTTAACTACCCCTCAGATTCTTATATACACTTTAGATTTACAGTCAGAGCCTTGCTACTCAATGTGCTCTGGAACCAGCCACAAGGACACCACTGTGGAAGGTGCTAGTGATGATGCATATTCTCAGGCCTCTCCTCAATCCTACCCAAGTCTTCATTTTAACAAGATCCCTGGGTGATATGAATGCAAATTAAAATTTAAGAAGCACTACTCTTGAGATCACCTTTCCATACGCAATGAAACATAAAGGAACTATTATTTCCCCTATTAGCTAGTCTTTCTTTACACTTTCCATTAATCGCTCTCCAATATTACTTTAGAGCCCTACATGGAAACTAGACCATTAATTTACATAAGATAGAATTATGTAATACATAAAAACAGAATGGTCGAAGAGGAAAGGACCTTAGAGAGCACCTCTTTGAACTCCTTCATTCTACAGATGCAGAGAAATCAGACCCAGAGAGGTCATCTGGGCTCATGAAGATAACTGATGGTTAAGCCAAGAATATATTTCAGGTCCCCTGATTCTGATTTCCTGGCTAATTATATGCTGCTTCCTTCCAGAAGAATTTTACTCATAATTGGGGTTTTACTAAAAATTTGGCCTTTAACTTATACAGTTTTTTTCAAAGCAAAGTCAAATAGTTAGCAAGTAAGAAATCCACTGTTAGTCAAATGTGACATCATCAGTCATCCTAAAAAGGGGACTAATTTTAAAAAAAGGACTAGGTTCCTCTATAATCAAGAAGATTATTTTTTAATCTAATTCATTTTTCAGAATAATTACTCAAAATGAATCACTGTCAGTTTACAGTAATAATCAGAGAGGAGTTAGAAAATATTGGTGATATTGCAGGGTTCAATTTCTTCCCAAGATAAGAAGATCAAATCAATCCAACAACTGGGAATTGCATTACAGCTATTTCTAAATGGAGTTTAGCTGCATCATTTTACATTCCAGGTCCTTTGGTCTCCAATGTTCAATTTTCTTGTGTGAAAAATATATGCACAGTGGATATAAGATGGTATTTTGGAACTAATTACAGCCTCTTTCAGCTTCCTAAAGGAGGCTTTCTTAGCACAAGCAAATGCCTTCCTTTATTTCTTTCTTTGCTTTTTGTCTAGTCAAAAAGGAATGACAAACAACTCAGTCCTGAATGATTCTCTTTTGAGTTGTGAAAGGGACAAATAAGACAGGAATGTGCCAGTAAAGCAATAATACAGTGAATTTACATATTAATGATGATCCACTCACACAGGATTTGTTTCTCAAATAAACAGCCTGAGCTATTCTGCCTCTCCTAACATGTGAAATCATTTAGTATAGTGCCTAACACAGGGGTTCTAAATAAATATTACTGTTGTTTTTTATAAACCCCAGACCATAACATAAGCATTTCCCCCAAGTATTAAAGCAGATTTTTAAGGTCCAGTTAACTCTTTCAGAAGAGAGAACATTACATAACTCAAAATGTAACTGTTTGTACTTAGAAATTGTGAAATAATGTCGCTCAGGACGCAAACAGTTTTAACAGAGGAACCCAATTGAGTGGATTCAGAGTGTGTGCTGGGGGAAGAAAACTGTGCTGACTCATGGTCCATCTGATATTGTTTTTCTGACCAAATGCTTCATTATATAAGAATTTCTTCTTTGATATGGCCACTTGCTGTTAAAACTGCTCACCGTGACCTCAAATGTCACAAGAAGCAATGCAAGCACATTGGGTTACTATTTGTGAGACAGATGACTCAGTTAGTCTAAAATGGTTTTAGAGGAATTGATCTTGAGATAGGATTAGATAGCCAGTTGTTAATTTTTTTAGCCTAAGCCTCAGTTTCTTCTCTAAATTGAGGATGCAAATATCTACTTTAGAAGGTTTTTACAGAAAGGATTAATGTAATGCTGTAGGAAAGGTCTGTATCAACTGCCTGACCTAAGTGAGACACTCAATATTACTGATTTCCTTCTCCCTTTATACATGCCGGTCTGGTGACTTCTTGTCTATGTTTGTAAAAACAGTAAAAACTATAGAAGTTGGCAACCTCTGTTCAATCCAAGCCAATTTATACATACAAGAGTAGACCAGCCCTATAATGGGCTGAACTGCCACAAAGGATAGTCAGCAATCAGGATAGTACCCCGTGATTATGTCTAGATCTATGTATGCAAATATATTTGGAATTCAGTCAAAACAACTGACACAAGAACTTTGAATTTAAGAGTCTTAATTTCAAAGAGTAAATGAATACCAGAGCTTCTATCTTGCCCAGCAATTTTTCACATGAAAGCAATAGCTAATTACTTTCTCAGTAGAAAATATCAGACTTTGGAAGTGCCAACTACTTGTAATTTTTCAGTGGTCACCAATCGTCTCAAGTAAAACCTAGTAAAAGCAGATAAATAAAAGGAAATCCTACAAGACTGAATTTAGCCATATTTCTATTTTATACACATGTATTTCACTTAATTGAGCTAAGAGGATACAGTATTCAATCGACAGTTTTAGTCAATTCAGGCTTTACAACAATGATTCAGTCAAAGGTTCATACTGGCAAACTCTGTAGCCTACCAACCCAGTGAAATATTGAAATCTTTGGGAGTATGTTCTCAGGCTGTGTAAGCATCATGAATTTAATTCAATAAAACTTTTTTTGCTAGATTTTTCTCTGCTAATAAAAGAGCTTCAACAGGAGACACTTGATGTTTTAGCATACCACAAAAATCAAAGTATATGTTGTAGAATTAAGGACTGGACTCTTAAGAAACACAGCAAATAGTTAAGCCACTGCATGAATGTAGTATGCATATCTATACCGCACTGGACAGTCAGAAGCTTGAAAAATTAGCTACATTGTAAATAGTGGTTTGATTGTACTGTGAAAATGATCTAATTCATACTAAGAGGATAAAAAAAATATATTATCATGAAAGAGAAAATCTTGGGAAGATGGGAATTGTGTCAGTTTGCTAGGGCTGTCATGACAAAATACCACAGACTGGGTGGCTTAAACAACAGAAATTTATTTCTCACAGTTTTGGAGACTGAAGTCCAAGATCAAGGTGTCAGCAGATTTGGTTTCTCCTGAGACCTCTTTTCTTGGCTTACAGATGGCAGGCCTCTTGGTGTGTCCTCACACGGCCTTTCTCTATATATGTGCATCCCTGGTTCTCTTTCTCCTCTTATAAAGGATATCAATCATGTTGGATTAGGACTCTACTGGTCTCATTTTAACTTAATCACCTTTGAAGGTCCTATAGCCACATATAATCACATGAATTAAGATCACCCAAACAACCTCATTTAATTTAATTACCACTTAAAAGGCCCTATTGCTGAATATACTTACATTCTGTGGTACTGAGGGTTAGAATTTCAATATAAGAATTTGGTTGGCGTGGGAAGGGGATGGGGATAAGGGACACAATTCAGCCCATAATAGAAATATATCTGCATGTGGCCAGGTCATGGTTCCTGCTGTGAATTTTCTACTGTTAAACTGATTTCCTTTTATGAAACAGTGAATTAGGAAATTCTTGCATGTTTTGTTACATATCTATCATTCTTATTATCACTCTTGTAGGTCTTTAGGTTAGCTATTGATAGGACACAGATGGTATATTTTGTCAGACCTTTTTACTATGACTAAGAGTTTTGTAAAAATCTTTTACTTGGAATGAAGTTAATAGCCGAGCATAAAACTAAACAACACATTTGGCATCCAAGCTTCCTTCAAAATTCTCATTGGAACAAACTGCGAGGTTCAAACAATACAGTAACTTTCTTTTTTCCCCAAGTCAAAGGATAGGATTAGAAGTGTTGT
This sequence comes from Neophocaena asiaeorientalis asiaeorientalis, assembly GCF_003031525.2. Lineage (NCBI taxonomy): Eukaryota > Metazoa > Chordata > Mammalia > Artiodactyla > Phocoenidae > Neophocaena > Neophocaena asiaeorientalis. The sequence goes on from NW_020175410.1 coordinate 7,428,032, forward strand.
TAGAGAAAATGTAATTGTCAGTGTTATGTAAATATAGACTTTGGAGGATTCTCAGAAAGAACCTTTGGTTGGTATTTCTGTATAGATTTAACTTCTAATAAATTGTAAGTCATATTGTGAAATGTGAAACTAATGTAGAGAACAGTAAATTCATTCAATGCTCCATAATTTTGGAGCCCTAAAAGGTGAATTTCTCTAATTTCTTTTGCTACAAAGTAAAGAGTAAGCTTTAACAAACTTTTTCGGTATTTGTTTCCTTTGGAGAAAAAGTAATTTGGATGTTAGATATAACACAAACTATTTAAAATATCTGCATTATCTTGGCTGAGCAGAGCCGTAAGCCTAGTTTCATAGGAACTGAGGGTATTTCTCTAATCTTCTGTCTGATGCACTAGTTTCAGCCTGACACTATGTCTATGACTTCCTCCTATAGCCTATTAGGATGGTACAAGACACCATCTGCCCTTCTGGGTTTACCTTCATACAAATCTGGGTTCTACCCTCTCAAAGACAAGAAGGGGGTTTCTTTGCTTTTCCCAAGACATGCTGAAAAACGTTTACTTTAATACTGCTATGTTTTACCACATATTTCATCTCTATTTCATTCTTTTCCTAACTAGTAACAGTATTTTTTACTAAAAAAAATTAATACGAGAAAATGTTTCATTCTGAGAACACATTAAGTAACAGTAGAGATCAAGGTTAGAAGGTTTATAAAATGATCACAAATATTTCAAGACAGATAATTCATGCTGAGCATAACTCTGTAAACATCCAAATTTTTTTTTGGCCAGGGATCAGGGTAGGGAGAATCATTTTATTCTCTTATTTGTAAGTGGTCATTTAGTTGTAAGCAATAAAAACCAACCCTCCCTCCCCAAAAAAGAAAATAAACTATCTTAGGATTCTTAGTTCACAGAATTGAAGTTTAACATTCAGTTATAAGAAGAACAGAAATCATCAGAACAGCTCTAGAGAGTTTTATCTCTTATAAATTGAGATACACAGAGACTGGAAATGCTACTAAAATAGGAATTTGCTAGAGATTACCAGATAATAAAGATACTGCAAAGATTTATGGCAAAAGAATGAGAAAACAAACATCCCTTAACTAAAATGCTATAAAATAATTCATTGTTTAGATCACTGGAAGCAAAAGATGGAAGACAAGAGAAGAGATTTATCCCATAGAAATAGTCCTAAAATAAGCATGGATCACCAAGATGGCACAAAGTTCTAAGATTTTCTTCTAACTTTCAAATCATACTGAATAGAAAGAAAGCTTTGGAAAAGTTAGTGGCTAAAATGGACTAACCCAGAGCTTTATCAGCATTTTTAAAAGAAATGCTTTTATAAAAAAAAGAAACCACACAATAAAACATGACAAAATACAAGAAACAACGTGGCCCTCAACTTGGCTTATGCCATTAAGATCCTATACATTATTCTGTATAAAGCAAAAGATGTTTTACCCAACCAACACTAATCTATTCATGTAGGAACACTGACATTAGCCAAGTATTCAAGTCCACCTACAAACTTTCACCTAATTTATTATATTTAATATTTATACAATATTGTCTAACTCTATATCATATAAAAGTATACATTTATGAAAAAATATTACATAGATATATTTTATTTACAAGAAAAAGTACATAAAGTGTGACTCTGGGGAAAAATATAGAAAGGTAGAATAAATGGGCCAAAATAATTTAAAAATATAATTGAAGAACATTTCTGAAACTAGAGTTGAAATTGAATACTTAAAAGATAAAGCAAATTATATACAAATATGTTTTTATATGTTTTCTTTAGCCTCTTCCATAATGATACTCAACTTTAGAATATAGTAGAGTAATATCTAAAAAAATTTGAAAGGATGGTGGCACATCCTTTATGTATAGGCAATTTGTCTTTCAAAAATACAGTAACAAACAGGCATTCTTTAGCAAGCTTGACACTGGGAATATAGCATATATGAAAATTATATTTGATGGTAAGCTAAAAGATTAATCAAACTGAAGAATCCTAGAATGGAGATGCTGTGATGAACAGATTTTAGAACTATAACGCTAATACTCAATAAAGGAGAGAATTAAGGTTTCATAACTGTAAATAAGCAGTAGGTACCTTGACAATATAAAAATAAAAGTATAATGAAACAATATACTATAGAGATGGAGGAGAAAGAAATAAGTGAGATACTGTCCTTATAATTTTTGTCAAGAATTCAATACAGACTAAAACTGAAATATTAAGAAAAACACAATAATGAATTCATAACCTTAAGTGTCTTCATAATATTCTTTTACAAGTTGAGAAATTTCTTTAGATACTTATGTAATTTATTATAGAGAAATATTTTTCAGAAATTAAGCAATTCCCTCAGTTTCATCTTATTTTCTTTTTGTAAGTACATTTACTTAATGGTTTATATAGAATCAGGAATAATGAAATCCCAGGTTTTAAAATTATTTCTATTTATATGCTTTTATATTTTCATAGAGATAAGTCTGGAACAATGTTACCCAGTTGTTAACAAATGATTGTATCTCAAATACTTTGTTTTCTTTTTTTTTCTTTATCTAATGCATGTTTTAGACTGCTTTTATACAACAGTTGCATATAATCTTAACAGAAAAGTCACCATTCTTTCCAAAAAGTGTACTTCATATGATAGCATATATAGATAGAGTATTTAAAATATCAACTCATAAAATTATAAATTGGAGGGACTCATAGTATCTATCTTAGAGGTCATATGAAGATTTATTGTAAAAACTTAGAACAGTCCCTGGCACATAGTAATCATGCAATATGCATTAGCTACACCTTCAGCTAACCACATCTATGCTAGTAGAGCTATTATTTTTACTTAAGTGAGAATCTGATAAATTATAACTTGCAAATACTACTCATATTTTTTTTCTCTTGAAAAATAGAACAATAACTACTAAGCATTATTATGGGGGTTAAAAAAATCATTACTTAAAGGCAGATGCTGGGTAGTTGTCTAGGCTAACTCTCTAAGTGATTCACTCTTTCATACCACCTCATTGTACCCATTTATAATTAAATACCTGCTGTGACTAAAATATTCTGTGAGGTACTCTAGACACAGTAGTGAACAAGAGAGATTGCAGGTAGGCATTCATTTCTCATCAATAGTAAAAATTCTATATGGTAAATCTTATAAAATTTCTAATGTCCTGATTAGCATAGTCAATATATTTCAATGTTGACTCTGAAAGAATTCAAACGTTTAAACTACATTGTTATTAAGCTTATTTGCATCCATGTATAAATTAATTCTGATATAATATTCAGTCATAATTTTTTGAAAGCATCAATAAGCTTTTAGTATTTAATACTGATTCAAATGAGGTTTTGACTTACATCCTCACATGTTCCATATCATTTCTTTCAGAAGACTATGAGGCTATGCTAAAGAAAAATGAGTTGTCAGGTCAAGAGATCCCCATTTCCCAACAACCAATGACTTCCCAGTAGAAACCACTACATGTTCTTACTACAACTTAATTACTTTTTGACAAATTCTCTTAGTGTTTCATAAATTAATAAATTATTTTAATTAAGGCAATGCATTTTTTAATAAAAGGGCTTTATAATATACTGGCTCTGAAAATAATAAATTACCAAATATATAATGTCAAACACAAAAAATTCCAATAATGGACACAAAATGTCAAACACAAAAAATTCCAATAACTTCCCTATAAGTTATCTCTGTTTAATGATGAGTACAGGGCTTCCCTGGTGGCGCAGTGGTTGAGAGTCCGCCTGCCGATGCAGGGGACACGGGTTCGTGCCCCGGTCCGGGAGGATCCCACATGCCACGAAGTGGTTGGGCCCGTGAGCCATGGGCGCTGAGCCTGTGCGTCCGGAGCCTGTGCCCCACAACGGGAGAGGCCGCAGCAATGAGAGGCCCGCGTATCACAAAAAAAAAAAAAAAAGAGTACAAACCACTACCTAATACAGTCGTTAAGGGCCAAATTTTAAATTAGCTTAAAAATAGGGAATTTTTTAGATTAAAAGTTGAATACTTAAGCCAAATATTTGCAAATCCTCACACGTATAGTAAGAAAATTATGTTTTAGATGTTCAAGTCTTAAATATTTAATAATAGTAATTTGCCAGCTTGATACATGATTCACATAAATACTTTATTACTAGCAGTTTAGAGAAATGATGTTACTTTTGTAATTACAATTCACTTCTTTATCTTTTGATAGTGAGTGAGTTTTATTGAGTATGCTTGAAAATGTAAAATTCATAGACTAATTCTGAAATGTTATTCCAATAAAGTAAGTTCACTCTTGAGAGGAATTTTATCAGAATGATAAAGTGGTTTTAGTCAAGATGTGAATCCAAGTCATTATGGGAAAGTGATAGTCTCCTTGGTTAGCAAGGAAGGTGTTGGAATTGGGTAAACAAATAAAAACTAAAATGTTAAGTGAACAGAGAATCAGGAGCATGAAAAGCCTATAGTAGAACGTCTTATCACACCAGCTAGGTAAGAATTATAAAAACTAAACCAGGAATAATATTGCTAAAGAGAAGTCTTAACAAAATGTTCCAGCTGAGAAAAAGATGCAGCAACTAGAAAGGAAAGCAGGCAGTAGAAATTGCCTTTGAAGCAACTTTACTGCCTCCAGAAGGAAATGTTTTCATGGGTGTGGCTTTTTTTTTTAACCAAAAGCATAATGTTCAGACTGGAAGAGGCTTGGCACTCTCAAACGCCTCTGCTGGGAAAACAAATAGGTAAAATTTTTCTAAGTTTCAAATACATAGCACATAAAAAATTTTCAAGCAAACATGCCAATATCATATGATCACCACAGATGTAATATTTACAATTTAATATGAATATGCAAAAAAGATTTTCCTCCAACAGTATTTTTTGAGAGAACTGATCAGAGATTATTTTAATAGAAAACCTAATAGTCAACAAAAGGCAGTTGGCTAAATTAATTATGATAATGCTATGTAATCATAAAAACTCTTTTGAAAAACTCCAGTAAATTGATATATATAGGGACATAAACGGCTGTCATGTATGGTGAAAAACGCAAATTGCACAACTATATGTATAATGTGAATACGTTATATATTCATATAATTATACATATACTTATACACATGTGCTTGCATATATTTGTATGCATAAATTATAGATTTTGTGTATAGATACATGTGTAGAATAGAATAAATAGCTAGATATTATCTATATGAGGGATTTTTTTTTGCATCATCAGTTTCTGTCTCAGTCAAGGTTGAGACAAGATCCAAAAGTTTTACCATTCCCCTCCAAATCATATTTATTTCATAAAGCTTCAGATAACTTTTTACTCAAGATACTGTAGAGAAAAAGAAGGGAAAACATTATGTGGAGCATAGAAAAATAATTTAATAACCCTCATGGGACATTTCTGTTCTCTTGCCAAATTCTCTTGTCATTTGTCTTCTCTCCCTCATCCTCATCTTCAATCCAGCTCTCTCTCTCTCTTTCCCTCATATTTCCTCCCTTTCTCTCTCTCTCTCTCTCTCTCTCTCTCTCTCTCACACACACACACACACACACACACACACACACACACACACACACTTTCCTCCCAAGGCTCCTTATTCATCCCCTCATGTTAGTCTCTAAACCATTATTTTTTAAGCAGTTTTGCTTTTTTGCATTCTCACATTTCTAGCAACAGTGGATATAAAGAGTTCCTATTTCATAAATGGTTATCTCCCTGGGAAAAATAAAATTGCAATCGACTGGAGCAAAGACAATTTATCCCACCTAGCCTTACCTAAATGGCTAATTTCTAAGGAAAATTAATGTTGTTTTTGTTTTAAGGCAATAGATGTAGATAACAGAATACCAAGTGTTGGGAAGACTATGAAAGAGCTGGAACTCTCATACACTTTTAGTGAAAATATAAATTGGTACATCCACTATGAAAACTATTTGTAATATATGCCAAAGAGTAACATAAAAAAATATCCATGACCCAGTATTTCAATTTTAGCTGAATATCCAAATGAAATATATATGTACAGATATAACATACATCATGTATATATACACTGAAAGACATATTCATAGCAAAATTTTCATAATATCTAGAAACTGGCAACAATCTAAAAGTTAGAATGAATAAATTGGGGTTTATTCATACAACGTAATACATTGTAATTTATATAATACAATGCAATGTTACTATACCATAATATAAAGAACTAAATGATACATTCATCAACACGATTATCTTTACAATCATAAAAATGGAAGCTTGACATAAAGAAGTATATATGGCATGATTTAAATGTGGAAAAAAAGTGGTTAGAATCCAGTTTAAAAAAAGAAAACAGAAACCATTGTAGTTATTTCATATAAAGAGCATTTAATATAGGGAATTAGATACAAAAGTAATGTAAAGGCTTAGAAAGAAATAAAAGGAAACTAGGATACTCAGAGAACAGCAAATGAAGGAAGGTGACATAAACTACTTAGACTAGAAAAAGAAAATTAATGTAACTGAGAGTCCGGGACTGCTATGCTGCTGGGCCTGCCTAAGGAACCACCACCAAGGCTGCTACAACGGAAGCCGAAATGCTAAACAACCACTGGCACTACAGAAGCCTGCAGAAGCCCATCCATGTTGCTGCTCCGGACAGAACCAGAACCTCGAATACCCTGCCACTGAGACTGAGAGAGCGCTCACTGCTGCTGTGTGCTCAGTGACTATCTGTGTCAAGCTGCTGAGGCTGCTGGAGTGACCAAGGTCATGATTTCTCATACTACTGCTGCCCAAGCAGATAGCCAGGGACCTGTACTTGCCTATCTCAGTTACTGTTTCCTGAGACTCTACCAGGAGCAAATAAAAAGTGGTTCTCCCTTTCTTCCCTGTTTTAATAACATGTCTGATCTTCCCGTTTGAAGAATTTAACCAGAAACCTACTACTGTCAGCGAGGCCTGTTTAATCTTGCTTCTAGTTTCCTGCAGTATACGTACCAGAGAGGATACAGTGCAGAATAACCATCATAGTCCATCCTGCTACACCCATTTAACCAGGGAATTTAATATAGCATTAAAGTATTAAAAAAGCCAGGAAACAAATAAAATGTGTAAAAAAAAAGATTACTCAGACATTAACATTAATAACTCAGGAAACTACTTACTACCCCTAGGTCAGGAGAAGCAAAAGGGAAAATCGTGTTACCCAGTGCCCACAAGCACCATGCTCTTGAGACTGTTGGAGCTGGCAGACTGCATGTGGGGATTAAGGAAAGGGAGGATTCTGGCTCACCCAGCCAAGAGGACAGAGGTGCTATTCACTGAAATATGCAATGTTAGAGAAATATAATCAAGTCTTCTTTGCAGAAAGGTAAAAGTCTATGTACCAATCCCATTGGTGCTGCAGTGGACCAGGAACCCACAAACATAGCAGAGGGGAGCATGAACAGGCAGAAAAGTTAAAGAAGGCCAACTAACAAATAACCGACACAAGGAAAATGTTTTGTTATTAAAAATATAAAAAATATTAAGCAATTAACATAAATTAGATTACTAGCAAGTCAATATTTTTGTGTTAATTTGAAATCTACAGTTATTAAAGTTTTCAGCAATATTAACAAGCATTTAAAATTATTCCAATGGCAATGTACATGTATGTACACAATAATACCAAATTCCATGCAGATTGATGAGACTAGTGTTTGCTCTAGAAATTATAAACAGAACTAACGTGGAAATTTAAATATAAACATTTCAGGTCAAGAGGTAATATGAGATACTAAATGCTTTCACTAGTTAATCTCCATGAGAGAGTAAATATCTTCAGATAATGATTTCAATCATGCTCCTGAACAAGCAGCTCTGTGATTTAAATATCTAAACTCAGCAGTTTTCCTGTTCATTTGCATTATCCAAAAAGACTTCTTCCTGCTCATAAAAGACAATTTGAAAGTAGGTCTTACTGATCTTGAATGCTTTCTAAAACTCATATTCTATGATATTGGACTCTATCTCCATCATAAGAGGTGATGAACCATGTCACCTGTGTGTTCTCCACAAACATTCATTGAAAACCTACTACCTTACTATGCTCCATGTGTTGAGGGAGGAAAAAAGGAAAAAGTGAAATTGATAAATCTTTCTGCCCAATAGGTATTTCAGTCCAGTAGATAACTGAATACTATATTTGAAAAACTCAAAGGACACGGAATTGTAATGTTTGTTTGTTTGTTTTTTTAAAGAAGCTGGACTTTTTTGGGGGTAGGAGTTTATTAATTTATTTTATTTATTTTTGCTGTGTTGGGTCTTCATTTCTGTGCGAGGGCTTTCTCTAGTTGTGGCAAGTGGGGGCCACTCTTCATCATGGTGCGCTGGCCTCTCACTATTGCGGCCTCTCTTGCTGTGGAGCACAGGCTCCAAACGCGCAGGCTCAGTAGTTGTGGCTCATGGGCCTAGTTGCTCCGCGGCATGTGGGATCTTCCCAGACCAGGGCTCAAACCCGTGTCCCCTGCATTAGCAGGCAGATTCTCAACCACTGCGCCACTAGGGAAGCCCCAGGAATTGTAATGTTTAAAGAAGAGTAATGCTAAATGAGCTTGGGGAGACATATCACACCCAGTCATTCACGGCTAAGGGAGCAATATCAAAGAGTTTGGTCTTTATCTTAAGATAGGATGATATTAAAGAATATTTAATGATGTAGTGTCAAGATCAAATAAGTGTGCTTTGAAGGATCACTTTAGCTGCTATGCAGAGAATGGATTCAATGATGTTACTGCAGTGGTTAAGCAGAGAGACACTGGTAGAACTGACATGGACAAAGTGTTATGGGAAGGAAGAGTGGTAGGCAGATTTGAGACATTTAGTGAGTAAAATCAATATAAAGTATTTATGGATTGGATGTGGAGAGTGGTGAAAAGGAAAGGAGGCACTGACTATAATGCCAAGGAATAAGACTGGCAAGAATGAATGAACACTGATACCAAACACTAGAGCAAAACACCTCATATCCTTTTATATTTGACTCTCATCCTCACTGCGACACCAGAAGGGGTTTCTCAAAGGCCCTTAATCATATTCTGTCTCCAAAACCAACAGTTATTTCTTGGTTTTCTTTCTTGGTGTTCTCTGAGCTATTAATAGGTACTCCTGGTTTCTCATATTTCTTTGTTCTGATTGTTCCCAATATTGAGTTTTCTTGGAGGATTTACTCTTAGCCAAATCTTTGGCCATGTTTCCTGTTTTCATTGATGGTAACACTAACCCCCCGCCCCAAGTACTGTAGTCAAAACCTTAGACTTGTTTTAACTCCTTTCTCTCCTGTCAAATTGGTTGACAAGTCCTATTGATTTTTACATCTAAAGTATCTCTCTAATTTTCTCATACTCTTCATTACATACCTCCATGTCTATAGCACTTTTCTCCTCACAGTTCCCACCAACTCAAAATCTATCCCTCTCCATTTCAGTTTATACATGGTTGACATATTAACTGTAGATATCATCTTAATTTTCTGTTCAAAAAGATTTGGTTTCTCTGAGAACAAATTCTCTACACCATCACCTACTATACAATGTACTTTTTTCATCAGATACTAACTTACATTCCAATCTCGATGGAAACTACCCACTATACTAGCCATTCTAAGATTTACCAGTCCATATAAGACAGTATTATTTACGTTTTAACAAGTACATACACATGTACCCATGAAAATACTAGTTCCATCCATGAACTGAAATCGATGACTTAGGAAGAGAGGTGAAAGGGAGACATATTTTGTTGTTGAATCATTCATGTTTTGTACTGTGTAGTATGTAATACGTCTTAAAAATATTCAAGTCATCTTTTCAGAATATAAAAATGCAATGGTGTCATTTCAATAGGCATAACATTTAAAGGACAAATTTAACCTTCAACAATATTCATACAGTGAAATTATACCTGCCTTTGCAAATAAAATCAAGTTACCTCAAACCGAAAGAATTTTGTGCTAAGCAGTCTTGGGAACCACAGAGAAAATATGTGATCTCGGCATTTCTTGGAAATGTTCCACCTTAGAAAAGCTAAGCCAATATCATCCATTTAGCTTACTCCTAAATTTTAAACTGGACCCAAGATTTATATGTAATTAGTGTATACTTACATAAAAAGTGAGCAGTAGAGTGAGATAACTACCTGCCATGCCAACCTATTTCCTTTTTGCTCTTTCAACATTTCTTCTATTTTTTTAGGTAACATTTCAGTTTTCCTCTGGAAAATCAACTGTTTTCTTTTTTAGTCTGTGTAGTCTGAGATGAGTTGATCCTAGCTGTCTCGGGTGTATGAGTTTACCCAACAGGGAAACCCAAGAATCAGTCAGTGAACTTGACTGTGATCAATTCACAGATGGGCAGAATGTGCCAATGAATCCGTTCCTGGGCTTTTGCTGCAATGTTTAAGAAGCACTCCTTCTGTGTTATTAACAAGTAGAATATAAGCTTAGAATTACCCATTTCTTAACTGGGTTGTTTGGGGTTTTTTTTTTTTTTTTTTTTGAGATTCAGTTGTATGAGCTGCTTATATATTTTGGATATTAGCCCCTTGTTGGTCATATCATTTGCAGATATTTTCTCCCATTCTGTAGGTTGTACTTCAGTTTTTTTTTTTTTTTGCGGTACGCGGGCCTCTCACTGTTGTGACCTCTCCCGTTGCGGAGCACAGGCTCCGGATGCGCAGGCTCAGCGGCCATGGCTCACGGGTCCATCCGTTCCACGGCACGTGGGATCTTCCCGGACCGGGGCACGAACCTGTGTCCCCTGCATCGGCAGGTGGACTCTCAACCACTGCTCCACCAGGGAAGCCCTGTATTTTAGTTTTGTTCATGGCTTCCTTTGCTTTGCAAAAGCTCTGAGGTTTAATTAGGTCCCATTTGCTTATTTTTGCTTTTATTTTTTGCCTTAGGAGACATATCTAAAAACATCTTTCTACAATTTATGTCAAAGAGTGCTCTGCCAATGTTCTCTTCTAGGAGAGAAGGTTTTACATTTAGGTCTTTAAACCGTTTTGAGACACTGCTTTTTGTTTTGGTATATGGTGTGAGGAAATGTTCTAATTCTTTTTCATGAAGCTGTCCAGTTTTCCCAGCACCACTTACAAAAGAAACTGTCTTTTATCCATTATATATTCTTGCCTCCTTTGTCGTAGATTAATTCACTGTAGGTGCATGGACTCTCAGTATATATGTAGGGTGCACTGTGGTGGCGTGACCGCAATCAGAGATCCAGGCAGTTTCTGAGGTGCTGCCTGATTATATACCAACAATGGCCGCTGCCACCCTACTCAGGCTCCACCTTGGGACCAGGTTGCCTCTGCATCCCATGGTTGAGTCTTTTTCCTGGTCATGGTTGCCCCAGATCCAGTACCACACTGTGATACTGGGGTGTGCAGCAAGGTGGTCTCGGGACACCCAGCAGCCGCTAGAGCAGACCTCTCCTCCTCCTTGCCTCTGGGACTAGCCTGCACAGGCGTGAGCATGTGCTCCTCCCAAGCAGAGTCCCAGCTTTCCACAGCCCTTCCATTTGTCCCAGCAGTCCTCCAACCAGCCGAGGCCGCTTCTCTTCTCTGTGTAGGACCCCAGGACTGAGGTGTCCAACTTGTGGCTCGAAATGCTCATTCCCCAGGGCCAATCTCCACCCACGTAATCATCATTTTCCTCTGAGTCCCCTCCCAGAGGCCCAGGTCCCGATCAGGCACAGGCACACTTTTCTTCCCTTCCTGTCTGACTATGTGTATATCTTCCATACAGCCTTGGTTGTATAGGAGTCCTGCTGGTTTCCAGTTAGCTTCCAGGGAGAATTGTTCCACATGTAGATGTATTTTTGACGTGTTCATGGTGGGAGGTGAGCTCCACATCCTCTTAGTCCACCATCTTTATCCTGCCTCCTACAGTGCACTATTTTTCATTACATTTCTTACAACTGTAACAAAATATTTCATTATTATTTATTGAAAAAATTATTATTTACAATTATTAACTCTACATTTGTTACTCTTACTAGGTTATAAACTTAAATGACAGCAGGGATCATATCTGCATTGTTTACTCCTCTCCCCAGTCCTAGCAGACAGACAAAATGAATTAAATAGAGTCAATTTCCAATAAACATTAAAATGCTTGGAAAATTGTATTTCAAATTCTGTTGTACTAAACACTTCAAGTAATGTTGATGGTAAACTGCCTCTTATTTTGTTGTTGTTGTTATAAACTAGCTCAATATAGAGCGAGCACCTAAAACAGAATGTCAAGCCTTGATTACATTTTCTGACCAAGCCAACTTGTTTGAGTCTCATTTTTGCTAAGAATAATCTCAAGATTAAAAGTCACAAATGAGCTTCTAAAACTATTCTGAAAGTATATTGTCCAGAGAGAGGTCACATTTTAAAAAGAAATATTATATATGCTTCTATAACATGTTTTGAAATGTAAGTTTGAAGAATGTGCAATTTCTGGTATTGTTTTCTGTAAACGTTTAGATACTTTGCCCCTTCAAAATATATCCATAAGATTACATTTATCCCTTAATGCTTGTCTAAACGCCATTTATATGAATAACTTTACCCTTTGGTTTTCAAATACCAAGTTTTTTTCAATTATGTCCATATTGGATTTGATTTTTTGAATTGTGAATTTTAGCAATGGAAATAAGTGCCACGTTTCATGTGATAGCATTTTCATCATTATATCAGATAAATTTTGCTTGAACTTATATCTATTGTGGGAGGTGGGGAAGGAGAGCAGATGAATATTAAACATATTCAACACAGATACGTCAGAAAGATTTCTATGCAATTTGTTTGCATACTTCTAAAATTTTCAATATACAATCTTACATTCTCCATGGCTGACCTTTTGTTTCTTAAGTGAATTTTAATAAAAGAACTACTTCTATCATTATTCTTTATGCTATCCACCACCTGCTAGGATGAAGCTACAGAGCAAAAGCTTATTACCATTAAAATATGTCAGCATTAGTAAGTACCACTAGAATTTTACAACTTTTATAACATACAGCCATTTATTTAAAGTTGCAAGCAGATTTTCTTTCCTTATTCACATTTGGCACCCTTGTAAAAAAACACTGTCCATAGAAGTAGATGTTTATTTCTGGACTCTCAATTCTCTTCCATTGGTCTATTTGTCTATAAAGACCAATATAGAGACATATGCCCATGGCACACTGTTTTGGTTACTGTAGCTTCGTAGCAAATTTTAAAATTGGGAAGTGTGAGTCCTCCAACTTTGTTCCTTGTAAATATTGTTTTGGTTATTTGGGCTCCTTAAGTTCCATATGAATTTGAGAATCAGCTTTTCCACTTAAATAAAAAAAAAAGCTTATCCCTAAGCTTAAACATTTTCAGTGTTTCACAATTGAGTGTGATGTTAGCTGTAGGTTTTCCATAAATGCTCTTTATCCTGTTGAGGAAATTTTCTTCTATTCCTAGTTTATTGAGTGTTTTTACATGAAAGGGTATTGGACTATCTTAAGTGTCTTTTTTTCAATCGAGTTTTTTTTTTCCCTTCTTACTAGTAATGTGGTGTATTACACTGACTGATATTCTTAAGCTGAATCACTCTTTAAATCCTGGGATAAAGCCCACTTGGTTAGATTATATAATCCTTTTAATATGCTGTTGGATTTGGTTTGCCAGTATTTTGTACCTGTATTTATAAGGGAAATTGGTCTGTAATTTTCTTTCTGATTATGTCTTTAACTGGCTTGATATCACAGTAATGCTAGCCTTATGGAATGAATTAGGAAGCGTTACCTTCTTTTCTATTAAACATTTTGTAGAATTCACCAGTGAAACCATCTGGTCCTGGACTTTTCTTTGTTTAGAGGCTTTTGATTACTAAACCAATCTCTTTGTTATAGCTCTGCTGAGATTTCTTTTTCTTCTTAAATCAGTTTAGATTTAATCTGTCAGTTTAATTTGTTTTTAAGAATCTGTCCATTTCATCTATGTTCCCTAATTTGTTGACATACGGTGTTCAGAAAATTCTCTTATCATCCTTTTTACTTTTGGAAGGTTGGTAGTAATGTCCCCACTTTCATTTCTTATGGGTTATTTGTGTCTCACAAGAGCTTCTGAAGTAACATTCAGTGAAGTCTCAATTTTATGTCGTCCTATCCAGTAAATATTAATGCAATTAAGAACATGTATTTTATCGTTCAGTGATGTAAAAATATGTGACATTTTTACCTCACTATGCCTTAGGAAATCATCAGAAATTCATATATTTAGTGAAAAAGATGTTTGTTTTAGAATCTTTACAATAGGAAACACAATCTAAATTACCAGCATTAGGAATTAAATAATACTAACTATGGTATCTCTTTGCAATGAAATATTATACAGATAACAAAAATATAACATTATATTTATTAATGTATTTATTGAAATGGAGAACCTCAAAATATAAAAAAAATTTAAAGGGATATAAAATGTTGAAATGTTGTGGAAAGTACAAAGGTACCCCTAAGTTTTGAAAGATGACACAGGACATAGTTTTTGCTCTGATTTTCCTTGGTCTTACTGTCAAAGAGGATTCTGGACTATGGATAAGCTAAATATCTGACTTCAAATTCTCTACCTTAGGGAAAAGAATTCAGTCAAATGAAAAATACTTAATTTGCATAGGCCTGAACATGAGTCATGGTTCTATGAGTTGGCTAAACTATTTTAGCTTGTGCTTGCCTAATTTGTGTATCAGGCTATCAGGAGCACAGCATTTTCTCACATTTTCAAAATTATGTTTTCCTGTAAACTTGAACAGCTTCATTCACTCCTTCAGAATAGTCTAAATTGAAATTGTGGATAGTGCTTTAGTAGAAAGAGTGTGACTTTGGTTTTTGCTGATTTTTAAAATTTTAAATACTTAATTGTTAGGATTTTTAAATTTTACTATTCCTTGAGGCCTAATGGAATTTAGCACAACTACAATAAACAGAAACATAAAATTATCTAATTATGTTACATGTTTAGAAAAATGCAAAAATACGTTCTTCTACTTAGACTGCATCAATGCCAGTGAAGCTTGCAATGATCAATCAGTGCCACTCCTGCCTTGGGCCACAAGGCTCTGGGGTTATATCCTCCACCTTGAAGAGAGAGCTAAGAACGGTATCTCACCATTCCACTCACTACGCCAAAGCTGCTCACCCCCTTTCTTCCCAGGCACCTTTCCTACATAAGCAGATCTAAAACTATTTGAGTGATGCTATTCCCACGTTCATAAAACCTAGAGGATTTCCTTGCAGGAATAATTTGGACTTATTCTGCTAACAAATTTGTTATAAATTTTTAAATCTGTGAGCCCCAAGAAAATACTATTAAAGATATTTAAAATATTACTACTATTACTACTGCTGCTGCCACTATTAATAAAAAAGCAAACATCTGAAATGATAAACAAGAGACAAAAGAATTCTTAGTTTCTATGATAGATACTGTCATTACCAAGCAACCATCTGGTCTACTAGCTTTCAGTTCTGGACCACAGAGGGCAGAAAATGAGCCACGTACAGCATTTTCCTTTAACAAACAGCAGCACTGTTATCTATCACACCTATAAAGCTCTTAAGTGGCTCCTATGAGCTCTTTAAACTGATGGAAGTCTTGCCTTCCAGTTGAAGACATACTGCCTTAACACAAAGGCACGCCTGTTTAATATAGTTGAGTCAAAGGCCAAGGAGGAATGGCTTTAACTTTATTAACTTTCCCAGTAAAATGCAGGTCTAGAATTTTATGGCATACAGATGAGTCCAGGAATGGGCAGGGATTCCTAAAGAAAGGCCACAGAGATGACGGTGAAAACTGGTGCTGTTAACAGTGGACGTGTTCTAAATTTTTCTGTTTTTCCTTGGTGGAACTACATTTAACATTCAAAGAATGAGCTCTCTAAGCCAGGGCTATGGAAGTTCTAATATATTCTAAGGCGGGGGTATAAGTATTTGCGTAATTCAATATTTTTTCCTCATTTGTTTGCTCTACTCATCCCCATAGAAATTTTGCAAGGTTTACATGAGAAACCCCAATGTAAAGTATCTGTTGTATGAAGACCAAAACATTATCAAAATGGTATTTCTGGCTGGTCAGGTCACCACACAGGTGACTGATTGGCAACCATGGCCTTTCTAATTGCTCTGCAATAGCTGAGCGGTTGTTTAACAAACTGCTTCATAAATGGTTTCAAGTATCCAAACTGAATAGTATCAGTTTAGTAAATTCACACCAATGTGGACAAAGAATCAAGCCTAGGTGGTCAACCTAAATGAGCTTGTATGATTTAAAGGAAAAGGAAGCACTAATTTTGGGGACTTATTATATGTTTGTCATTATGCTGAGCAATTCATTTTGTCATTTATTTCTCACTCAAAGACTGAAAAGTAATTTTTTTAAATTCCCATTCTACTCTTGAAAAATTTACACTCACAAGAGTTAAGAAATATGTCTGAGGTTACATGTTTTTTATGTGGGAGAACCCAGATTCAAACTGATCTGTTCCTTCCAAACCTAGTGTTCCTTATCTCACACTGTTTCTCACTAGCACTAATGTTCATGGCCAACTCAAAAGGGCATTATTATAATGAAGATGATGGATCTAAAGCCAAGTTTGAGATGGTACCCCTCACTATAATTCCCATTATGAACAAAAGAGCAAAAGAGCTGACTTTCTAAAATACCATGAGCTAAACATTTGACATGCATTATCTCATTCCTCTAACAATTCTATGTGAGTCCCTACTATTAGGTCCATTTTACAGATGAGAAACTGATATATAAAAAGATGAAGAAACTTACTGAAAGTCTTTTAGCCAGTACATGGTAACAACCCAAAGCCAGAACTGCTAACCATGCTGACGGGAGGTGGGCTGTATGTCTGTCTCCTTTTTAATAATTCTTTCATAGTAAATCTTTCATTAAATACTGTTTCTTGTCATTACTTTCACTGCCTCTTGTCATGCTCTATTATTGTAGTTCCTTGACAAAAATACAGAGCAGATATACCTTCTTAAAATGCCCAAATGATTACCCACAAACAAGAAATTTGATATTGACCTTTATCTCTCCCAATTAAGACTATGCCAGCATGAGAATTGGGTAACATAACTTTGTCCAATATCTCAGTTTCTATACATTATACATCCATATCTTTAAGCGTTTTTCTTGATATAATTATGTTGACAAGTAGAAACTTTAAAGAAAAAAAGCATTTTAGTAAATGTTGGAAACAAAACATTCATTCACTCTGGGCTTAGTCAGAAACCAAAGTATGCTTTAAGTATTCGATCAAAGGTTGAACCCATGTACACTTACAGGAGGATAATAATTAAAGTGTCCTGTTAGTTCAAACTAAGATATGTTATTTGACATAATCTATCTGCTTATGTTACACTTTATTTTGTGCATGCTATTTAAAATCTATCTTTTACAGTGACCACAACTTTTTACTATGATATGCTCAATTTGTTTAAAAATTCTCAGATTTAATGCATTTGGTGTTACTTTATCACTAGAACTGTATAATGGAGAAGTAAAGTAACAGAATATGATTTAAAATAAGAAAGCACTTTCAGAAATCAGGCAATAATGATGTTAGGAGGATATTCAGAAATTTAAAAATATACAAAATACAAGAGAAAAGTAAACACAAATTACATTAATACAAATCTGCTCTACTGTATTTTATCAATGAGTCAGAATTAACCTCATCAGTCTTTTCTTGAAACTATGCACCATCCAAATATGTGTTCACTGTATTTTTTTCTTGCAAACAGATTTGTGTATGGTCTTTACTACCCAAATAAAAACTATTTTCTTATTTATAAACAAAATCTGTGTGAAAATTGGAGCTTGCCTAAACCCACTGTAAAAGATAATTTTAGAAATAGCAGCTCACTTTAGATCACCATTAGGAAGCGGTAGAACTTTGTATGGGATGGGGGAGTGGAACGGTAAGCACTTCTGAGAGGATCTCAGGAAAAAACCTTGCTTAATTTACAAACAGGACTTCTGGGCTAAAAGAAACTGATAGCCTTAAAAGAAATCAGCTGAGAGCCCATTATAACTGTCAATAATGCTTATTTGATAAAAATTTGTCAACACAATGTAATACTTTATAGTTGGAAGAAAACAAGACATTAGAGTCAAAAAGACCATTTGGGGCTTCCCTGGTGGCGCAGTGGTTGGGAGTCCGCCTGCTGATGCGGGGGACGTGGGTTCGTGCCCCGGTCCGGGAGGATCCCGCATGCCGCGGAGTGGCTGGGCCCGTGAGCCATGGCGGCTGGGCCTGCGCGTCCGGAGCCTGTGCTCCGCAGCGGGAGAGGCCACAGTAGTGAGAGGCCCGCATACCGCAAAAAAAAAAAAAAAAAGACCATTTGTACAGATAAGGACATATCTGTTCTAGGAAGAGCAACAGGTGCAGAACTTTGTGCAGATAGAGTGTGTCTGCTGCACAAGGTTCAAAGCAAGGTGCCATAGCTTATTTGACTGCAAAAGTAGCTTTATTAACTTTTCTGACATCTCCATTATACTGTGAGTGACCTGAAGGGAAAGACTCTCTTACTCATAGCTGCAAACCTAGAATAGCCTGGTCCATCATAGGAACCCAGTTAACATGTACAGAAAGGAAAGAATTAAGCAGGCTCCTCCTCTTGCTAAGAAACATAGACTATTCTGCAAACAATTTATAAAAAGGTTTTTTTGACAAGTGAATATATTGATCCAAGTCTGGACAGGACCTGATAGAAGGAAGAAAGGAACAAGAGTTTAAAACAGTTGTAGTATTTTTAAAAAAATGAATGCAAGGCAATGGAAACAGGGCATAAATTAAAAAAGAAATTGGGGGAAACACCGCAAATGTTACAAAGGTAAATTCTGTGACTGCACATGACTTTTAAGAGAATGAGGGAAAACAAGAATGAGAATGACTCCGCAATACTGCCCTATAGAAAATCTTTTTCCTAAGCTCTAAATTTATATTTCCAACTACCCACTGTTTGAAGACTCCCAGACAATTCTGTCTCAGCATTCCCAAATTAATTTATTTTTAGACTCTTTCTCCATGTTCCCACCCACATAAATAGTCAACCTATTTTGTTTCCCATTCTTGCCTCGTAACCAATACCACTGCCTCCCCAATGAGTCCTCTCATTTATGCCATGGAAAAAGTCTGTAAGACAGAAAGCAAGTCTTTTTTCATTAAGTAGGGAAATAATAGCTTGTAAACGAATTAAGTTTTTGAGTGACAGCTTTAGTTTTAAAAGTATAAAGAAGTTTATATGTGCTTATGTAGAGAGCAAGAGTATAGGAAGGAAGAAGAATATAAGAGCAAAGAAGAAAATACAATAAAATGGACACAAACAATGCATTAAATTCCCAGGTAACAATAAGGGTCACAAGCAGACAAGAGATTTGCCATTCTCTTTTCCCTTTAGCTATTTGGCTTAAAAGAAGAAAAGACTGAGTACCAGGATCTAGGAGGGGAGTACCTAAAGGCCGTCTGTGAAAGTATAAAACTCTTGCTCTTAACACAGACGAGATGACTTGCACTATACAGGAAAGGATCTTGAGGAAAGATCATTAAAAACTGCAGAATTGGTATTTTTCTAAAACCCTAAGAGCCAAACCATTTGAGACCACCTATCTATGTCTGTTAATGACTCTGTGATATATCTGAATCTCAAAATAAACATCATAAGGAAGATACAAGGAAAAAGGAGAAGAATGATTCTAAGAAATAGGAAATATGGGGGATATTGACAAAGATGTCATAGATGCTTCACCACCATCATCATCAATGGCTTTATTGATACTGCCAAAACTTAATAAAAAATGAAAATAAAATATGAAAAAAATTCTACTCATAATAAAACCAAAAACATAAAACGTCTAGGAATAAACAAAACATGTAATATGCAAAAGCATGGAAGAACTCTAGAAAGCAATACTGAGGGACAAGAAATAAGCACAACAGAGAGTCATATACATGACCTTAAATTTGAAGACTTAAGCATTGCAAAGATGTTGTTTCTCTCCAAATCAAACAATAAAATTAATCTAATCTGTCCCCAACTAAATACTGAATTTTACTGGAGTATGAAAAGCAATTCTACAGTTTATTTGACATAAAATACAAAAATATTAAAAAAAAGAAGAAATGTGGGAGGAACTGTCTTTCTTGAAACTTATTTAAAAACAAGGATAATTAAGGCATAAAATTTTAGCATATGAATGAAAATGGAATAAGAAGATCGTGTGTTTATGTATGTGTATATATACCCTAGGGAGTAATACACACACACACACACACACACACACACACACACACACAGAGTATGAATTTAGAATATGATTAAAGTGACTTCTCCGAGTTCATAATGTGTTATTGAGTAAGTGGTATTGAGATGATAAACTCATGTGTATAAGAAACAAAACAAGCAAACAAAAAACTTAGATCTTATTGTATTAGTTTTCTAGGGCTTTTATAGCAATGTACCACAGACCGGGTAGCTTAAACAACAGAAATAATTTTTCCAACAGTTCCAGAGGTACAATATCAGGGTATAAACCCTGTTGATTTCTTCTGAAATCTCTTTCCTTGGCTTGTAGTTGGCTACCTTCTCCCTGTTTCTTCACATAGTCTTCCCTCTGTGTCTGTGTCTAATCTTCTCTTCTTACAGGGCCACAAGGTCCATTGGATTAGATCCTACCCATATGATCTCATTTTACCTTATTTAAGGCCTCTCTAAAAAGGCCTTATCTCCAAATGTAGTCACATTCTGAGGTACTGAGGGCTAGGACTTCAACATATGTGTTTTGGCAGGACATAATTCAGCCCATAACACTTATATAAAATGCATTTTAAAGAATTAAGGAATTTTTTTTTCAAAAAAATAACTAAAACAGTACCCTTTTGAGCTCAATGCATAGGTTTCAGAGATTCTATGGACTTCCTGAAGTGTCAGGCAAAACTTTCTGTGTTTGAGCATTTGTGCATATTTTTGAGAGAGAGGCTTTATCTTTCATAAGCTTTATGAAAGTAGCTGTAATTAAAATTTTCTTTAAAGTTTAGAACATTAAACTAGCGGAACATATAAGTGATATTTACATAATATTGAAGTAGGTAAAGACTCCCTAAGCTTAACAGCAAAAGCACTTAACCTAAAGGAAAATACAGATGGATTTGACTATGTAAATATTAAACAATTTTTATGGAGAAAGAAACTGTTAACAAAGTTAAAAGTAAAATCCTGCTGGAAATAATTATAGCATATATAGGGAGGTAGCATAAAATGGAGTTAAGCATACAGGTTTGAAATGGGATACACACACACACACACACACACACACACACACACACACACCCCTTTAATATTACCCTATGACTACTATGTGACTTTCCAAAGATTGTTTTTCTCTCATTCTTTCTTTAAGTCTAAAATGGAGATCATAATACTATTTTATAGGGTTATCAAGAAAATTATATACAATAAAATTTGTAAGAAGTTCATGCGACTTGCATGTAGTATGAATCAATAAATATTAAGAAGACAAAGATTCTATATAGCAATATAGATAATTGTATAGGATTCTTTTTAAAAATATGAAAAAAATAAACACCTTGAAGAAAAATTGACATCAGACATGGACAGAAAATCTAGTAAAGTTGCGCAAATCGTGAAAATATCAAGAAACAACGTGCAGCCTCACACTGAGAATAGCAAACAGGCCAGTACAAGTGGCTTAGAGATGGTTCTAAATAGAACCTAGTTCATACATTATTAATGGACAATGCCTAGCATATGATAAGTATTTAATAAATAAGTATGAAATAAATAGTTCTTACTTTAAAAATATTAGGTAATAAATTTAGCCCATATTAATGTTTTAGAAGTTAAGAAAAATAGAATAAACCATATGAATAAGTAAGATTAAGAGAACTAATTTTAAAGGAAATAAATGCATGAAGCAAATGAGAAGACAGGATTTAAAAGGGACTCTAAAAAAAAGAGCGCCAATCAAGACAGTAGAATGACTTGTAACAACTCCAAGTTACAACAGGCTAAATATTTATAACAGAAACTCAAAATGGTAACGTTGTAAAATATTCCACAAGAAGGAGAAGGGTGGTGGGAAAGGAAGAATCAGTTGGAGTCAATACTCATAAAAGTAGAATGAGTTTGTCAAAGTCTCATGTTTTGGAGAGTTCCACTCCTAGGGAAGGTAGAGAATCTCAGCTTCTTTCCCCATCCTCACTCATCCTTTCCCATGACTCATTCTCCTTTCAGCTCATATTGTCATCACACGTGCTATGGCTCTATAATTAAAATAGGGTCAACTGTGTCACTTGCAGATGGCACAGACAGCCCAGGATCTCACCTTCCAATATGGCAACCTCCTCCTTCATATGCTCACAAATGATCCTGATTGGTTCATTGTGAGAAGGAAATTAGATGCCGTATGTGAATGCACTTTAAAATTAAAGTGCAATAGAATATTTTAACATTATAAGTAACTATTTTGAAGGGATGATTCAAAAAACATCTGACCATTGAGGTTTGAAAGGGTTCTGTTTAATGATTCAAACTCCTGTGACTCTCACTAACATTTAACCTCATCATTTATCTCACAGCAATGTATCATCATCACTCCACTTACACCTATCTGGAGAACTGGGATGCCAGCCTTCCATAAAGAGTGTAGCAGTTCAGGAACCCCTGAAATCCTAGCTGACAAAAAAGGATAATGAGGCCACAAAACTGCTAATACTCCTATACTGGAAGATCCAAGTATATATTGATGTTTAAACATCAATGTTTAAGATCCGAGTATAAATCAATTAAGCATCTATGTTTTTGGTCCAATCAATTAGAAGAAAAAATAGATTACCATGGAGTAGGAATAGGGAATGCAAGAAAAGGAAGGAAAAGTAAAATATGTGGACCCACATCACAGTAGCAAGAACGTTATGTTTCAAGCCTCTAAGAGGGGAGTACAATAATTGACAGTTTTCACTCATAGGAGACCAGAGGAAAAAGCCACCTTAATTACATCGCTTAAGCCAGCCTCCTAACTCCCAGACTAGCTTCCCTTTCCCTAAGAAATGCCACTTCCCATTAGCCCCCCATGTTTGTTAGTCTGAGTGTTTTACAAAGTGGACCATCGCATCCAGGAATTTATGAAACAGATTTTTGTCATAAGATTGGATCACTGTAAGCAGATGAGGTAATGTGAAGCTTCAAGTAGCAGAAAGAGACCTCCTTCTAAATTATTCATAGGAAATATGCCTCCAGACTGAAGAAATATCCCATGTGAGATAAACCCACATCAGCACACACACCTGCTCTATTTTTATTTTTCACTTTGGCTTGGCACCTTACACACACAAAGTCTCTCTGAGATTACTATGGTTTGGTTGATTGACAATCACTGATATTCCATCACTGAAATAAGAACTACATTACCCATGCCTTTGATGTGCCCTGCATAAAGTGGAGATGGCAGAATATGTCCCTGAATATATGTAGCTTACATCTAACTGTGACAAGATACAGATTTCTTCTACACTCTGAGTTGCATTACTTGAAATGTTAATTTTCATGAGCTGAGATTGTTCTTAACCCACCAAATTAATTTTCTCAAACAGTACAGTTGATAATCTTAATAATATAAAACTCTCCTCATTATTTTTCCAAGTTTAATTTTGCCCTATTTACAGCCCATTTAGATAAAGCAAATTAAAGAGGCCATTCTTTTTGTGTATGTGTGCTAGACTGTGCATGTAAATGAGGAACATCTCAGCTAGGTAGGCAATTATTCATACTGAATATGTATTTGTGTCTAAATATTGATAAATGTATACATACCTTATTGTCACTTTGCAAAAAATACACCTGAATTTATTCTTAGGTGGGCTCAAGAAGACATTTTTCTTTTAATTTCTCTCAGAAGTAAAATGGTCTAGCTCCAGAATGTTGCTTACCATTACTGGTTGTGGCCTTAGGGACTGTTACTTTATTACCTTTCTGAACTGTACTTCAAAGAAATTAATTAATTGATGCTCTTAGCAGCCTCATCCTGACAAAAACATATGATACTCAAATGTTAAACATGGAACCTCAGATGAAACTGTCAAGAAAAAGCTGAAAGTGGTTATTAATATGGCTTTTGATAAATATCTGCTCAGCCTCACACTGTGCCTCGTCTGTTTTCATCATGGAGAGTAGTTAATCTGATTGATGAAGATCCTGGTTCAGACTGTCTCCCATGCTGAGTTGAATAACGGCACTTTATTTTTCCAAAAAAAATTTCTTATTCTCAAGTGGAGATGTCTGTGCTTTCTCATTTGATTGTCTTCAGGAGCACAAACTTTAAGTGGGGTCCCTGACATTCCCTAAGAAGGTAGGAGTCCCTTACTGTCACCCAACCCCATAAACATGAGAGATGGGGCTGGTTTCCAGGACCTAGCTCTTCGCAAAGTGAGGGTTAATGAGAATGCTGTCAAGTACTCACGCTAACCCTCCAGGCATAGAAGAGCAAGCCCATCAGGACAAATCAGGCAGCCGGCACACATAGGCTATAAGCTTGGCTCATTATCATTATCCACCATCTCCCATGAGCCGTAACTTTTTTTTTTTTTATCATAATTCAAATAGTTCCACTTCTAGTTAAGCACAGTCGCAATGGCTGACACAATAGAGAATGGACTGTGCATCATGGCATTCGTGCTCTAGCTATGGTGGAGCCTCTTAAGTTCCCTCTTCCCACCTGAATTGCTAAGTGTTGGCACTGCTCACTGTCCCCAACTTAGTGAAAAAGAAATCTAACGCAAGAAGATAATTCAAAAACTAGTCTGATTGGAAGCAGTAAAAGATCAGTTTTTAAATAATCTCTTAATATCAGAGTAATGGCTAATTAGGGAAATTCAAGAAAAGAATGGAAAACTTTTTTTGTAGTCAACCATTTTGGATAACAAACATGATCAAATTACGAATCAATGCTTGAGTGAAAGAGAGAACTCGGTGCTGAAGTCTCCGTTCTTTTGGTAAAAGGTCTACAATCACGCAGGCATCTACGCTGTTGCATTGAGTTCATTATCACAAATCAAGCAGAACAATTGCTTGACATTTTATTTGTTGATGCAGACTTCAACATCCTTGTGCACCATCTAGATATGTAACTTGGACCTTAAAATTCTGGAAGCTATGCACTCTAACTTGTTCAACAGTACATTTTCTGTATCAGTTAATAAAGGATTGTTGGATAAGAAGCTTCTCTTCAGTTATTTTCTAAATGGTATGTGTGTATATGTTCATAAACTTCATATATATGTAAACCCACTTGCACACAGTCTCTAAAACAATGTGCATCTTAAAGAAATCAGTACTATTTTACATTAACTAATATTGAGTGGATAAGGTCAACACACTCTGAAATAAAACTGGTCTCTTTCTTAAACATATCTCTTACTGATTAGGACTTTTTGCTCTCCATATTAACCTTAATCAACTGGCTGGAGATAGCGTTTGCTAGTTTTCTCCACTATAAAGTCATTTTTTTCCCTCCCTTCTACAATGTATTCTTTGGAAGGAAGTCACAATGCACATTCCACCCTCAGTGGGTGGGGAGTTATGCTTCATCTCCTAGAGGGCTAAGTATCTACAAAAATTATTTGGAATTTTTCTGCATTGCAGGTTTGTCTATCCTCCCCATTTATTTATTCAATTATTTATTTATGTCAAGACTCATGGATATTTATTTCATAATTTCAGTTATAAATTAATTATACTTTATTTTTTTGCTCAAATTATTTCAGCTTTGGCCGTTGGGAGTGCTTTCAATTTATCTCTAGCCATCAGGAGTGCTTTGAATTTATTTCAGTGTCATTTTGACATAATTCTGTCACTGTAGATTTTGTGGGGTTTTGGGGGGAGTGGGGCACACTCCCTTACTTTCTAATACTACAAGATGCTCCAGGCTCATCTTGTATATTTCGTATCCCTATTCCTAGAATCAGCCATATCTCCAAGGAGATCCAGTACCATTTTTGGAGACTGGTATTAGAAACCAAGATCTAGGTACTAGGACTATTGGAAATTATGGTTTAATTGAAAAATCTCCATTTCAAAAAACCAATTGTTATTTTGTATGTCTCAGATGATATCATCTTAAAATAAATTGGGCATGGGGAGCAGTGTGAAACCTTAGGGGAAATTTAAATCATATATTTAATGATGTGACAACCCACAAAACCTGTATAAGTGTTTCTCCTTGTAGAAGAGCACTTAAACACTGAAATACTATATCTAGCCAAAAATAATATGTTTTATGAGGTATTGTTTCATTTTAGCATTTGACTGTTTTCTTAAATTAAATGTTTAAAGGTTATTCCTTTAAACTTTAATTCCAAGTTAGTAGAAGAGGTAGGGGGTAGTGGGTAAGACAGGATGAACATTAGTGACTATCGGAGAAATTAAAAATGGAATTAAAGAACCTTGATAATGCCTTTTTAAAATTAAAATCAGTAAATTTAGTTGCATTATAAAGATGTTGTTTTACAAAAAAGATAATTTGGAAAGCTTTTCTTTACAATCAAATACTTCTTAGATAAACATACAAGATTCCATTATTCCATCAGAGTAATTTAAACCTTGAAAATATAAAGTTCGTATCAGTGGCAACAAATTACTTAATTTCATCCAAAAAGGATACCCTTTCCCCAAAACCCAGTCTGTTAAACCAAATGTTATTCATTCAAGAATGTGGAATTTAACAAGTGATAAAAAGGCCAGGATACTTCACTCAGGAGTCAAAGGAGGTTTCCAGTTTTCATTCATTCTTTACAACAAAAGTACAGCTGAAGATATATAGAGAAATGCAAATAGAACCAGTGTCAAATGTTTATTAAGAATGATATACACTGTATTTTATGAATACTTAGCTAAATAAATTGGTAAGGCAGAACAAGAACCTAAGAGATGACTCTGAGGAAGACAGAATAAAACTTCTTATATTTCATTTGAACTAAAAATGTTTCTTAAAAATAGTATGAATTTTAGTTCAAACTGTTCTTCTTCTGTGAAGCTTCTTTGACTACTTCAAATGTATACAGCATATATATAGTATTAAAATATACAGTATACCCTGTATTTACTGATTTTTATATTACTTACCACACTGAATTATAATTGTGTTTTACATGTCTATTCTCTCAATTAAATTTATTTAATGTGCTTTCAACAATATTTATGAAGAGTTTACGATAGTTTTATGTAATGGTTAAGAGTACAGGCTCTGTAATTAAAATGCTACATTCGGATCCTGAATCTACTACTTACAAAGTGTGTATTGACCTTGGGCAAGTTGATTCACCTTCCTGAGTCTTAATTTCCTCTTGTAAGAAAGGGTATCATATCAGGATATGTCATGTATTTATCATTTATAGCATATGATATGCTGTTATCATCATCGTTCTAGATGAGAAAATGCCCTGTATATTCTGGAGATTCAGTGCTAACATCACAGTTACTGCCCTCATGGAGTTTTCTTTCTATTGGACAGCAGACGAGTAAAAAGCAATTTTAATATACTATTATGATAAGACATACACAAAATACTAAGAACATACATGAATGGGCAAGTCATATAGAATTTGGGGATTTAGAGAAGTCTCACCCTTATTTCTTTCCTATTAATAGACAATTGGACTAGGTGACATTCAGGTCAACTTTCAGCTCTCTTTGTATATAGCACAATACCAGGGACAAAAGGCCAGGAGTACAGCCACAGTTGTTGAGATTTTGGTTCTCTCACTCATAAATAACAAAGGTTACCAAAACTACAGTTGAGAAGGCCTGTGAAATTGCAAACTTTCCTTGATTTTGTTTTTATAGAAGCTTTTATACTTCTAAGATGGGAATTTTCACTTGGGCACTTTATAAAAATCCATCTGTTGATGAGTTAAGGCTTCAGACAGCTGATACCTGATCTCCAGAGTTGTTCTCTATCTACTCATCATTTCGTCCTATCAGACCTCCAGTTTCATGATCCTGCACAATTATACCTTAAACCAAATGTAGTTAGACAGTAATGCACAGCTTGCTGAAATAAACCTTCAATGTATGGTAATGGTAAAGAAACATTTGTAACTTAGTGATTTTAAATCAAAATATTTTTACTTAGGTAAATATAAGTCTATTCAAATTGCCTGTTTCTTATGCGAGTTTTGACAAATTCTACCTTTCAAGGAGTTGGCTCATTTCATCTAGGTTATCAAATCTGTGGTCAGAGAGTTGTTTATAAATGTTGCTAAATTTTGTTGATAATTTTTTGCAGCTACGGATACCTTGACCCGTAGTTTTGTTTTCTTGTAATGTCTTTTTCTGGTTTTGGTAATCAGGGTAATGCTGGGCATCAGAATGAGTTGGCAAGTATTCCTCTGCTTCTATCTTCTGGAAGAGATTGTAGAGAACTGGTATAATTTATTCCTTAAACGTGTGGCAGATTGCACCAGTGAACCCATCGGGGCCTAGTGCTTTATATTTTGGAAAGTTATTAATATTGGTTCAACTTCTCTAATGTCCATCAAACTGTCTATTTCTTCTTGTGTGAGTTTTGAGAGACTGTCTTTCAAGGGATTTGGTCCATTTCATCTAGATTAACAAATTTGTAATCACAAAGTTGTTCATATTATTGTTATTATTCTTTTAATGTCTATAGTATCTGTAGTAATGTCCCTGCTTTCATTTCTGATATTAGTAATTTGTGTTCTCTTTTTTCTTAGCCTGACTATAGGCTTTTCAATTTTATTGATTTTTTTTCCAAGGAACTACCTTTTGGTTTTATTGATTTTCTCTAGTGATTTCCTGTTTTCAATTTCATTGATTTCTACTCTAATTTTTATTATTTTTCTTCTGCTTACTTTGGATTTAATTTTAATTCTTTGTCTAGTTTCCTAAGGTGGAAATTTAAGTTCTTGATTTTAGATTTTTCTTCTCTAATATATGCATTCAATGCTATAAATTTCCCTCTTAGCAGTTCTTTTACTGCATCCCATGAATTTAATAAGTTATGTTTTTATTTTCATTTAGTCTCAATATTTTAAAATTTCTCTTGAGATTTCTTCTTTGACCCATGTGTTATTGAGAAGTATGTTGTTTAATCTCTACATATTTGGGGATTTTTTAAAGCTATCTTTCTGTTATTAGTTTCCAGTTTAATTCTACTGTGTTCTGAGAGCAGACATTGTAAAATTTTTGTTCTCTTAAATTTGTTAAGGTGTGTTTTATGACCCAGAATGTTATGTATCTTGGGAATGTGTCATGTGAGCTTCAGAAGAAGATGTATTCTTCTGTTGTTGAAGTAGTCAGTAGATGTCAATTATATCTAGTTGACTGACGTTGCTACTGAGTTCAACTATGTCCTTACTGATTTTCTGCCTGCTGAATCTGTCCATTTCTGATAGAGAAATGTTAGAATCTCCAATTGTAACAGTAATTCATCTATTTCTCCTTGTAATTCTATCAGATTTTGCCTCACACTTTTTTTAAAATTTGATACTGTTATTTTCCTTGTGGCTACATTTATAAAATATATATTTTTTTAAGTATAGTTGATTCACAATGTTGTTGCCTCACACGTTTTGATCCTCTGTTGTTAGGAGCATACATATTAACGACTGTTGTCTTCTTGAAGAATTGAACCCTTTATCATTATGTAAGGCCCCATTTCACCCTGATAACTTTCCTTGCTCTGAATCTTCTTTTTCTGAAATTAATATAGCTACTCACACTTTCTTTCAGTTAGTGTTACCACGGCATACATTTTTCTACCCCTTTAATTTGAATCTACTTGTATAGTTATGTTTAAATTGGATTTCTATGGACAACATATAATTAGGTCTTTTTTTTTTCCTATTTTTTGACCAGGCCACACGTTATGTGGGATCTTAGCTCCCTAACCAGGGACAGAACCCGTGTATCCTGCAACAGAAGCGTGGCATCTTAAACACTGGACCGCCAGGGGGTTTTGATCTACTCCAACATCCATTGTATTTTAATTAGTATAGTTAGACCATTGACATTTAAAGTGGTTATTGATACTAGTTGGATTAATATCTACCATATCTGCTACTGCCTTTATTTGTTGCCCTTGTCCTTCATTCCTATTTTTTGTCTGCTGCTATCTTTCTGCCTTTTGTGGTTTTAACTGAGCATTTCAAATAATTCCATTTTCACTCCTTGTTTAGCATATCAGTTATCATTCTTTTTTTTTTACCTGTTTTATTGGTTGCTCTAGAATTTATAATATGCATTTACAATTAATTCAACTCCTCTTTCAAATAACTCTATACCACCTCATGGTAGTGCATGTGCCTTTTAATAATTCTAATTCCCCTCTCCTATTTCTTATATCATTGCTGTCATTTATTTCATATATACATAACCTTAAATAGGCTTACTATTACTATTCATAAGTATAGATAATTGAATGTAGTGTTGCATTTTTTTGAACAAACTGTTATCTGTTAGATCATTTAAGAAAATAAAAAATTATACTTATTTCTTCAATCCTCTTCCTTTCTTTATATAAATCCATTTCTGACCTATATCATTTTCCTCCTCTCAAGAACTATTTAATGTTTCTGTTTTCTTTAATTTTTTTTTAATGTTTCTGTTCTGTTTTGGTTTTTTTTTTAACATTTTTATTGGAGCATAATTGCTTTACAATGGTGTGTTAGTTTCTGCTTTATAACAAACTGAATCAGCTATACATATACATATATCCCCATATCTCTTCCCTCGTGTCTCCCTTCCTCCCACTCTCCCTAACCCACCCCTCTAGGTGGTCACAAAGCACCGAAAAGACAGGCCTACTAGCAACAAATTCCCTCACATTTTGTCTGTAGAAGTCTTTATTTCTCCTTCACTTTTTTTAGTGAGATGCAGTTGATATACAATATCACTTCACTTTTGAAGAATAATTTCACAGGGTAAAGAATTTTTAAATTATTTTATCTCTCAACACCTTAAATATTTCACTCCACTCTCTTCTTGCTTGTGTAGTTTCTGAAAAGAAGTCACATGCAATTATTATCTTTGCTCCTCTATAGATAACTTTCTGTCTCCTCTGGCTTCTTTCAAGATTTTTTAATTCACCTTTGATTTTCTGTAGTTTGAATCTGATATGCCTAGGTATAAATCTTTTTCGGATTTATCCTGTATTTATCTTATCATTTATCCTGGATCTATGGTGTTTGACATTAATTTGAGGACATTCTCAATCATGATTGTTTCAAATACATCTTCTTTTCCTTTCTTTCTTCCCCTTCTGGCATTCCAAGTATACCTATGTTACACCTTTTGTAGTTGTCCCACAGTGCTTGTGTAATCTATTTATATGTTTTTAGTATTTCTTTTCTTTTTGCCTTTCAGTATTAGAAGTTTCTGTTGACACATCCTCAAATTCACAAATTCTTTCCTCAGCTGAAAAAGTATCCTTATATTTTTGCCCATCAGAGGCATCCTTCATTTCTGTTACAGTGTTTTTAATCTCTGGAATTATTTATTCTTTCTTAGAATTTCCAACTCTGCTTACAGTACTCATTTGTTCTTGCATGCTGTCTCTTTTATCCATTAGAGCCCCTAGCATAATAATCATAGTTGTTTAAGTTCACATTCTGATAATTCTAACATCCCTGTCTTATCTGAGTCTGCTTCTAGTGCTTTGTCTCTTCAAACTGTGGTTTTGACCTGTGGTATGCCTTGTAAGTTTGTCTTTATAGTCAAACATGATGTACTGGGTAAAAGGAACTGAGGTAGATAAGACTTTAACATGGTGGTAAGTATGGGATGAGGGGAAGCATTCTATAGTGCTATAATTAAATCTTAGTCTTTTAGTGAACCTATGTTTCTGAACTGTGAACTTCACAACTGCTTCTCAGGTTTTCCTTGTCATTTTGTGGGACACTATGCCTACAGTGGGCTTCCCCAACATGGAAAGTTACAGTGCGCTGAACCTTATTTCCCTTCCTCCACGTGTAAGGATATAGTGAGCAGGTGTTGAGCATTTCCCTTTCACTAGATCAGTTTGACTCTGATAATACTTCAGTAGTCTAGGTTCTTAAATAGCTTCTTCTAAGGGAAGGCTTTGTTAAGAAGGACAGGATGCTCTGGCATATTTCAAAATGGATCCTGTCCCCTCTTGCTGGAAGCATGAGGGTTTCTTCCCAATATTCACCATGAGAACTTAGTATAGCTAAGGTAAAACTCACAAAGCGTATCTAGTCAATCCCCACCACCTCCCACCCCCAAGACTGGGTCCCCCTGTGGTTTTTACCTCTCTGAGTTTTCCACCCTGAGTCCCAACAACTTGTCAACTACAGTTCAGATTTTCCTATCCCAGTACTGCTTCCTGTGGAGATTTCTGCTTGAGAATTTAGGCTCCAGCAAGTTGTGATTCTTCATGTTTCCCTGTCTGTCCCTCCAATTTGGTGGCAGTGATTTGCTCTGCGACCTCACTTCTTGGAATAATCTGAGAGTTGTTGATTTTTCAGTTTGTTCAGCTATCTACTTGTTAGGACACAGTGACAATTTCTAAGCTCCTTATGTGCTGAACTAAAAACTGGAAAATTATCCTTATATTTTTGTTAGCCTCTTTAAGATAGAATACAACTGAATTTTTAAATCCTATCTGGAATATTGTCTTTTAATTGCAAATTTTTGTAATTATTGATGCGCTTAGATTTATTCCTCACATTTTCTCTACTCTTTTTCTTGTTCCTATTTCCTTTCTTCCTCCTCTGTTTATTTTGATGTATTTGTTATTTTTCATTTCATTTTGGATACATTCGATTTCTATTCTTTCAGTGATTTTGGCATTTAACAAAAGTTATATTTTTCAGTATCAACATGCTCCTTTTAAGCAATACAGGAAAACAAATCACTCTCTCTCACCACCTCCCTAACTTACAAGGTAATGTTGTTCAGCATTTTAGTTATATCTTTTTTTCATATAACACCGTAAATGTTAAACTTTGTTTTTCATGCAAAGTTTATATATAACATACATATTAACCAGTTCCTGTGTGCATCATTTATTCTTGCTTCTCAGCCTTTCCGAATTAAATCAAATTCCTTCTCCGTGAAATATATTCTACAGGAAGAATTTTTGGTGTAAGTTCTATTAGTGTTAAATGTTTCTACTTCTGTTTGTCTGAAATTGTCTTGATTTTAAGCCCTAATTCTCAAAATATAACTTTGCTTGTTATATAATTTTAGGTTACAAGTTATTTTTTTATCAGCACACAGAAAATATGATTTAATGGTCTTCTGCTGTGAGTTGGGTTGCCAGTTTACTTAAAAATAAACTGGGTGTTTTTTCCTTTTAATTCCTCTCTGACTTCTAAGAACTTAATTTTATACCTGGTGTTCTAAGTCTATGATATGTTTGGTTTGGAGTATCCTTTTATTTATCTTGTGTGAAATAGTTAAATCTAGTGGGTCTCCTGAGTCTGTGTTTTGTTGTCTTGGTCATCAATTTTTACTTTGAATACTGTCTCTCGTATGTTTTACCTATTCTTTGTTGATTAGATATGTATTAGACATGCTCATTCTAATTTCAGTGCCTTCTAACCTCTCCATATTTTTCATCTCTTTATCTTTCTGTGCTGTTTTGCAATTCTTCCCTCTGAATTTCACAAGCTTACTAATTCTTTCCTTACTTGGGTCATTTTGCTGTTTAATCCATCCATACCATTTTTTATTTTTGTATTTTCCATTTCTGACATATTTTTCTCTTTAAAATATTGAATTTATCATAATATTGCAATATTTGAATGCTTTATAGATTTATTTCAGGTATCAATTGTTTTTGGCAGCTCTAGTCATAGAGGCTAGGTTCCTCCCATATTTTGTGATTCTTATCTCTCGTTTCATTTTCTTGTACTTTATGTTAATATTTTAAGTTGTGTATTGAAAATGCATTCCTCCAGAGATGATACGCTTTTGCTTGCCAGGCTTCTGAGAGCACAACAAATTCAGGGCCATTTTTAAAAATATTTTAGATTACAGTTGTTTTTTGTTTTGTTTTTGTTTTCACCAGATATGAATAAATCTCAAGTGAGATCCAGAAATTGCTTTCAAATACTCAAAGTGAAGTTCCTCCCACACCCTCCCCATCTAGCACCAAGTTTAAATAGACACATTTTGTTTATTTTGCATTTGGGATGTAAGGTTATTTTTAGTTCTCTCTTATATTGAGTTTGTACTCATCTGGGGTATCAGCTTTATTCCAGTGTCTTCAATTAGGTTTTCTACTTGGGCAGGTTCTAGGATTAGTCCTCTGACCTCTCCCTACCTCACGGTTATCAAAATAAGCTTCATTTATCACCAGAGTTCAGGAGGAATCTACAGGTTCAAAATTGGCTTGAGTGCACCCTTACCTTTATGGATTCCAACATTCATGCTGTCTTTGCCTTTTGAGGATTCTTCATTTTCTAAGAAATTTATTAAATTTTCTTTCAAATTTGTCTGTTTGTTTATTAGCATTTGTTGTTTATGTTACTGCAACTGCTGTTTTCAGGGAAATGCTTATTCAGGTTACCAAGTTATCCCAACTGCAGAAACAGAAGTTCCCATTCTTTCCTTAATCTCTCTCTTAATCTCTAAGTATCAGGATTTTATGCCCACAAATCCACTGAAACCACCCTTTTCAACGCCAAAGATTCCCATGTTGCCAAACCCAAATTTTATTCAATACTTGTTACTCAACACTCATCATCATATGACACTGTTACACTTCATTCTTTTCGAAATGCTTTTTTCCATTGGTTTCCAGGTATCACACTTCCATGGTTCTCACCTTTTCACACATATTGCTCCTTCGCAGTCATCTCTTTCATCCTCCCCCCTTTATTCTTTAGAGCATATTCAATCATAAATTGAAATGATGAGAGTTATTTTCTTTCGTGTTGTAGCTCCACTACGTTTAGACTCTTAACCATCTTGTTTATTGCTATATTCTCGAAACCTAAAATAAGGTCTGACACACAAAAAAAAATAGTGCACCAGTGTGAAAAGCAGCTTAGCTAGTGCTTTAAGGGCAGTGGGGACTCTAGGGCCAGACTGGGCTCAAATCTTCATTCTACTGTGGGCTACAAACAAGTTACCAAATCTTCCCATAACTTACTGTAAAATGTTACTTAACTGTAAAATGGAGATAATAATAGTATCCACCTTAGGACTAAATTGAGTCAACAAAAGTGCTAGAGCAGTTCCTGGCATAAAGTTAACACTCAATAAATATCAACATGCTATTGTAGTAGCAGGCAGCAAATAAATGTTTGTTGAATTATCTATGAAATAATTAAATTAAATAAATTAAAAACTTAGGAGCTAGTTATTTTTAAGATAGAATAGCTGGTATTAGATCTATTTTCTTTCCCTCTATGAGAAAAAATTCTATAAAAAGAGAATATACCAAAAATAAAAAGGTATATCATTAAGGAGTTAATTATGGGCATGCTTCAGAATCATAAACTAGGGTTTCTGTAAATATTTCAAATAAAAATGTTAACAGAGATTTTTACCATTGATTCTATGTCACATTTGATCAGTTACATTTCATTTTGATACTGTGTAGCAAGAGTCATTGTCAAATAATCAGAAATAATTGGGGTGAAGAGCATGATAACATTTCTGTCTTTTATTTTTATTCAAAAAATAAGAAAATAAATATCAGCGAATGGTCTTCGTCTACTTCAGCAAGTTGAAATACTTTTAAATTTGACTTGCTCACTGTATTAGTCAACTTCAAGTAAGTTTTGCTGCAGTAGCAAATCCACATTCTCAATGAGTTACCTTACAAGGGTAAAGGATTCTCACTTCATGTCACATAATCATTGTGGGTTGGCTGCAAGGTAGTTTCTTTCCTCCTAATTTTGGGACTCAAGCAGTCTGGACTAAAGGAGCAGCCCCTAGCTACAGAAGGAAAAGACACTATGGCAGAACCATACAGTGGCTCCAAGGTACATACTTAGATGTTGGCACAAAACCCCTTTACTCACATTTATGGCCCAGGCAAATCATATATCAAGAGTCGTGTCAGTGAAGCAGGAAGCCATAATCGTCTTGTGAAGAGGGGCAATGCAAGTCACATGTCCAAACATGATATTAAAAGTGTAGGGATGTATAATCTCAAAATACAGAGGAAATAATTATACTTAAATATCTCCCATACCAATATTAGAAGGAGGTGGGTGGGGGCACACATGTAATCTAAATATATACTTTAAGTCATTCTTGAAAGACCATTTTCATAAACAATAAAAGAGAGCAGCTTTCATTATAGTTAATTCATCAATTTAACCAGTCATAATGACAATACATATTATTACATTATTTGCCTACAGTTATTACAATTAATTATGAAACTGGCAAAAGTGGACAATTTGTGTTATGCCATAGTCTGTCATTCATTGGAAACAGAAGTTAGGGCTCCTTGATTAATGAATTTAGACATGTAGTAAGACTCAACTTCTTCTAAAATTTTCCTATATAAACTGTACACTTTTTTCCTCCTACTGCTTAATTTATGATATTAGTTTCTTGAATAATTAGCTATACCAGGAACTGAGATACAAGAAAGATTGACTCAGCCTCCTTTATTTTTCAAAGCAAGACATCCAGAGACAAAGATGCAATAATTTTTGTAATTTCATGGAAATTTTCAGGGGAAAGTACCAATTTCACAGTGACATCTAGGGAAATGTGATGATTTCATGCAGATTTAATTCTCTATGCCTAAACCATCCACAAACACAGCTCACATGAGTGTAAAAACAGACAGCTTTCTGTAGAATTTTCAGTATTCTAATTATAAAAATGAATGAAAAGGTGAAGTAGAGAATTTTGAAAGAGAATTTGCTGTTATAAAAATTAGAGGAATAATCATATATTCTCTTGAAGAAAACTATTCAAAAATATGAATTTAGATTAAAAAACATTTCAAATCAAATACAATTCCCCATTGGCAAATTTCTAATTTAATGTTGGTACAAATTGCCAATTTTTCCACAAGTAACACAAACTGTCATCTGACAACAGCTTACAAAATCTGTTTGATTATTGATGTAAAAAAGATTTTCAGTTAATTTTTAAATACATTTAAAAAATATTATATCATAAAAAAGGGAGGGCTTCCCTGGTGGCACGGTGGTTGGGAGTCCGCCTGCTGATGCAGGAGACATGGGTTCGTGCCCCGGTCTAGGAAGATCCCACATGCCACGGAGCGGCTGGGCCCGTGAGCCATGGCTGCTGAGCCTGTGCGTCCAGAGCCTGTGCATCCAGAGCCTGTGCTATGCAACGGGAGAGGCCACAACAGTGAGAGGCCAGCGTACCACACACACACAAACTGAAAGCATTTCCACTAAGATCAGGAATGAGACAATGTTGCCCACTCTCACCACTATTATCCAACATAGTTCTGGAAGTTTTAGCTTCAGCAATCAGAGAAGAAAAAGAAATAAAAGGAATCCAAATCGGAAAAGAAGAAGTAAAGCTGTCACTGTTTGCAGATGACATGAGATATACTATACATAGAGAATCCTAAAGATGCTACCAGAAAACTACTAAAGCTAATCAATTAATTTGGTAAAGTAGCAGGATGCAAAATTAATGCACAGAAATCTCTGGCATTCCTATACACTAATGATGAAAAATCTGAATGTGAAATTAAAAAAACACTCCCATTTACCACTGCAATAAAAGGAATAAAGTATCTAGGAATAAACCTACCTAAGGAGACAAAAGACCTGTATGCAGAAAATTATAAGACACTGATGAAAGAAATTAAAGATGATACAAACGGATGGAGAGATATACCATGTTCTTGGATTGGAAGAATCAACATTGTGAAAAAGACTCTACTACCCAAAGCAATAAACAGATTCAATGCAATCCCTATAAAACTACCAATGGAATTTTTCACAGAACTAGAGCAAAAAATCTCACAAGTTATATGGAAACACAAAAGACCCTGAAGAGCCAAAGCAATCTTGAGAAAGAAAAACTGAGCTGGAGGAATCAGGCTCCCTGACTTCAGACTATACTACAAAGCTACAGTAATCAAGACTGTATGATACTGGCACAAAAACAGAAATATAGATCAATGGAACAGAATAGAAAGCCCAGAGATAAACCCACACAGATATGGTCTCCTTATCTTTGATAAAGGAGGCAAGAATACACAATGGAGAAAAGACAGCCTCTTCAATAAGTGGTGCTGGCAAAACTGGACAGCTATATGTAAAAGAATGAAATTAGAACACTCCCTAACACCATACACAAAAGTAAACTCAAAATGGATTAAAGACCTAAATGTAAGGCCAGACACTATTAAATTCTTAGAGGAAAACATAGGCAGAAAACCCCATGACATAAATCACAGCAAGACCCTTTTTGACCCACCTCCTAGAGAAATGGAAATAAAAACAAAAATGGGACCTAATGAAACGTCAAAGCTTTTGCACAGCAAAGGAAACCATAAACAAGATGAAAAGACAACTCTGAGAATCGGAGAAAATATTTGCAAATGAAGCAACTGACAAAGGCTTAATTGCCAAATTTTACAAGCAGCTCACACAGCTCAATATCAAAAAAACAAACAACCCAATCCAAAAATGGGCAGAAGACCTAAACAGACACTTATACAAAGAAGATATACAGATTGCCAACAAACACATGAAAGGATGTTCAACATCACTAATCATTAGGGAAATGCAAATGAAAACTACAATGAGGTATCACCTCACACTGGTCAGTATGGCCATCATCAAAAAATCTACAAACAATAAATGCTGGAGAGGGTGTGGAGAAAAGGGAACCCTCTTGCACTTTTGGTGGGAATGTAAACTGATAGAGCCACTATGGAGAACAGTATGGAGGTTCCTTATAAAACTAAAAATAGAACTACCATACAACCCAGGAATCCCACTACTGGGCATATACCCTGAGAAAACCATAATTCAAAGAGTCATGTACTACAATGTTCATTGCAGCTCTATTTACAATAGACAGGACATGAAAGCAACCTAAGTGTCCAACAACAGATGAATGGATAAAGAAGTTGTGGCACATATATACAATGGAATATTACTCAGCCATAAAAAGAAACAAAATTGAGTTATTTGTAGTGAGGTGGATGGACCTAGAGTCCCTCATACAGAGTGAAGTAAGTCAGAAAGAGAAAATCAAATACCGTATGCTAACACATATATATGGAATCTAAACCAAAAAATAATAATAATAATGGTCATGAAGAACCTAGGGGTAAGGCGGGAATAAAGATGTAGACCTACTAGAGAATGGACTTGAGGATATGGGGAGAGGGAAGAGTAAGCTGGGACAAAGTGAGAGAGCAGCATGGGCATATATACACTACCAAATGTAAAATAGAGAGCTAGTGAGAAGCAGCCGCATAGCACAGGGAGATCAGCTCGGTGCATTGTGACCAGGTAGAGGGGTGGGATAGGAAGGGTGGGAGGGAGGGAGATGCAAGAGGGAAGAGATATGGGGATATATGTATATGTGATTCACCTTACTATAAGGCAGAAACTAACACACCACTGTAAAGCAATTATACTCCAATAAAGATGTTAAAAAATATTATGATATTATGATATGACAACACACGGATCTGTGTACATATGGATATTGCTGTGTATGATCTTCGTTAATACATCAGGACATAAACAGCCAGGCCTTCAGTTTCAGTTTTTGTCCCACATAAAAATGATAAATTCTCACTAAATCTTTTTCAGACACAGAGTTCTTATAACAGCTGACAGCTGATAGAAGCAACACACAAAGAAATGATGCAACAAAAACTTCTTAAGGGTCAAACTACTTCCGGCATAAGGATTTTCTTCAAAGCCCCCTTCTTAGTGTATCTCCAGAATCTATTATTTTTCGATTCTATGTTAGCTCATTAGAAGACCTCACAAGAGTCTTTTCATCTTGGCAAGAGAAGGAAATAAAAGAATTAGGTTAAGGAAGCAATAGGAATATACAAGGTAACACAGTTATTAGTGTTCTTGGCATCTTCTAACCAGACTGCAGCAACTGAAACTTCCTTGTTTAACTCCCTGCTTTACACACAATGCAGTTATTCACACATGAAAAAATATTCAGTAAATATTAAATTACAAAACAAGGAATTGTGTCTGTGAATATAATGTAATAAGAGGTATCCTGATGATGGTAACCAGACCATAAGTAAAACCAAGAAAAAAGTACTAACAATGACTTGAGTAGGTAACTATTTTAAAGTCAACTATGATTGTGGAAAAGTTAAAGAGACTACTTTAAAATCTTCTAAAATTGTGAAACATCTGTATGTTTTCCAGAAACACAACTCACTTTAAGTATAGGGACAACCTGTGTGTAATTTTATTTGCACCTTGACTGTTTTCCTATGAGTGAAGTTACACATTTATATCTGTACACCCATACAAACTCATGAATTATGTCAAGAATCACAACTCAACCATTTTCAGACTTTTATGATAAAATAAAAGCATACCAATGAACATTTCTAGTGATTATGACTGCTTTGGTTTTCTTTATTAGTGGTAATGGGAACTGAATTACAGCAATTATTCTCCATATAATTCTCTCCTTTCCCTTTAAGTTGGCAAGACACATTATTTTCTCTGCTATCCCAGTTAGTACTTAAAAAATACCTTATTAACTATGTACTTCTGATTATCAAAGACAGTGTTGCCAGAACATACAAAGCACAGAATAGAGTGGCACAGATAGGGTGTAGGAAGGTAGGTAGATAGGGCCAGATCGTGCACAGCCCTTCAGCTGGGAAATGGAGGTCAGATTGTATTTTAGAAGCAGTAGGAAGCTTACAGCATTGTTTTTATAAGCAGTGTTGGAACATGCTCTGATTTACATTTTGAATATGTCTCTCTGGTGTACGTGGAGAATGGTCTGGAAGTGGGCATGAGTAGAAGCCTTGCATGTCAGGCTAACGTGTCTGGAGTAATGAGATAATTGCTAACAGTAGAGGAATAGGACCAATTCTATACATTTTCTAAAGAGAATTCTTTAGAATTCTAAAAGCTATCGGAAAGCTATTGTAAATAGGCAAATGTGTGTGGAAACAATATGGCCTGAAGTAGAGAAATGGCAGTAGGAGAAAATAGAGATAAAATAGAAAAAAATAGAAAAAT
Source organism: Neophocaena asiaeorientalis asiaeorientalis (assembly GCF_003031525.2). NCBI lineage: Eukaryota > Metazoa > Chordata > Mammalia > Artiodactyla > Phocoenidae > Neophocaena > Neophocaena asiaeorientalis. The sequence continues at coordinate 7,469,348 of NW_020175410.1, forward strand.
TTGCCTTTTTTGGTAACTTTTGGTAACTTAGACATGGAGATTAGGATGAGAGGACAAATAAAGCCATTACCAATATCTTATGCTAGCAATCTGAAGGGGACAACAATTTAAGAAACATAAGATGTCGAACAGAATTTGGGGGAGCAACTCAAAGTTTGAAGATGTTGTAATAAAAAATAAGTGACATGAAGACATAGAACAAATTGTTGAAAATTATCTTTAGTAAAGAAGTCTAGATTTGATAGCCATTAAGATAGTTAAAAGTCATAAGAATACATAAATTCACTCAAGGCAAGTATAAAGATGAAAAGAGAGATGGTGATAGAACCTTGAACATCAATTATATGTAAGCAATGGGTCAAGGCTGAAAGCATATACTAGGTCTCTCTAAACAGCCTATGATAATATCTTCTGTAATCAAGTGAATAATGCATCATGTGATTTAGGCTAATTAATGTCCCACAATTCTAAATAGCAAACTGAGGACATTTAGTCCCTATCTTAATATCTTAATAACATCTGATAATCAATATATTCAACTATTTCTAAATGTCTCTCCAGTGTCCTCATCAATAATGGATATTGAACTTTTATATTTTGGCTAATGTTCTCAAAGACATGAGATAGCACCAGTTGCTGGTAGCAAATTTTTTTAAACTGCAACAGCATGAACACAAATCTGTTAAATACACTGACATTATCAATGTGGAAATAGCTATTATGGAATAGCAACTGATCATCACTACTGAACCCGAAAGACCATGGTTGGTTCAGGGAAAGTATTTCCTAAGGTCAGACTAAATTATTGCCATGTGCATTATTTATTTTCTCTGCACTGCCATGACAATAACAATTCAGAAAAAAGCAGGAATGTTTTAATTTTCTGAGCTTGGCATTGGGGGTCTTGCAAATGAATATGGATTTTTTAAAAAGCTCTCAAGCAACACGTGGGTGAGGAGTACAACCCAAAGCTGTAAGAAATGGAATTATAATAAAAATTATTTCAGTGCTTCTAGGGTAAAATTTGGACCTTCCGATTCTAGGTAAAGTTATTATATCCTAAATGGTAAAGCTGACTATAGGCGCAAGAAAACTTGGGTCACTTGGTAATACTAATTATGCATTATTTTAAAGCAATACTTGATATAACGTGACCCTTATGAAGACAGCAACCAATTACAGTTTTGCTCACCACTGTGCCTGGAACTGAATAAATTTAAAAATATTTATTAAATCAATATATGAATGAATACATGCATGTATACAATGCAGTAATTTAACCATAACACTAAATTCATGGTAAGAAAGATGTTCCTATCCAAAAAAGAAAAAAAGGAAGCAACAGAGAACCCAAGAAACTCTAATTCCAGTTGAAGAGATTAATTTACATTTTTTGTACACATTCATATCAATGCCTCTAACTCAAAGTGATGTTTCATATTTTATGGATTTCTGGGGAAAATAATACTGACTTGTTTGCTTCTCAAATTAATTTTATCTTTAAAATAAAATACAGCTTACAACTCTAACATATTCTCCTTAAATGGACTGGATAACATACGTTGTTGAAAACAGACATACTTGATTAGACAGCCTAGTTAACTGATAGTGCTGGCTAATGTGATCAGTGCATATAGCTGAAACAGTCAATTATGAAACTGAGGAAGACAAAATGAAGGCCAATATTTCAGAGTTCTATTGCAGAGTGAAATAAATGAATAGCTACCCTGGTGTTTGGATTCTGTTTGAAATGATACATGTGGCATTTTCCCACAAAAGATGCAATTAACGTCATGGCTGGCACTGTCATACTGCATCGGAAACACTTCACTGGATGTCTGTCAAAATCAAAGCAGCTGTCACAATTTAACATAAAGAAAACTATTATAAAGAATTTCCTGTATACTGATGTGAAGTCAAACCAGTAATTATACCGATAACAGCCAGAAATTCAGACTAGAAAATTAATGTATTTTTCCCCGCAAAATACTTTTGCTTTACCCTTTCTTGAGATATTTTTTGAAGATGTGACTTTGAAAAAGGAGCAACTCACAAAGTTGGTAGTACTATTATGACATTAACTTGCCATTCTAAGGAGCAAAAGGCATTTTTTCCCCACCAAGCGCCACCTCAGTTGCCTGCCGTAAAAAATGTAGCATTTTAGTTCTTATAACTTGACTATCCTTAGGACAATATGTTACTCCTTTCAGTCTCAAGATTATTGGGTTTCTACAGAGACATTCATTCCGGTTATTGAGAAGAAGCATAGACAACTCACAAAGCAAGCAAGTGATCTTACAAATAAAGATAAACTTCAGGGACCTGAGACTGTATATATTGTATATTTGTGAAATACAAGTACACAATTTCATACTTGTGAAATACAATTTCCTTTTTTCTTTCACTATTCTACAAATAAAAAGCTTTTGAACATAAAATCTAAGAGAAGATACATTTATGCATTTCTGGAATGTAGTTAGCATTTTGCAGGTGCCTGTCTGTGAGACATTTAAAGATACATTGTAAATAGACCTGGACCAGAACTTTTTGATATGACCTTGAGAGAGTCGTTTTACCTTCCTAATTCCACATTCCTTTGCTTTCAAAAACAGGGAGTTTCCCCCTTTTTCTTTAATTTAAGCTTTAGAAAAACAAAACATTATACAGATATTAAAAATATACTATCCCCAAGAGATACTGATTTAAAGGTCACATAAGTATGGGAACCATATCTACTTCATCCCCTTCTCAGCGATTAAAACATCTTTCATTTGAAGTATATGACAAAAATTTGTTTTAATTTGAGGAATGCCGTGAACTGCACCTTACTGAATAAGAACAAATCATCTTGGTATCTATGAGAAGCCTTTCTTGGAAGAATGGATTGAGAGTTAGTAGCTCAATACCTAGAAAAGAAGTTCCAAAGACTTTTGTGTTTTCAGAATTTAAAAGATAATTTACCAACTCATTGGTTAAAAGACCACTACAGACTCTGCAAGGACCTGAAGCTGCAAGGACTCATTACCCATTACTGCAGGGCACAGGCTGCATCTGTCAGACCAATCTCCAGACATAATTTTGTTTGGCAGTAAGATAAAATAATAATAATAGATCAATCACATGCCAATTGACTTCAAAGAATCCAAAAGATCCCATTTGAACTATGTAACTTTTTTTGACAATAAAATATAAACTACATAAGCAAGTTTAAAAGTTAGAGTTGCTGATATTCCTATTAATAAGATAAGTGAGAATTTAGGTAACTGATTGAAAAAATAAGAGAATGGTCACCAATTCTGTGTTGTTTTTGTCTGGGTACAAAGTCATATGATGGCATGTAGAGTGTGGGAGGAGTCTGACCAAAGTGCCCACCCCCCAGAAAAACAAAACACACTTTAGTTTGGAAAGGGGAGCTAAACTCTGTGCTTCATTTGAAATTCTGTCATTTTTTTAAAAAAAAAAGCTGCACAAATCAATCAACAAAACTTTTCAACAAACAGTGATGAAGCAATTGGATATCCAAAGGCAAAACAAATTAAACTTAACCTAAGAATCACATTTTATACAAACATAACTCAAAATGAATCACAAACCTAAATGTAAAATTAAAACTATAAAGCAAAATGAAATTTTGGTAAATTGGACATCGATAACAGTAACAACTTGCTTTGCTAGAGGCCCTGTTAAAGAATGAAAATACAAGCTACAGACAGGACAAAATGTGTGTTTGCAAATCACATATCCAACAAAGGATGAGGCTATAGAATATATAACTCCCAAAACTCAACGATTTAAAAAAAAACAATTAGAAATGGGAAAATCACAGGTGTGAATGTAAAAAGGTAGAGCCCTCTGGAAAACAATTTGACAGTCTCTTTAAAAATTAAACATGCAGGGCTTCCCAGGTGGCGCAGTGGTTGAGAGTCCGCCTGCCGATGCAGGGGACACGGGTTCGTGCCCCGGTCCGGGAAGATCCCACATGCTGTGGAGTGGCTCGGCTCGTGAGCCATGGCCGCTGAGCTTGTGCGTCCAGAACCATATGACTCTGCAGTTGTACTTCTGGGCATTTATCCCAGAGGAAAGAATAGTTACACTCACACCCATAAAAAAACAGTACACAAATGTTTATAGCAGTTTATTTGTAATAGCTAATAACTGGAAACAGCACAGATGTCCTTCAACAGGTAAATGATTAAACAAACCACAGTAAATCCAGAGCAGAGACTACTACTCAGCAATAAAAAAAAAGAAGTACTGATACACACAAAAACTTGGATAAATCAGAGAATTATGATGAGTGAAAAAAAATCAATCCCCAAAGGTTCGATATTATATATTATAGACTGAATGTTTTGTGTCCCTCCAAAATTCCTATGTTGAAGCCCTAACCCCGCAATGTGATGGTATTTACAGGGTTAGATGGGGTCATGAGGGTGAAGACTTCATGATGGGAATAGTGCCCTATGAGAAGAGATACCAGAGAGCTTGCTGACACTCTCTCTCCATAATGTGAGAACACAATTAGAAGGCACTCTTCTACAAGAAGAGAGCTCTCATTAGGAACTGAATCGGCCAACACCTTCATCTTGGACTTTCCAGCCTCCAGAACTGTGAGAAAATAAATTGCTGTTGTTTAAGCCATCAAATCTATTATATTTTGTTATGGCAGCATAAGCAGACTAAGACACTGTATGATTCCATTTATATGACATTTTTTTCTGGTACGCCGGCCTCTCACTGTTGTGGTCTCTCCCATTGCGGAGCACAGGCTCCGGACGCGCAGGCTCAGCAGCCATGGCTCACGGGCCTAGCCGCTCCACGGCATGTGCGATCTTCCCGGACCGGGGCACAAACCCGTGTCCCCTGCATCAGCAGGCGGACTCTCAACCACTGTGCCACCAGGGAAGCCCTATATGACATTTTTGAAAAGACAAAATTATGGGACTAGAAAACTGATTATTGGTTGCCAGGGGTTAAGGAATGGGTAGGGACAGGAGAAAAAGTGTGGCTAAAAAATAACAATATGAGGGATTGTTATGGTGGGGAAAACGTTTTGCTTCTACACTCTTTCAATGTTAATATCCTGGTTATTGTATTATAGCTTAGAAAAATGCTGCTATTGGAGCAAACAGAGTAAAGGGTACATGAGATCTCGCTGTATTATGCCTTATAAGTAATACATGTGAATCTACAATATCTCAAAATTTTAAAAAGTTTAATTAAAACTGGATATGAATCTCAAAGAAAGAAAGGAAGAGGGAGAGAAAATAATAGGGTCTAGTATTCCCAGTAAGAATCAAAAGATACAGATGAATCAGGATAAAATTCCTACTGTAATAAAGGAGACTCTGCCTCCTTTTCATACTTACTAAAGAGAGTAGAATTTAGAAGGGATTTGGTTTGGAGAAAATCCCCTCAAGCAAAGAATATTCTTTATTTTCAAGATGCATTGCTTTTTAGAATAACCCATCAAGCATCCAAAATGGTCATCTGCCCTTACAAATTGCCAGGGATTTTACTGTTAGCTCAATGTTCTCTTTGCTAAAGCATTTCATATAACAACATTTGCTTGATGGGTTTTGTTAGCCAAGGTATCAATGAGAAAGAAGTTCCTGTGTCATAGACAAAAAACTGCAAAACATTTTGGGGTATTATGATATATAAAAAGGGCTTGATTCTACACTTCACAAATGAAATTGAATGCCAACCTTTCTCTAATGAAATAAATAAGTAAAAGAGTAATCGGACAGAAAATTACATGGTTTGCATTACAGGTATTATCACTTGCCAAAGGTAGAAAGGGAGAGAAACAGCTGAACTCTTCACTATTCTATTTACTATTTTATCCTTTTACCAAGTAAATTTCCATTAAATCTGGGTTTTATGGGCTGATTTCACAGCAGGAACACCCAGAAACAGCCTTTAGAAAGGAAAGAATTGTCTTTTTAAAGTGTAAAGGAATCCATGCATTTATTGATTTTCTTGTCTTTCCCTTCAAATCCTTTGAAATATGATCAAAAAAGTGTCTCCATTTTATATACCACAATCTCCCTTTAATAGCTTTTTCTCCACAACAGAGTCAGAGCTCTGCCTTTCTAACTAAAGAGGAAAAAGCTGTCTCAGAGGGAAAAATAACAACAGTTAAGCCAACTCTAAGCCACCATTAAACATGTGAACGTTTGGAAGGTCAGGAAAGGGCTGTCTGGTGGCTCAACTCTGTCTTGGCTACTCTGCCCAGCAGAGCCCCACAGGGCACAGACCTAGATGACCTGGTTGATTCTTTTCCCTCATTTCCTAGGCACTGCACACCTACCCTCATTTCCCATGCTACACCCATGGTATTACAATACCTCCCAGTCTCAGCAGCAAGAAGGAACAATCTTCTGTCAAGTCATGTAATGTTTAGGCCCTTAAACATGTGTGTCTTAACTAGTTCCTGATTTTTGAATTTCACCAACAAAACTCTTGCCAGAATATATCAACCAACACAATGTGGGGAAATTTCCAGATATGGAAAATTTGTTCTCTCACAAAAGCATTTTTGAAATTATTTTTAGACAGCTCTGACAGGTAGAAATAACTTTTTATATTGAGGTGAAAATATGTGCCAGATGCTTCTAATTCTAATCCTTGGGGCTATTCAAAATAAGTTAATCCCTCTCTTATGTGACAGCCTGCATAATACTTGAAGACAGTAAACATAGCCACCCTAAAATTTCTCTTCATCATGTCTTGTCCCACTCTATTCTCATATGGCTTTAGCGTTACTCTAAGATTTTTTCCATCCTGATTTTTACCTGTTGGGTAAGCAACCATTAGACTGTAATCGTTTTAAAGAACCGTATCCTTTGGTAACTGTGTGGGTTAAATATGGATTCAAAACTTGACTCTGGCACTTACTAACTCCATGGCTTTTGCAAGTAGTCCACCCTTGTATTACCTCCATTTATTCATTTGTGGAATACTGAAGACACAAGTACATATCTCATAAGGTTTTCACGTGGATTAAATGTGTTCATACATGTAAAGAATCTAAACAGTGGCTGGCAGATAGTGATCATTAAATGTTTGCTACCATCATCATTATCCCTGATATACTCTTAGAAGCATTAGGTGAAACAGGACGGTCACTACACTCATTCTTCACTAATCTTTAATGTGGGTTAAGCTCTCATTTGACTTTTGATACTTAAATAACATATAACTCATTAAATCTCTAAGAATTCATGAAAACGGACAAAGGATAAGCACCTAAGGCTTTGATGAAGAAGTTGGTCTTGAAGCAGATACTAGAATAGAATTAAGTTTGGACAGAGCAATCTCAGGATCCTTTTTAAGTAGGGTAAGTTGGAAATGGTGTGTGCTTGCAGACCATCACATAGATATCATAAGATAAATGATTGATTAGAGAAAGATAATTTGTAAAAGGCCCATTGAACCCAATGCAATTATGAAAGACTTTGGACTCTGTTGCAATGGGAGTTTCAGGTAGAGCATGGTCTGTGCTTACTCTAGGTTTCTGACACAGCTAGAAGCAGGAGGAAATTGGATATTGGACTAGTATTAATGTCTAATACACTGCCTCTGTAGTTTTCATTTTTTTAACTAGGAAACAACCCTTGTTGTTTAAGTTAGTTTAACTTGGATTTTAAGGTACTTACAACTAAAAAAGAGTGAGGGGCCATATAGCAGTGTTAACAAAGCATGGGCTTGGCACCAAATGGAGCTGAATTCAAATCCTGGATCTGCCATTTAAGAGCAAATTATTTAACCTTCCTAATTTCTTCATTAAAAAAAAACGAAAAACAGAATTTCAAAGGATTGTCATTGGTTCTAAACAGAACACATGGAGCGACATTTTTCTAAAGAAAAAAAAAAACATCTGAATTGGCTGAGATGGAGACAGAAATACAGAAAATTGCCTTTTGGGAGGGGTCACATCTACCTTGGCAAACAGCTTGTATGTAACTGACATTCTAATCAGAATTACAGAAATAACTATATTAGTTCTATCTTCCTATCCATCCCCGACTCCCCTCAAATTAGATATTTTGGTCCCTGTTAGGAACTGCTTTATTGAAGCAAGTCCCTGCCCTTGGTCTATAAGGAATCTCTCTTTTAAATTATATTATCTGATTTTATACACACACACACACATATTCTCATATTCAGTTCTACCTCTTCAGAAAATGTTGAAAATGTTATGTGATCAGGAGTGTGGTGGTATTGCAGGTTCTATGCAATGTGATTCAAAGGAGCATAGACACTATCCTTTTGACAATTTTGCCTAGGAAAAACTTAAATGACCTCATTAATTCCTTTCTGGTTCAATGGTTGAAGAAATTCTCCCCAGAGTTTGGCAGTGCAACCACAGTGTAAGTTACTACATTCTCACCTGAATATGGGCCTTGACTCTTCCACCATTACCTAACCATGTCTGCTTAAATAGTTTTAGGTTGAATTATGGAGTTAAGAACAACTCTGTCACGGATAAAAATTGTATTTAGCGGCAAGGAGAGAAAAGGTCCATCACCATCTGATCTCTACCTTCCGCAAGGGAGAGAGCTAGAGTACATTTGTAAATGACTTTAAAATGTGAAACAGAACAGGGAGATTTCCCTCACCACTCCCAGGTCCCACTGGGGTCCTGACAGCCTCACCCTGCACTGGGGAGTATCCTAATGAAGGAAAGGAGAGAAGCCCTGTTGGTGAGATCATTGTTACACAAATCACTGTTATTCACAGACGAGGCAAACTTGCACTTCCACACCCTGCCAGCTCTTTCTCCCAGCTTTACTTTCTCAGACACACCATTATTAGGAATGACATCTTGGCACAGAAAATGCCAATTATCTAGCGCTCTAATGACATTTCTGGAAGTACTGTATAAGAAAATGTTCCATAAAATTGTGTTTTAGGGGCCAGGTCAGGGACTACAGAATAAAAGAGATAAAATATCATTTTTGTGAGTTTATTACATGAAGAGAAATCATCATAACTACGAATCTGAAACTGAAGTTGATAGCACTTTCTATTTACTTGTCAGGAAACTAGAATAAGATGGGAAGGAAGTCATATTATTTTATTTCACTCTTTACCTTGTAAAAGAAAGAATTCTGGCTTTAAGCAAGCTGCAGTTATTCAGTACTATTTAAGGCACACAAAATAATGCAGTGACAACACATAACACAGAGGATTAATATGATAATAATATGATAATAAATAGGAGGACCAGATCATGACATAATTTTTAAAAGGTAATTTTATAACCATATCTTGGCTATAATATTGGCTATAATATTTTAGGTTAGTTGGCTATAATATCGGGTACTTGGTTATAATATTTAAATAAATATAATATTTATTTAAATAAATATTTATTTAAATAAATATAATATTTATTTAAATTTATTTATTTATTTAAATATTTATTTATTTGAATATTTATTTAAATTTATTTAAATAAATATAATATTTATTTAAATATTTTAAATATATAATATTTAAATTTAGGTACTTGGCTATAATATTTTAGGTTAGTTGCAGATAAGCAAGGAAACCTACCCTTTGCATTCTAGAAACTGATGCTTTCAAGTACACTTATATGACCACGTTCAGTGCTGTTTTATGAAAACTATATATAAGTTCTGGAACATACTCATTCCTCATCTCCTGACACCTCGTGATTCTTCTCCAATAAAACTGAATTTAATGATTTAGATTTAATTTGATTAACGTTAAATTTTACACTCTAATGAAATATCAATTTAAATAAAACATAATGTTTAACTATTAATGAGGATTCAAAAGTTAAATCATAAAACTTAAATATTAATGATGAGAGAAAATGTATAATCTATTGAATTCCTTAATACAATGAATATACTTTCTCATAAAACAATGCCAAAATCCACTACCTACATAAAATTCTGTACCTTGGCCATGTTCTCATTTCCCTCACTGTCAACAATGGAGAAGAACTAGCAGTATCCACAATGATTTTAAGTATTTTATTTTGAGCGGAGAAGAACTACAAAGGCACAGTAGAAATTCTACTTAACTACATTCTAAGAATCTATTATCAAACATCCCCCTTTTTTGCTGGTATTCTTCTGTGATAGACAACAATGAGATATTCTGTATTCATTCACATAAAGAGAAATGAGAATGATGCACTAACTTAAAGGAAGGTGTATTAAAAAATATTGTTTATATTATACAGGAATAAATGAAAAGGACTATATCTATTTTGACAAATGGTAATTCTTCTAAACTAAAAAATAATAAAACTATTCTTATTGAATAAAGCAGAAATTCATAAAATAAAAATTAGTCTCCCATGACCTTTGACCAGTCCTACACTTTAAAGACGTATTTACCATATTTTAACTAATCCCCTATGACGTATACCAATCATTTGTTAACTTCTATTTTTACACTGTTTTAGTATTTCTTATTTTCAGGAATGTGGTAATCAACATTACTGAACACAAATCTTTGCACACAGTGTTAGCGTCTAAACACTGAATCCCTGGAACTGGAGCTGCTGAGTCAATGAAGTCTGCACATTAAGAAATCTTGATAGATATAAACCAGACTTAAAACTGAACAAATTTCCATTGCCACAAATAGTGTATGAGAGTTTTTCTTATTTTAATTTACTGAAAACTGTCTATCAAAAGTATTCTCTTTCTTTGCTAAGCTAGTTAATGATTTTCTAAAAAGTGTTTCATTATTTTACATTTATTTAACTAGAAAGACTGAGCAGCCTTTTATATGTTTAGCAGTTTTCGCGTTTCTTCTTCTATGTTCTTTGTAACTACATTTAGAAAAGTGAAAAAAGATATTATGACAAATACATTAATATTGCTCCCAGTAAACAAAAGAATTAATGGTGACATCTGTCAATATTTCCTTATTTTTAAGAAATAAAAAACAGCACTGATGAGGTTGAAGTTCTTTGCCTTCTCCAAGTTTCCATCCCTCCTCTTTTCTCTTTTCCCAGACACAAATTCACTGACTCATATTTGAGTATATACTTTCTATCTACATATTTCTACTTATATACCCTTAGTGGTTTTGTTTTATATAAATGTCAAATGGTACTTATTGTCCTATAACTTAGTGTTTTATTCAACATTATATATTTTTAAATGATCAGTATTGAGACTGTAGCTCTAGCTCATGAATTTTAACTGCTAAATATTTCATTGTATGAGTATATCTCATTTTATTCATCCATTTTTTTTAAAATTGATATTTGTGTTGTTTTTCTATTTGTCTCTTTAAGAATAAATCAAAAATTTTATACATATTTCCTTGAAAGGAACGTGAAAGTCTCCCTAGGGCAAGGCTTCTTAAATTTTAATGTTCACAAAAACGACCAGGGGATCTTGGTAAACTCTAGGTTCTGATTTAAGGGGTCTGAGAGGCTACATTTCTAACATATTCCCAGGTGATGCTGCTGCTACTGGTCCAAGGACCTCACTCTGAGTTGAAAGGGTAGCATGTAACTAGAAAAACAACTGCTAGGTATACCATGTACGTAGCAGGTATCTAGGAGACAATAAGTAGTTTTCAATACTAGTAGATGTCTAAGAGAATTTCCCCCCTCATTCTCACCAACACTTAGCACTGGGATACACCTTTCTTTAAAAGTGTGTAACATGTCATATCTGGGATTTTCTTTCAAATAATTGAAGCCTACTGTGCAAATTTTAATTCATTTTACTTTTTGACTTGATCCTAGTTATTTTTCCCTTTGATTGAATCATACATAGTTATAAATTAAACAGTTTCTCTTCAAAGAAAACAAGAAATTGCTAGTAATGTCTGATGCTTTAACAATAGTTCTATTCAAATCAGTCACTCTAGATACTCACACTACGTTTTCATTTACTCCAAAAGGTAAGCCAATTTCTCCTGCCTTGAGCTGCATTTCTTGGAGAGTGGTATCAACATAAGTAAAAATAAAAATGGATATTACTGTGTTGAGATGACAACCGTTACCTGGTTGATGGCAATTGTAAGGTGCCACTGCCTTTAGGACACATCATGGTTTCAAAAATGTCTAAATGAAAAAAGTGCATTTTATAACTTCTTATGGTGAAATGTCAATTATCCCAACACTATTTATTGAACAGGTAATTATTTTTCCACTGACCTGTGGTATTTCTTATATTCAAGATGCATGAATGCTTGGGTCTTCCTCAGGAATTTCTATTCTTCCCACTGATCTATTTCTTTATCCCTGCATCAGTAATATATATACTCTTCTATCCATGAGAGTACATGTCTTGGTAACTAGATGGGTGCATCACCACAATACTTCTCTCCTCTTTCTTAATGCGTATTTTCTTTATCATCTTGGTTCTGCTTAGACATTTATTATTGTATTTGAACTTTAAATTCAGCTACTCAAATTCCATATGCAAACCATATTGGGGTTTTGACAGGAATTGTAGCAAAATTTTAGCATAAATTGAGTCTTCTCATCCCTCAATATTCTTCATGCTGATATATCTTTCAATAGCATTTTAATTTTTTTCACTAATATTCTGCACATGCCTTGAGAAATTATTTCTGAAAACTACTAGTTTTATGGCTGCTCTGAAGAGTCTTGATATTCTCATTGAAAATGTTGGTATTGAAATATTTTTATATGTTAATCCTTTTATACATCACTATTTCTTAATTATCTTATTCTAATTGGATTTTCTATGTAGGCATTATAATATCGATAAGAATCAACAATCTTATTTCTTCTCCCATCCATATCCCTCTCCCTCTCACATTTTTCTTCAATAGCTTTGACCGGTACCTTTGGTACAATATTGAATGGAAAGAGTGGCAACAGGCATCCTTGTCCTGTTTCTGACTTTGCTGAAATGCTTCTAAAAATCATGATTAACTTGCTATAGGTAAATACACTTTATCAATTAAACACATGCTCTTCCATTCTGAGTTGATTTAATTTTTTTATGAATGAGTGTTAAATTTCACTGTCTTTTGTTTAACTTTTAAAATTATTACTGGGTTTTATCCCTCAATCCATTAACATGGTGGCTTCCATCAATAGATTTTTTCTGACATTGGCTCACCTGTTCATTTGTGGAAAATGCTCAATTTGGTCAAGATATTTTTTATTTTTATATACTATTTCAATTTGCTAGGAGTTTATTTAGGAATTTTGTATCTATGTTTCTTCATGAAGCTAAGCTGTAGCTTTAGAGTCTATCAAGTTCTTGCAATGTTTTCCTGTCAAGGTAATAATAATCCAATGAAAAGTTGGGGAAGATTTTTCATATTATTCTCTGGAAGAGTTTTTATATGATATGCATCATGTGTTCCTTTGATGTTCAAAAATAAGAATTTCTGATTTCAAGTTTTTTGAAAGAAGATATTTTAAATGTTAACTTAACTTATATAACTATAAAAGTTCTAATTAGATTTATATTACTTATTGAGCCATACTTTCCTGGGAAGTTGTCCATTCCATCTGGGTTTTCCAAAAAACTGACTTAAAGATATAGAGGCCATTCCATTTTTATTTATTTATTTTACTTTCATGCTTGAGGTATAATTTATAAGTAAATAGTATATATTTTAAGTGTATATCATGGTGATTTGATATATGCATACACTGTGAAAGGACACTCCCATCTAGTTCATTAACACATCCATCACCTCACATATTTACCTTTTTTTGGGTGGGAGCATTTAAGCCTATTCTCTTAGCAAATTTTAATTACAGAATACAATATGCATCAAAAAAAACATGTGGGAATAAGCCTACCTAAGGAGGTAAAAAACCTGAAACCTGCACTTCCCTGGTGGCGCAGTGGTTAAGAATCCACCTGCCAATGGAGGGGACATGGGTTTGAGCCCTGGTCCAGGAAGATCTAGAGCCCACGAGCCACAACTATTGAACCTGCGTGCCACAACCATTGAAGCCCACGTGCCTGTAGCCCATGCTCCGCAACAAGAGAAGCCACCGTAATGAGAAGCCCATGCACCTCAATGAAGAGTAGCCCCCGCTCGCCACAACTAGAGAAAGGCTATGCCCAGCAACGAAGACCCAACACAGCCAAAAAAAAAAGTTGCCCTTTAAAAAGGGAAACTTGTTTTTTTAGCAAGCATTTTTTTTAACAAGAGATTGAAACAGTAAAATGCAAATGAATTGTGGAACTCAAAAAGTTCCAGTTGCTAAGTTGCAAAATGAACACATAATGGAAAAATTCACTGACATTTAAAAATATAAGATTACTTCTTTCACTGAATTCCTCTACTTGCATCGGCAAATAGAGAGTGGTGCACCCGTCTCAGGGCTTCAGTAGCCTTAGCAAGATCTTCTTTTAACTTGTTGTACTGCACCACATCAAAATGCTGTTGCTTTGATTTCTTATGGAAGAAGTGAAGAAATCTGTCTGAAAACTATAAGACACTTATGAAAGAAATTGAAGACCACACAAACAGATGGAAAGATATACTACGTTCTTGAATTGGGAGAATATTGTTAAAATGACCATACTACCCAAGGCAATCTACAGATTCAATGCAATCCCTATCAAAATACAATTGGCATTTGTCACAGAAGTAGAACAAATACTTTTAAAATCTGTATGGAAACATAAAGAACCCAAATAGCCAAAACATTCTTGAGAAAGAAGAACACAGCTGGAAGAATCATGCTCCCTGACTTCAGACTATACTACAAACTACAGTAACCCAAACATTATGGTGCTGGCACAAAAACAGACACATAGATCTATGGAACAGAATAGAGAGCCTAGAAATAAACCCACTCATTTAAGTCAGTTAATCTATGACAAAGGAGGCAAGACTACACAGTAGAACAAAGAGTCTCTACAATAAATGGTGCTGGGAAAACTGGACAGCTACATGAAAAAGAATGGAATTAAAACATTCTCTAACACCATGTACAAAAATAAACTCAAAATGGATTAAGGACTTAAATGTAAGACCAGAAACCATAAAACTCCTAGAGGAAAACATAGGCAGAACACTCCGACGTAAACCAGAGCAATAGTTTTTGGATCCTTTCCTAAGGCAAAAGAAATAAAAGCAAAAATAAACAAGTGGGACCTAATTAAAGTTAAAAGCTTTTGCACAGCAAAGGAAACCAACAACAAATGAAAAGACAACCTACTGAATGGGAGAAGATATCTGTAAATGATATGACCAATAAGCAGTTAATACCTAACATATATAAACAGCTCATACAATTCAACATCCAAAAAACAAACAGCCTGATTAAAAAACAACCAGAAGAACTGAGTAGATGTTTTTCCAAAGAAGAAATGCAGATACTTTTCATATGCCTACTGGCACATGAAAAGGTAGTCAAATATCACTAAACATCAGGGAAATGCAAATCAAAACCACAATGAGATATCACTTCACACCTGTCAGAATGGCTACCATCAAAAAGAACACAAATAACAAATGCTGACAAGGAAGTGGGAAAAAAGGAACTCTTGTACATTGTTGGTGGGAATGTAAATTGGTGTAGCCACTGTGGAAAACAGTATGGAGATTTCTCAAAAACTAAACAAAGGACTACCATATGACCTGGCAATACCACTCCTAGGTATATATATGAAAAAAAAAAACCCACTAATTCAAAAAGATACATGCACTCCAATGTTTACAGCTAACATTATTTACAATTGCCAATATATAGAAGCAACCTAAGTGTCCATCAGCAAATGAAGGGACAAAGAAGATGTGGTATAGAGGAGCTAAAAATGCAGAGTAGCTTAAGTATCTTTACAAACCAAGCAAAAAACTGTTATAAAGGCTTTGAGTTTGGAGTAGGCATTTTAGGGCAATGTGAGAAT
>NW_020175410.1:7485351-7635389 GCF_003031525.2 Neophocaena asiaeorientalis asiaeorientalis
AATCCAATGAAAAGTTGGGGAAGATTTTTCATATTATTCTCTGGAAGAGTTTTTATATGATATGCATCATGTGTTCCTTTGATGTTCAAAAATAAGAATTTCTGATTTCAAGTTTTTTGAAAGAAGATATTTTAAATGTTAACTTAACTTATATAACTATAAAAGTTCTAATTAGATTTATATTACTTATTGAGCCATACTTTCCTGGGAAGTTGTCCATTCCATCTGGGTTTTCCAAAAAACTGACTTAAAGATATAGAGGCCATTCCATATTTATTTATTTATTTTACTTTCATGCTTGAGGTATAATTTATAAGTAAATAGTATATATTTTAAGTGTATATCATGGTGATTTGATATATGCATACACTGTGAAAGGACACTCCCATCTAGTTCATTAACACATCCATCACCTCACATATTTACCTTTTTTTGGGTGGGAGCATTTAAGCCTATTCTCTTAGCAAATTTTAATTACAGAATACAATATGCATCAAAAAAAAACATGTGGGAATAAGCCTACCTAAGGAGGTAAAAAACCTGAAACCTGCACTTCCCTGGTGGCGCAGTGGTTAAGAATCCACCTGCCAATGGAGGGGACATGGGTTTGAGCCCTGGTCCAGGAAGATCTAGAGCCCACGAGCCACAACTATTGAACCTGCGTGCCACAACCATTGAAGCCCACGTGCCTGTAGCCCATGCTCCGCAACAAGAGAAGCCACCGTAATGAGAAGCCCATGCACCTCAATGAAGAGTAGCCCCCGCTCGCCACAACTAGAGAAAGGCTATGCCCAGCAACGAAGACCCAACACAGCCAAAAAAAAAAGTTGCCCTTTAAAAAGGGAAACTTGTTTTTTTAGCAAGCATTTTTTTTAACAAGAGATTGAAACAGTAAAATGCAAATGAACTGTGGAACTCAAAAAGTTCCAGTTGCTAAGTTGCAAAATGAACACATAATGGAAAAATTCACTGACATTTAAAAATATAAGATTACTTCTTTCACTGAATTCCTCTACTTGCATCGGCAAATAGAGAGTGGTGCACCCGTCTCAGGGCTTCAGTAGCCTTAGCAAGATCTTCTTTTAACTTGTTGTACTGCACCACATCAAAATGCTGTTGCTTTGATTTCTTATGGAAGAAGTGAAGAAATCTGTCTGAAAACTATAAGACACTTATGAAAGAAACTGAAGACCACACAAACAGATGGAAAGATATACTACGTTCTTGAATTGGGAGAATATTGTTAAAATGACCATACCACCCAAGGCAATCTACAGATTCAATGCAATCCCTATCAAAATACAATTGGCATTTGTCACAGAAGTAGAACAAATACTTTTAAAATCTGTATGGAAACACAAAGAACCCAAATAGCCAAAACATTCTTGAGAAAGAAGAACACAGCTGGAAGAATCATGCTCCCTGACTTCAGACTATACTACAAACTACAGTAACCCAAACATTATGGTGCTGGCACAAAAACAGACACATAGATCTATGGAACAGAATAGAGAGCCTAGAAATAAACCCACTCATTTAAGTCAGTTAATCTATGACAAAGGAGGCAAGACTACACAGTAGAACAAAGAGTCTCTACAATAAATGGTGCTGGGAAAACTGGACAGCTACATGAAAAAGAATGAAATTAAAACATTCTCTAACACCATGTACAAAAATAAACTCAAAATGGATTAAGGACTTAAATGTAAGACCAGAAACCATAAAACTCCTAGAGGAAAACATAGGCAGAACACTCCGACGTAAACCAGAGCAATAGTTTTTGGATCCTCTCCTAAGGCAAAAGAAATAAAAGCAAAAATAAACAAGTGGGACCTAATTAAAGTTAAAAGCTTTTGCACAGCAAAGGAAACCAACAACAAATGAAAAGACAACCTACTGAATGGGAGAAGATATCTGTAAATGATATGACCAATAAGCAGTTAATACCTAACATATATAAACAGCTCATACAATTCAACATCCAAAAAACAAACAGCCTGATTAAAAAACAACCAGAAGAACTGAGTAGATGTTTTTCCAAAGAAGAAATGCAGATACTTTTCATATGCCTACTGGCACATGAAAAGGTAGTCAAATATCACTAAACATCAGGGAAATGCAAATCAAAACCACAATGAGATATCACTTCACACCTGTCAGAATGGCTACCATCAAAAAGAACACAAATAACAAATGCTGACAAGGAAGTGGGAAAAAAGGAACTCTTGTACATTGTTGGTGGGAATGTAAATTGGTGTAGCCACTGTGGAAAACAGTATGGAGATTTCTCAAAAACTAAACAAAGGACTGCCATATGACCTGGCAATACCACTCCTAGGTATATATATGAAAAAAAAAAACCCACTAATTCAAAAAGATACATGCACTCCAATGTTTACAGCTAACATTATTTACAATTGCCAATATATAGAAGCAACCTAAGTGTCCATCAGCAAATGAAGGGACAAAGAAGATGTGGTATAGAGGAGCTAAAAATGCAGAGTAGCTTAAGTATCTTTACAAACCAAGCAAAAAACTGTTATAAAGGCTTTGAGTTTGGAGTAGGCATTTTAGGGCAATGTGAGAATACAGGGGTATCTGTAGCTCAGCCACTAAGAGTGGATTGAAATGAGGTAAAAGGATTATGCACTGCCAGATCATGCAGAAATGTATGTCCCATAGTAAGTAGTCTGTATTTTATTCTAAGGGTCATGGTTAGTCGTTCAAGAGTTTTCATTAGTTTTGATTTGAGACCAACTTGCAATGATATAGAGAATCAATAGTAGGGCAAGATACAGAGAAAAAAGGGAATTAGAGGTTGTGGTTGATTTGGAGACCTAGAAGGGGGTGAAAGTAATAGAAATGGAAAGAGTGGGATAAATTTGTGAAATATTCTCAAGGCAAAAATATCACTAATTACTGAGGTCAGAAAAGGAATCAAAGCAATTGGAGGGATGATAGTTTAAAGATTAAAGATAATGAATATAAAATACCTGGCACATAGTAGGTATTTAAAACAGTAAATTTTAGTTTCATTCCCAATTCATTGTTTTCTAATATAATTTCAATTTTTGTGATGTTTTTAACACAGAGAACTACTGCAACAATGTATTTAAAATTATGTTTTTCAATGACCACCACAGTTTATAGATCTATGACTGTTAAAAGCATAAAAAGCATATGTTAAAAGCATAAAATTTCAAATAATAAAGCATGCCCTCCTAAAAACATTTTGTTCCCAGGGAACAATTTGCTATTTTCATAGCGAAACCAGGGGTGTGTATGCATCTTTGTGTAAGACAGAGAGACATATAACACCACTTATTTTTCCCCTGTAATAAAGATTTTGCAGAAAAATTTTTAATATTCATTTTCTGTCATTTTGAATACAACTTCCCTAATTAGCTGAATTATACAGATATATTTTACTACCTGCCTGCACTTGGAATTATTCTCTACACCCATTCCACTAATTTGAACTTTTTCCAATGGTGGTGTTTTCTATTTTTTCCCATTAGGCAATATTTCACAATGAAAATCTTTGATACAGATATTCTTCCTAATTAATAATCTGATAAACAGAAACTCTGGCAGGCACACACACATGTATTCTTTGTGCTTTTTGGGTAAAATTGTTCATTCTGTGCTAAGAAGTACATATGTATTATTCTAATAATACAGAAAAAAATGTTAAACAAAGTAAAGGGTTTTTATTGTTTTGCATTTTATTAGCTTTTATTTTTGTTTTGGTTTTTTTTTTTTTTTGACAGAGACTTAAAAAACTATTAGATGTTTTAACATTTCTCATCCACTTTTTCAGTCCATCCTCAGAATATCACTGTGTATTGTGCAGAAACTGCTTGGGTCCTCATTAACAAGCCTCACTGCTGACTCACTTTCTGATAAGGTTTTGTGAGCTTTTAGGATTAAAAGACTTCAGAAACTAATCCTACTATTTCCACAGCAATGCCATTCTACAGTATTTCCTCTGCCAATTCCTTTCTCTTAGATGTGACATATACCAGTATGAATAACCTGACAAAGTATCATACTGCTTGATACCTTAATACAGTGCTGAGTTTTTATTATTTATTTAATTTCTGAATAGATAGTATAGGCACATGACACAAAATTCGAAAGATTTAGAGTACACACATTAAAACAAATAATGTGACTGATCTCCCTCCTTCCCCTGTCCCCTAAACACTCATTTCCCTGTTCTGGAGGCAACAACTTTTATACATTTCCTTCAACTCCATCCAGAAATATTCTATTTATTTACAAACATATACATGCGTGTGTGCCTGTTTGTGCATAAATGCATACATACAAAGCTATTTTATATATTTGTGTGCATCGATTAACTACTGCTACAGCATTAAACACCCCAAAATTAGTGGCTTAAAATAACAACCATTTTCTTTACTCATCCTTTAGTAATTTGACCTGGGCTGACATCACCCGGGTAGTTTTTCCACGAATGTCCTTTGGAGTCACTTAAATCATCAGAAGCTTAAATGGGCCTGAAAAGTCAAACATGGCCTCACTTCCAGTTCTGATAATTACTCCTGATGGTCCAGCTGGACCTTTGTTTCTACATGGTCTCTCATCCCAGAAGAGCCAAGCCTGCTTCTTCATATGGTGGTCTCAGGATGTCAAGAGGGCAAGATTCCATATATATGGGAGGAGGAAGGGTAAGCTAGGACAAAGTGAGAGAGTGGCATGGACATATATACACTACCAAATGTAAAATAGATAGCTAGTGGGAAGCAGCCGCATAGCACAGGGACATCAGCTCGGTGCTTTGTGACCACCTAGAGGCGTGGGATAGGGAGGGTGGGTGGCAGACACAAGAGGGAAGAGATATGGGAACAAATGTATATGTATACTTGATTCGCTTTGTTATAAAGCAGAGGCTGGCATACTATTGTGAGGCAATTATACTCCAATGAAGATGTTAAAAAAAAAAGAGAGGGCAAAAGCAGAAGATACAAAGACTTGTGAACCCTAGGCTTGAAAATCATCTGCACTCTGTTGGTCAAAACTAGTCACAAAGTCAGCCCAGAATGAAGGGAGGGGGAATTGATGCCACCTTTTTATGGAAGAAGCTGCAAAATATTGCAGATATGCTTTCATAAGCATATGTGTGTGTGTGTGTATACATACACAAATGCATTCATACAAATGGTAAAATATCATACAACTGTTTTACACCTTGCTCTTAACAGTATAACTTAGTAATATTTCTATGGATACATATAGATCTTCTTCATTTCTCAGTTATCTATTAGTGGTCATCCATTAGTGTTTCCAGCCTTTTACTATTATACTGAATGCTGCAATTAATTTATATGTTTATTGCATCGCCACACATATGAGCCTACCTATAGAAGACCTAGTGTTGATTTAATGGCTATGTGCATTTTAAATTTTGACACATATTTGTAAATAGCTTTCTGCTATGAGTTGAAATCTGTCATCTCCCCCAAATTCAGTACCTCCAGTACCTCAGGATATGACTTTATTTGGCAACAGTGTCAATGCAGATATATTTGTTGAGATGAGGTCATACTGGAGTAGGGTTGGTTCCTAATCCAATAGGACTGATGTCATTATAAAAAGGGGAAGTTTAGAAACAGATACACACACACAGGAATGCCATGTGAAGATTGGAGTTGTGCTATCACAGGTGTCTGATAGTGTCAGGGAACTACCAGAAGCTAGGAGAAAAGGCTGCAATGGATCCTTCCCTAGAGGTTTCAGAGAGAGCATGGCCTTGATTTTGAACTCTTGGCCTCCAGAATTGTGAGATATTAACTTCTGTCCAAAGCCACCCAAACTTTTGCTATAGCAGTTGTAGAAAATTAACACACTCTCCATGAATACTGTACCAATGTATATGTTTGTTAGCAACATGCATGAGTGTACCCCTTTCTCCACGTGCTTGCCAGTTTTTGACTTCTGCCAATTTGATAGGTAAAAAAAAAAACCTTGTAGCATTTTTTCTATTCCTCTCTTTTAAGTAAGACTGAGTGCCTTGGGACTTCCCTGGTGGCGCAGTGGTTAAGAATCCTCCTGCCAATGCAGGGGACATGGGTTCGAGCCCTGGTCCAGGAAGATCCCACATGCCATGGAGCAACTAAGCCCGTGTGCCACAACTACTGAAGCCCACGCGCCTAGAGCCCGTGCTCCACAACGAGAAGCCACCGCAGTGAGAAGCCCATGCACCACAACAAAGAGTGCCTCCACTCGCTGCAACTAGAGAAAGCCCGCGTACAGCAAGGAAGACCCAACGCAGCCAAAGCTAAATTTAATTAATTTTTAAAAAGATTGAGTGCCTTTATCATGTATTTAATAGCCATTTGTATTTTTTTTCAGAGAATTAGCAACTTGGAATAAACTAGGTCTTAGAAATAAAATTTCAACATTGTTTCTCTAAACAATACATTTCTTAGTGATTTAGTGGTCTATGGAATAAAAATGTGCTTAATTATATAATATCATGTTTTTTTTTAAGCTATCGTCTCTCACTTGAGAACACTGAACTTTATCTTCTTTCTCAACCCGCCCTTTTCTTTATATTCTTGCTCCAGAGTACTTGTGCACTTTTATCAGGGTTACCTATGCCTCCTCCAAGGTGTCAGAAAAAGAGTTGTGTGCGTGTGCCACAGTGATGGTGACCGATCACAGAGGCAACCTCGACAAGGAAATGTATAATTAGAAGTCAGCAGAAGTACCTGATACTTACAGAATAATTGCCCTAGCAGGAAGTAAATGGAGGCTTTATTTTAAAGGAATGAACATGTGTTCTGAAGCCCACTCCTTGTTAACTAACCAAGGTACGGAAAGAGGGTTCTGAAGGCAGTCAACTCTATCCCAGAGAAAGTGCTATACTTTGGAAGGAGACAGCAGTAAAGTACTGATGAGGGGCAGGGCCCCTGTCCCACATGAATGAGATGTAAAAGCATCTCTGCGGCTCAGTGGTCTTTAGGCGGCACCTGTACAGTGTATCATGCCCAATTCACTCTTTGTTACATATTGTTAAATAATAATCCCATCTTCTCATTGCATGAACTCGTATTTAAGACTTTTGTGGAACACGGAGAATTGTTCAGTCAAATTAGATTTATAATCCAATGAAGAAAAAATGACAGATTGTAGTCCAAGTGGGGGAGACACTGATTTTTAAAAAAATCATTCTATAGTTTTGGGTGGAAATTCTGAAGATTATGTGTAGTGGAAATCACTTAGTGGTTCTGAACTGCAATGCAGCAAATGTTTTGTTGCCTAAAGTATCAGTGATCCCTATGGAAAATCACATAAAATCCTGCCGATAACTTATTTTATCCTGCTATTGCAAATGTTTATCCCTATCCTCTCTCCCTAATTATTGCTTTCAAAAAGACTAACAAAACCAAATTACCTGATGTTACTTTTATTTTTCACATTCCCAGTATAACATTAATAGGGACATAAAATCCATGACATGGGCAGAAGAAATTTGAAGAAAAATAAGAGTGAAATCATAAACTGCTATTTCCCAGATAAGCAAGGACTGAATTAATCAATACCATGCAATTTAAAGTGTGTATAATATCATTTTCTTCTTATCAAATGCTGTGTAACAAATCACTCCAAAACTTAGTGGCTTAAAAAGTCTCCTCACAGATCCGCAGTATGAGAAGGACTTGGTGGGAGCAGCTTTTCTCTATTCTATTTAGTGTCAGCTTGAAAACTAGGGATGGAATCATCTAAAAGCTTGCTCACTCATATACCTGGCAGCAGATGCTGGGAAGACAAATAGCTGGGAGCTTGAACTGCTTGGGGTCTTCAAGCAGCTATCTTTTTGTGGTCTCTAAATGTGGTCTCTCTAGCATGGCAGCGTCAGGAATCCCAATTTCTTACAATCTTACAGCTCCCTAGATACATTTCCTGAGGGAGAGCGCCAGGGGGAAGCTTAATCCCCCTGTTATGACATAATCTTAAAAATCACATAGTGTCACTTGCACGACATTCTATTCATCAAGGCAGTGACAAAGCCCCACCAGGTTCAAAGGGAAGCAAAACAGACTCCACTGCTTTTGTGGTTTGATGAGGTTCTAGGATATGTAGGACCAGAAATATTACTGTAGCCAATTTTTAAAAATATACTCTGCCTCATATCTCAAGTTAGTAACTAATTTTACCCTGGACTACTTTCTACCTCTTTACAACCCTAGCTCTTATGTATTGCTTCTCATAGAACTAAATAAACACAAACCACTGTGATAAATTGGGCTCTATCACAAGTACGTTTTGAAATAATACACACATAGATTAGGTTAAATGGAATTAATGTATTCAGTGTATCTTCCCAGTACCTAGTTTCTTCTGTTCCTTATTAAATTGCTACTGTATTTACACAAATTCATTTTTTTTAAGTACAAGCTTCTTAGCAAATGCAAGTGACTAATTCAATCTGGTTTATTATAAAGAAGATAGAGCTCAGAAATTTTTACAGGGTCAGTTAAAACAGAGCTGGACCGAATGGCAAATTTCACTCTAGCTCCTAGCTTTTGTTTATGCCTGATTCAGCTAAAACTCAGATTCATTTTTCCTTCTGCTTCCAAAGCATGAATATTAGGTAGTGGAAAAGATTGATTAAGAAGTTCAAATGGAAAATAAGAAACCTGTTCCAACACTTCTCTGGGAGGGCTTTGAAGTTCATGGCTAGGGGGAGTTATGAGACTACAGATTTAAGCTACTTGTAATGAAACGGATGGTTTTCATTTTACCAGTTAAACTAAATTCTTGCCTTTAGAAATAACTTTTCTCAAGAACTAGTGTCATGGTGTAAAAACTTTTTTTTCTTTTTCTTTTTCTTTTGCTATGATTTGGAATCTCTCTTGGAGTAGAAAATGAGGAATTTTTAATATTAGAAATCTATAAAATGAAGTTATATAATTAATATTGTATCAGGAAGTCAACTCTTTTCTCTCAGACAGATGATTGATAAAAAGATATAGATATATCTCAAAGGACATGAATGAGCATCTATGTCATTTCAAAATCATATATAACCCATATGCATAAGAGAATGTTAAATGGTTACAATGGGGATATCTAGTAATATAGCAGAAAAGTCCTTGGATTTGTAAATTAGAAACCAGAATTTGATTCCTGAGTCAATCCTTGAGTTGTTCTGTGACCTTCAGCAAATCACTTTAATTGATCTTCCCACCTGTAAAATGGAGATATTAACTGTCTTATTTCTTGCACTATTTTGCTATGAGGATAAACTGGCATCCTTCAAATACATTGAAATCGCTTTGAAAATACAAATAATGGTATGATTGCATGGTTATACAGCTAATACTGGACTTGAATCTTCCTTTTCCCAATCTGCCTATACTTGCACCATGATAAAGAGCATCATCATTCACTCAGTCACCCAGTCCAGAAATCCAGGGTCTCACTAGACCCTTCCTCTCTTAGGTGCTCTCTATCCTGAGTGCCCTTTTGCATGTTCCCCAATGCCAGGCCTACACTTTCGCTGCTTCTGGGGCTGACTGAAGTAATGCATCCTGTGCAATAATTATGAAGCTTATCCTCTGAGAAACATTTTATGACATTCTAGTCCTATTAGAGAAGTGGAAGTTTGGGTGAATTTTAAATAATTTCCCTGGATTTCCTTTTGTAATATGCTCATTGATTTAGGGTAAAAATTACCTTTACAGCATTAGTAAGCTGATAATAAAGCTGATATGTTAAATGTGAGGGGCAAAAATAATTAACGTTTTATTGTTAACAAGTTTTCACCCTGTTAAAGAAAATCTTCATAATCAAATTAATATAATTATGTAGTCTCTATTCTCTCACCATAATACAATAAAATTAGACATTAATTTAAGAATATGAACCCGTGTCCCCGCTTCGGCAGGTGGACTCTCAACCACTGCGCCACCAGGGAAGCCCCTGCCTGAATCTTTAGGTGTCTTCTGGGTTCCAAAATATAAATTCCACATCTGCAAACACTACTATTACATAACCCACACCATCTCCATAATAGTTTCCAAACTTTAAAATACCCAACCATTTTGAGTCATAACGGATAGTTATAAACTTGTACTGGTGTTTGTTCTGTTGGTTTATTCATTCATTCATTCATTCACTTACTTATTATTTCCAGGCATTACAGCGTTAAAAAGCCCCATTTTAATGTTTATAAAAAATAAGGTGTCAGAAAAATCCCTGGATGGCAACTATCTAACAGGATGTGTAGGGGAATAAGTTCTTAACCTTTGGGGCCAAACAATCCCACAGTCACTCTGCCTTTTTTTGAGAAGCCAAGCATCTTCCTAGTAAAAATACTTATGCCAAAATTCCACAGAAGTCTGAAACTCTTTTCTTTTTAAATAAGCAGGTAACTCTCAAATAATTTCAGATTCTCAGATAATTCCCTAACGTTGGTGTTACCATCACTGAACATCAAGAAAAAATACGCCAATTTTGATAAAGGTTGCCTCAACATACCTTTATTAATTGGTGAATAAACTTGAAATAGAACTCTAAGACTATAAACTTTTATGTTGTCCTAACTTCCACAGGCTGCATTCCTTTACCAATTATATGTAGTAAATCAGACATGAGTTTCTATGCATCTGAATATGTAAGTCAACGGTGCATGGAAAGTTGTAAGCTCAATTCCAGTTCAAATCAATGAGTAGAGCTCAGAAGGCCATGGAGAAGCTTAAGCATGAAGCAAGCACCATGATATAAATATAAACTTGACTCTTACACGCTAAACTTTTCTCTTTACAGTGCCAAACTGCCTAATCAAGAAGGTCAAAGACTGCAGACAAAGTGAAGGGCAAAATAATGGGGTTAACACACTAGAGGCGTGAGGCCCATTCCACACACTCTTGTTTCACGTGATACAGCAGGCATATATCCCAGGCTTTCACACTGATTGTTAAACCAAATTAAGAGTGGTATATACTCTACACTCCTGAATAGTAGTAATTTTATCTCATTTTACAAGGGCTTTCAAAAAAACTGTTTCTTGGAAACAGTTTAGTTACATTAGCTCCTTGGTGAAAATTCCTTAGACATGAGTTTGTAAAACATAAAAAATCAAATCCTAGGGCTTCCCTGGTGGCACAGTGGTTGAGAGTCCGCCTGCCAATGCAGGGGACACGGGTTCGTGCCCCAGTCCAGGAAGATCCCACATGCCACGGAGTGGCTGGGCCCGTGAGCCATGGCCGCTGAGCCTGTGCGTCCGGAGCCTGTGCTCCGCAATGGGAGAGGCCACAACAGTGAGAGGCCCGCATACCACAAAAAAAAAAAAAAAATCAAATCCTAAATATGAGCAGATTCTTACACAAGACTTTCTTTATATACGGTATAATCAAAAGCAGTATAATACTATCACTTGGAAACATCTCAGCAGAAAACAATAAAACAGGAGAAACTAAGATAGCTATATATTATTGATAAATTTAAGGTATGTGTCAAGCTGAAATTCCAACAGAGAGTGGTAGTCGTAATGCATAGCACTGATTTTCATCCACAGAAATTGAAAATTCACTTACACATACCAGGGATCTCACAAATGCTTGAAAGCTTAATGCTGAATATAAGATCTGAATAACTGACTATGACATGTCTCTCAGAATTCTAACACCTAAACCTTTGTCCTTCAAACTATTTCATTATTATATAACAGATATTCCCTTCACCTTATACTAAGATTAAGTATCCCTCTGAAACCCAGATGCTGATCCTACAAAGGATGGTTTGGTTTGATTATGTCAATCCTAATCATAGCCTAAATCCCATCTCTTCTTTCATCTTCTGACACTACTGGATTATAAACTGAAAAAAAATTGACATTCTATCTCTGTTAACCTTTGGAGATACTCAAGGAACTAGTCCTTGTTTGTGAAGCCATCTAATTGCTAATCTATAATCCTTTTAATATGCTCTGCTTTTTGGATTGATCCATTGCCAGCTGACCTAACACTGCCCATAGCTATATTAATCCTATTACTCGCATCCTATTACAGAGTATCAGTGAAACTCTTTAATGAATCCTGAAAAGCTTGTTTGCCAGATACCAATATTAAGGACGATTACACATGTATTCATTCTTTTATTCTTAATTATACAGTTTCTGATTGTATTAATTATATTCAGTGGGATTCAGAGTTTTTCTTCTCCACATCTATCTGTGAGCTTACACTAGGTTTTGGAAAATATTAGTTTCTAAATGTCATTACCATACCTATTGTTTTGATCCTTCTTAATGGTAAATAAATTCACAAGATAAAATGTTGTAGTATATTTTGAGATTAAATCCTGTTGTAAGATAAATAAAGTGTGTTGGGTATGGTAGAATTAAGTAGGGTTTATTAAGAGTAGATAAAATATCCTAGAGAAAGGTCTGCATTTTGAGTTCCTGATATATTCACAGTACCATTAATCCCCTAATAGGATGGATAAATCTGTCTTGGATGATAAGCCTACTTGTTAAGGGAAGTACATTCTCTGCTGAATTAATCACCCCATATGAAAATGGAAAGTGTCATCAGCCTGAAAAACTATGATACTTTATCATCAATTTTAGTCTGATGAGTGGATAAAGAGAATAGATTTTTTTAATTGAAATCTATTGGCAATGAGACTTTTATTTTAAAAAAATCTGAAAAAGTAGGTTTATAGAAAAAGAACACTATTGCTGTTGATGATGATGTAACTGTGTTTCATGAAAGAGTAAACAGATGGGGTTCTATGGTGATTAAAGGTCCTGGGGACTGGAGCTTGTGGTTAGATGAGGAGTTTGGAATCTGCAGAATGGAAGCAAGTGTCTATATAATGAGAGTCAAGCCAGTACCAAGGAGCTATGGGTCTTGGAAGTACTTAGAATCTTGAGAGACAGTTAAAGACAAATATGCACATACATGGGTGTCGTTGCAACCTCCCTCTAGAAATTTTGTCATGTAGAGCACATTCAATAATGTAAAGCCATCACTTCCCACTAATATATACTCATTGTCCCTTTGCCAAATCATAATGATACCATGAGTTATATTTAAAGACTAGAGTCTTAGGCAAAATTTTACATTGGTCTGTTTCTAGTCATTGATCATCAGAAAATACCACCACCGTGTTTCCACCTGGGTATTCGAGTGTATGAAAAATAGGATGTCAGTGAAATACAGGACATCAGGTTAAATCAAATGGATACATTTCAAATATTGCACGGTACATAAATATACAAAACAAAGCATTTACTGTATATCTAAAATTCAAATTTAACTTGGTACTATGTATTTTTATTTACTAAATATGGCAACTCTAGAGAAGGGGCCTGATAGTTTTGGGGAAAAGACAGAAGAAACAATCTATACCAATACTGCAGGTGCTTCTTTAGAT
The DNA here is from genome assembly GCF_003031525.2 of Neophocaena asiaeorientalis asiaeorientalis. NCBI lineage: Eukaryota > Metazoa > Chordata > Mammalia > Artiodactyla > Phocoenidae > Neophocaena > Neophocaena asiaeorientalis. The sequence goes on from NW_020175410.1 coordinate 7,498,765, forward strand.
ATGGCTCTTCATGTGCTGGCTCAACAGTAAGGAAACTACCTCCAAAGATGTGGCTTTGTGATAATAACTTTAAAATTATCCATCTTAGTGTTTCACCATTTTGGTGGACACTTGTTTTTTCTCTCCCTGGCTTTACTTTTTAATTTTCACTTTGAAGCAGTATTATTTAACTCAGCCTGTTGAAACATGATTTAAAAGAAAGACTACATACAAAAGTAAAGTAATATTGATTTAAATGAGACCTTTCGTTGTACAGGTGCAATTTTCAAAACAGCAAGAGAGAGAGATTTTATACAGTAAAGTAAAAGCATTTAGAATTGAGACTCAAACCAACTAAAATAAATTCACACTTCAACTGTGACCTTCATAGCTCCCTAAATGCATTTTAAACAGTAAGTTGCTTTTATTTTTATAGTATAGAGCTGCATGTAATCATCAAGGAGAATGGCAAATGTATACACTGAGTAAGTTATACAGGGAACATGACAGGTCCACATTCTGTCACCTGCCAACACTACTTCTATTCTGATGTGTTTATCAGAGAACTAGAACTAGATGTTTGACGAACAGTACAAGGTTACGGTGAAATAGGCAAATAAATGCACGTACCCACTCTTGCACATAGTCCACAGTTACTCAAAAGTCACCCAGGTCTGGTAGAAAGAGAACTGAGGTATAGTTTAAATTGAATAGACATAGGGAGTTTTATATGAGGTTTTTAAAAAATATAGTCCAGGAGGTTCACAAATTACTCTTTTACGGCACTATTGTTTATTTTACTTAGCAGTTTTGCCATTCCTAGCTTTTTGGAGATCCTTAATACAGAGAAATTACCTTAGGTCCAGACATCCAAATATATGATATCTCTTTCCCTCTCCCTCACAGATACACTGAGATTTTTTTTCTCCTTCCTTTATTGATTTCATTCACATCATTTTCCAAACCTCTGTTATAATAGTCATTTTTTCTTCACAGTATATCATTGTTATAATTTTGTTATTTCTTATTAGTAACTTGTTATTATAGAATCATTAAATTCTATAAAGTTCATAGCATCCTACAATTTACTCACTAATGTTCAAAAATTTTAAAACATTTTCCAAGGGTATTATAGAAATTTAGAGACAAAGATCAAATGCATGCTTGGTAAGGAAATCAATACATATCTTGAAAGACTCTTCGGAAATATTCAGTTCGTGTATATTGAAAAACAAAACAAAACAAAATCCAGTTGGATTCAATGCAATAGGCCAACAGATGAGTGGTAATATACAAGCCCTACTCATTCAGTTTATATATTAGGAAGTCAGTGAATAAAACTATTAATAGCAAGATACTTTCCAAAAAATAAAAATAATAATTTAGGTCATTTGCTGAAGGACAAGTCATCATCTCTTTTTGGACCAGTATTCAAAATTAACGTTTTACTGGACTGAAAAAAAAAACAAAACCAAACAAACTAAAAAAAACAGTACATGGTCAAAAGTAATATATTTAGAATTCTAGAAATAAAATATTTTCCCATTGCCTTTTTTTGTTTCTGTTTTTCTATTTTTTCTGACTGAAAAAAATTCACTTAATGGATAGATCTTGATTATAGAACTCTGAGCTTTGATGTGTCTGCTGCAACCACCCAAGCAAAATACATATTCCCATCACCACAGAAAGTTTTCCTGTACTCCCTTCTAATCAATCCCCTATCACAGATAACTACTGTTCTCATTCTATTAAACATTGATTAACCTGGCCTGTGTTTGAACTTCATAAAAATAGATTCATTCAGTATATCTGCTTTCAAGTTCTTGTATGCTAGTTCCAATATCTGAGACATCTTGTGGTCTGATTCTACTGACTACTTTTCCCCTTGACCTTTAATCACTCCCGTGTCTTTGTATGGTACACTGGTTTGTTTCAAGTTATTTTTGGTATATCAGACATTGTAGATGAAGCATTATAGGAGCTTTGGACTCTTCTGAAGTGTATGGATTTTCCTTCTAGCAACAAGTTCAATTGATGACTTATCTTCCTTTATACATTTCTAGAGTCTGTTTCAGTTTTGGTCTTAGTCTGAAGCAAAAGTTTCAGTCCTGAAATTTAATCACTAATCCTAAAATGTGGTATTATTTTGAGTTTCAAAATAAAACCCACAGTATTTATTACCAAATACCTCAGATATGGGAGAATTCAAACTACAGTGGGAAGATAGTCAAATTCATGCTGAGCTATTCAGAGTTCAGCTGTTGTTTTTACTTGTACTTTTGGATTCCCCTCTACATGTGTGTAGGACTTTAGGAGAGGATATCACAAATGTTTTGGTTCCTCCTCTATGAATCCTTACCATTTATAATTCTCTCTCTTAATTGATAGCTGCTGTTACAGCCCTGAACTCCATACTCTGAGACCAGAAGCTTTCTTCTTGACTTCTAGCTACTCCTTACACACAATATTGGGAATGCTCTCTGGGGGAAAGTTACATTAATATTGATACATATTTCATCCAATGGTGTTTTCTTACTATTTAAGGGTTAGATGCTCACCAGTTTCTGCTGGAGTTAGTTTTCAATGTCTTAAAATATACATTTTAATATTTTTACCAGAGATTATAATTGTTATCTCCATGAGGGATAGTCTGGTAAAAAGCCAGTTTTCTATTTCTAGACACAAAACTCTAAAAAGACAATTTTTGAATGCATTAAATTAACATTTACCTCTTCCGCATCAGTTATCATGACAGGTCACAAAGTTGCAGAGGTGCAACAGATATGACACCTTATTTGGTGAAGAAAACACACATGAGGCTTTATAATAAGCAAATTTATAATCAATGATATATATATATACACAAATATTGATGACAGATATATCACTTTTGAATAACTATCTTATCTCATTAGCTGAACACGTACTAATATTCTTTTAACTGCAAGCATTTGCTTTTATAAAACATGTATAACAAAGATGCACAAGATATACAGTCTCTAATCCTTCTCTCACTCTTACACAATATAAATATTGTGTTTAGTGTGACAGAAACGATAGAATCTAAAAAGAAAGCAAAGTGGATATGTAATTTTGTTGCATAGTACTGAAAATTACATAAATGTGAACATTAAGGTGTTTTAGGAAGATATGTGACAATATAGAAACAAAATTTAGAAACAAATTTTCATATAAATTTAATGAGGATTTCTGTGTACCTATAAACCAGAGATTATGCTATAATTATTAGAAAATATGAAACGTGTCAAAAGAGGAATACATACAGTGCTGTGCTAACTCAGAAGGGTGGCTAATCAAGCATGCATTGGTAAGGTTGATAAGAAGCTGATTAGTGAAGCTGTCTCAAAGAAGATAACATTAACGCTAAGCAAGCAATCCTGTGAGCAATCCTTCAGAGTTTACGATAATGATCCAGAAATAGTTCCCTTGGCTTTCCAATGATGTGTGAAATGCTCCTGTTGTACAGACTCAGTAAAAGCTGAAGCGAGTAACTGAATATAACTATGGGTTCTTTGAAATATTGCTAGCGAATAGACACACCATAGTATGGTGTCATCTCAGGAGGTAGAAGATGAAAAAGCTAAAAGATGCTTTAGGTTTTACTTTTCAAAATTACTAACAGTGGAAAAAATAACATTGTCATTGAATACAATTTTTGTGTGTGTTACAATTAATTTTGGTGTGTGGCCAGTGAATGACTTAAATTCCTTGGCATTCTCTGAAAAAACATCTCAAGAGGGAAAGGAGAAATGGTTCTTAATTTTGTGGCATTTAAAAAGATCTATGGCATCTAAATTATCCTATAAAAACTTATTCTAAAATAAAGGCAAAGAGAATTATGATAAATTTAAAATTTAATATTCATTATACAGTATATGAAACAATACTACTACATTTATATTCTTTATGCATACTTTATAACAAGTGTATTTCATTACCTCCTATAATCAATGTAATGAACATGGTACATTTATACCTATTACAGTCCTATTTTTTTAAATAATTAAATATACACACAATAGTTGTTTCTCTACTTTAGAACATATATTTACTCATGACTATGATTTATTTAACATTGAACTTGGCCGGAAACACAGAAAGAAAAAATATTTTTATTCTGAAAAAAAAGAAAAAAGTGTCACCCATTACAATATGCATCATTGAAAAAGTGAAATTGTCTCCATATGTATGTATATTGGGTGGAGGAAGAAAGAAAAGGATATTATATTTAAGCATAATAAAATATTAGCTTCATTTTATGGAAGGAAAAAAATTTTAATTATATTTAATGGACCTATTTTCTGAAACTTAAATATTGCTTTGATATTAACATAAATGATATTATTTGGTTTCTAACATCTTATCAAATAATCATCCATTTATTAATTCACCAAATATTTGTTGAATGTTTCCTTTGGGGTAAGCATTGGTCACACACCAGTGAACAAAACAAACAAAAAACTTTGCCTTCATATAAATCCTAGTGTCAGAGGCAGACAATAAGTAAAATAAAGAAATTATAGTGTTTTAGATATTGATGATTCATATGGCAAGACCTAAGACGAAAAAGGAAAGGAGGATACAGGGTCAGTGAGGGAAACTGAGATTTTATTTAAGATGGCCAGAGATGGTGGTTTTTAACCAAATACAAAAAGAGCAGCAAGTTTAAAGGTCCTGAGGTGGATGCATGTTTGGAGTGTTCAAGGAATAACAAGGAAATTAGTATGCTTCTAGTGGAATAATTTTACTGGGTTTTGTAGGCCATTTAAAGAGGAAGATATTGTAAAAGAGGAAGATACTGAAGGGTTTTGAACAGAGACTTCTTGGCCTGACTTATTTTTATAAGATTTACTACAGCGACTCTGTTGAGAATAAATGTTAGAGAATCGAGGACAGAGGCAGAGAAACAAGTTAGGACAGCACTGAAATACATGGGCAAAAAATGTTGCTTGCCATGTCCATGCTGCTAGCAATGTTGATTACAGCGGGATGTGGTGAAACTTTGGAAATGTTATAAATGTAGAGTCGATAGAATATGTTAAAGATTGGGTTTTAAAAGTGAGAAATGGAGGATTTAAGGATGATTTTGAAGCTCTTGAACTCAGTAATTGGGGTAATGGAGTTGTCATTTAATGAGACAGGGAAGACTTTGGATAAAGCAAGTTTAAAGGAAAGGTCCGAAGTTCAGTTTCAAACATGTTAACTTTGAGACATCAGTTAGGCATTCAAATTTCAAATGAAGATGTCAGGCAGGCATTTGGAGAAAGTAGCCGGGAGTGTAGGGAGAGGACTTTTTTTTTTTTTTTTGCACTCACGCAGCAGAGTCTAGTTTATTTTAAGACATCAGATATGATGGATTTCTAATAAGTGCTCCTGCAGGGCAGAGGCAGCCCTCATCAGGAAAGCTGTTGTCTGGGCTTCCTCCAGGCTGGTACCTAGAAAAGGGCCTTCTTGGGTGCATCCAGCCCCAGCATGTACGTGTTCACCTCCAGTCTCCTTGGGGAAGGGATACATCACCTCCTGGCACATACAGGGCCAGATGGACAAAGTAAGTGCTCCGTAAATGTTGAGAGGAACTGCCTTTGCCCATCTTCCTCAGCAGCCAAGATGCCCAAAATGTGTCAACAGGATTTCACATGTATCAGTGTTGCTGCTTTTCTTCTGATCGTCGCAAGACAGTCAGATGTCCATCTCAAACTGAGCATCATCCACAACTGCATGCTTCCTGTCATGACTGTTCAAGTTGTTCAAATTGTTTCCTTCTAGTTTGGAGTCTTCAGCCGGGGCTGGTGACTCCTGGAAAGAAGTCCTTTTCCATATTTGTTTATATCTTGGGAGCTCTGTCTCAGCCTTAGATACAGTGGCTACTCCTTATATTTGCCTTCTTATATTCTTTACTTCTCTCTTCCCCTTAGTAGGCAATCCTCTGTTACGTATGATAATTATTTATATTAAACTTGCTATGTTCATATTACTATGTGGTTCTGTGTTCTGATCTGATTTTGCTAGTACAATGGTATTTAAAGCCAGGAACCTCAAACAAATAGAGGGCCTCCTATAAGAAAAGAGCCTTGCACTCTCCAACACCTAAGGGTTGAACAGATGAGGAAGACTAAGCACTAGAATCTCATAAAAAGGTGACAACAAAATAAAAGACCAAAAGGAGATGGAAATCCAAGTGCAGAAATTGTTTCAAGGACAAAGGAATGATCAGTTCTGTCAAATGCAACTGATAGGTCAAGTTAAGACACAAACAGCATTAAGCATTCCATTTCACCATGTGAGTCACTGTGATCTTGACAGCAGTAATTTCCATGACTGCTTGGAGAGAAAGGCAGATATACACAGGTTTAAGAGTGAGTAAGAAGAAAGGAACTGAAGAGTGCAAACAGATTTAAATTGTTAGAGGATGTTTTCAATTATGGGAAGTATTGTAATGAAGTATCAAGTGAATGGAAAAGCACAATCTAAAAATCATTCTAATTGTTATTGTTTATGATAGGAGAACTAACAGCGTATTTCACTACTAATGTGAATAATCATTGTGATAGAAAAAAATAATGATGCAGGGAGAGAGAGGCAACTAAATTATTTTGTGAAACAATAATTCTTAAGATTTGAAATCACTTGTAATGGTCATCCAACAAGTTAATGGAGCATTTAGGATTAGAACTCAAGATTCAGGCCAAAGTCCTGCCTGCTGCAAGAAAACCTTTGATGCATCAGAATTCTGATATAAAAGTGATACAAATTCAATTACATATAATATTTATATATAATGCTTATGTATAAAATTAAGCACTTAACTTATGATATAACTGCTTAAAACAGTACTTCATTTTGAAAATATCTATAAACAGAAAATTATTTCAAAAAAGTTATGAAATTTTTTTATTAATTGCTTTGGACATTGTCAGCATTTAAGGATCATTCACTTTAAGGCTATATAGCTATGTATATTTTATGTGATCACAAATGTGAAAAGAAATATGAATAATTTAGGTGTGTATAACCAGGAATATACACATGAGTAATGAGTGATAAAACAGCACCTACATTTAATGTGGCCTGTGTCTCCTTACTGTTAATGACAATATACTTATGCATGAATTATCTCAAGGAAAGAGCCATAGTTAGTTCAAGTTAGTAAGATTTAGAAAGCCACTTTAATATATCTACTGCTTTGTTATATTTTCTATTAGTGGACATTATGAGAATAAATAGTTAATTTTTTCTGACTACAGCACTTCATTTCACACAAAGGCATAATTATCAGATATGGGGGCTCCATGTTTCTCCTCCCCGCCAGCCTAGCTACATAGTGTAACCACTTCTCCTTCTCTGCAGAGTATTATTTTGTATATAATGGACAAAGAATCATGGAGTTCTGATTGATCTGAGCCACAATCACTATTGAGCCCCTCCTGAGTTCTTCTGCATTGCTTAGTCCTGATATTTTCAAAATCAGAACATTTTGAAATGTGTGAGGAAATAGCCAGTAGTACTTACAATCAACATGAATATTGTTCATGAATATTGTTCTTTCAAGTCATGTGGATCTTCCAAAAGAGTCTCTTTTTCTTTCTATCTAACATATACTACCAGTTAAACCATAGGACACTGACAGAAAATAATAATAATACTGATTTCCTCAAGTCAACAGAGTGTTCTGCACCCGGAGAGCATATTAAACTTTTGTCTTGCTTTTTCTTTCTAGATGATGTAAAATCTTAGATCCATTTTTTATATCCTTTGTGAAATATGGTAATGCTTTGTTTATTGGCAATCTGACTCATTTGATTAATATGCTACAATAAGTACTGCATATGCTGACAAAGTTTCTAGGCAAGAGTAGCTGATCATTCGTATTTGGCTATGTTTTTGTTTTTATCAGTCAATTTTTGCATTAATTACAAAGTATTTATACTGATTTATGTAAGCCAGTATCAATAGTGCTCAAAGCTCTCCTTTGGATTTCTGACATCTTCCCCAGCCATGAGCCAAATGAAATCATCCATCTGAAAAGTTTAGCTGCGTGGACACCAAAATGTATCTCTCCAAATATTAGTCCCTCTTCAGGTTCAAAGAAGCAGTCATTAACTGCATAAATATGCACAGATTGCAAATGAGCTTTAGTTGTCTGTATTTGATTGTGTTGGTATTTACCTTTGAATCCTAAAATTGTGTTTTATATATAATATTGTACACAAAATAATATTTTGAGGATGTTTACCACACAGTACCTTTTGTCTTCTTAAAAATAATGAAAGGCCTCATATAGAATTCAATAATACACTAATCCATCTACCATGTAATCTTTCAACATCCTATACTCTGCTATATTGTATGAAAATATTCAAATACTTTTTTAAAAATAAAAAGTTTCAGATACATGGACAGCTAGCATGAGTTACACTAAAGAGCCTCTGAAATATATTATTATGTAACTTTTTGACTGAAAGATGTTTGTAAATGTTTACAACTATCTGACAGGAGAACTGATCAATCTGACAAGCTTAAATGGCATTATGTTCCACAAAACAGTTATAACCTTGAGGCAAAGCCATCAAATAGAAATAGCAACATTAATCAAAAAACAGCTCTCCACAATAATTGGAACTTTAATAAGTGTATTGAAGCAAAACAGTTGGTTAACACTGCATACAATGCTGAATAAGCAAGCCTGTCTTTACATTTACTGTAATAGAGAGGATCTTCCTCAAAATGATGGACTCTAATCCCTTCTGGGAGCTAAGTTTCACCATCAAATCAGCCTTGCTTTTCTGCTGAATATTGCAATTCAACAAGTAGATACATAAAATGTGTTGAATGATATATTGAACTCAAGTTTGTCTTTTTTCCTTAGGTGATAAAAAGATCAGACCAATGAAATTCTTATTGTAATACTGTATGTAAACCAGTCATATTTTTTAAATTATTACATGGCCAAAATTTGTAAGTGTTGATTAGTTTCTGTGACAAGGACACTTTTTAATTGGAAAATTATGAGGGTTTAATTATTAAATACATATTCATCAGCTAAAAATATGGCCCATCTATATTACTGTTTTATTGCCAACAAGTTCAACATAAATAGACATTTTCAACTATATAAAGCATAAGAGAAGTCAGCCATTGTATTATAACCCATTATTCATTTTTTTTAACTAATGTTTGAGGACTTTCTCTATACTAGTATTTCAAGGCTTCCAAATGTTCCATGGTTAAAATATGAAGTCTAATTCTAGATTTCTAATGCTCTCTGGATATAGCTACTCAAAACATAGGTTACTTCTATATCAGCCTCTTAGTAGTCTCCTTTGATGTCCATTACTTTCCACTTCTGAGCAATTTTTCCTGTTGTCCCCTGCATATAGTAGTCTTATACCATCCTTTCAACCACCAGATATGTTCATTCTACTCCTTACTTCTCATTGCAAAATTCACTTAGTTGTGAGATATTATTCAGTCAACACAAGCCCGGCACTGATCCATACACTTAATTTTAAGACTATGTTTGTTTTCTCAATGTAAGTTCACACTTATTTTATACATGAGTGTGTCTATATGTCATTTTCTTGGATGACAAAAGAACAAACACGGGTTAATGTCCAAATACATGAAAGAGCTATAAGCAAAGTTCATCACTGCTGTTTTTTTATTAATAGCTATATTGTAAAGCGTAACTCTCTAATAATCTAATCTCTAACCCTATTATGTTGGAGAAGTGTCATGCTGTGAAATATTGCCCAGAATGAGTCCCTTCTGCCAAATGTAAGCCAGAATTGTTCACATATTTGTATAATACTGAGAGGCAGTAATGAGAGTAATATAACAAGAAGATCTAAATTAGAACACATATTTTTTCATGACAATAGAAATGCAAATATGATACTAATTAATTAATATGCTAATAGCTCTTCTCTATTTATGGATATTAACTCAAGTCATCTTGGATTAATACCTAAGCAATATCTTTACATTCTGTTCTCCAATGAATAAGTACGATTCCTGAAGGTAGGAACAAAGACTAACCTATATTCCATAACTTTTTCATAGACAGAAAATGTGCTGTTCAATAAAGATGTGATTATATTAATATAACTGTGGTATTGCTTAAATCTATTAAAATCTCAGACTTTATTATCAGGTGCTATGTTAGTTGAGGAAAAAAAGGCTGGAAAAACACCTTTGACTTTTTCTAGGCATAAGGTTATCAGGTAACTTTGCAGTTACTTGTGAATCTAGTCATTAATTCATTTAGACTACGCACTTACATAATATCAGAAAACTGAGTTTCTAAAGGTAGTATACAAACAGCTTTGTTGTCCTGTTCTTTCTACTTGCGTGTGTGTGTGTGAGAAATTACCTACAATAAAATTTTAAAATGAAAAAGAAGGAAATGCCAATCTTCTGTTATAGAGAAATAGATATGTCTTAAAAAAAAAAAACTTGACACAATATAGATTTAAGTGTCATAGAAAAAAGCTAATATTTATAATCTAGGGATGCTATCTGATTTTCATTCTGTCAAACTTTTTCACACAAGGATATAACAGCATCTCCCTTGAAAATATGTAGAAATATATTTTTTACTGTGGCTGATAGAGTACAATTAGAATACATATTGTCCTGGTAATTCCTAAATAGAAATCTGATAAGAGCTCCAAGGGATATTAAGAAAACGACTCCCTGGTAGTAGCCAGGTTACCAGAGAAGGTAGCAAGGATGCAAAGGCAGTAAAGAAAAAATACTTCCTGGCAAGCCATTTACCAAAGCGAAGAAATCTTAGGATTCCATTTTTTTTTTTTTTATGTTACTTGTAACACAACACCACCACAGTGTTTTTCAAGGCAAAAACAACTGGACTAACAACAAAGCAAAATATACTATTAGAGCATGACAACCAATTTAACTAGGAGGGGAAATCCTCTTCTGTTTGGAGGAATTCTAATTTTCTCATATTAAATAGCTACTATCTACTCTGATGAAGAATTCAATTTCAAGCACAAGAGGAATAAAACATCAGTCTTAATAATAGATTTCAATCTGGAATGGAAAACAATAGGTGCATGTATTAAAATATGTTCATTTTACTGTTCACATAATATCATGTTTTTAATGTACTTTGACAAACTGGAAACAACCAACATTAACAAAAAATAAATGTCATTAGTCTATGCGTCCAGTTGTTAATTCACAAGCAGTGATTATTGTATTTATTGTCATGCATGCACTTATAATGAAATAGCAGCAAAGTAAATTAATCTTAAAAAAGTAAAGAGTGGCTGTTTCCCACTAGCTATCTACCTTACGTTTGTTAGTGTACATGTGTCCATGCCTCTCTCTTGCCCTGTCACAGCTCACCCTTCCCCCTCCCCATATCCTCAAGTCCGTTCTCCAGTAGGTCTGTGTCTTTATTCCTGTCTTACCCCTAGGTTCTTCATGACATTTTTTCTTCTTAAATTCCATATATATGTGTTAGCATACGGTATTTATCTTTCTCTTTCTGGCTTAAATCAGCACTCCAGAACCTAAAAGAAATAAATGGGAAAAAACAAGAAATCCATTTTATGTATATTCAATTACTAGCACAAAAGAGTTCAACTGAATATGTGGGAAAGTTGCCAGAGCCCTGGAAAAATGTATTCCATTTAACCTGTCAATAGGAAACACCATCAGCTTGATAGAATGACACTGATAACTCCATTCACAAGGAATGGTCAATGTAAAATATGATTTTCTTAATATAAAGGGACATAATACTGATAATTAAATACATTTTTAATAATGAAAATGTCACAGATATATAACTGCTATGAATCATTCATACTTGACTTGAAGTAAAAGGTGAAAAATGGTAGACTCATTTACAGAATTTCCTTTGCCTATTTTGGAAGCATTTTATCAATTTGATTTAAGCTGTAACCACAGTGATTTTATTCTGTCCTTAAATGCTACAGAAATTGAATAAATGACAGTCATGATCAAATGATGAGCCAGCAAGAATAAAACCAATTTTTAGAGTACACTTCTCACTAACTGAGCATCATTCCCAGAGATGCCATATTATTTAGTAACAATAGTTCCTGAAGCACTTCATCTTATTTCCATTTTTCATTTATTCAACCAACCAATATTAACTACTTATTTACTAGATGCCAGACAACAATTAGGTTCTATATATAAAATAATCTATTCAATAATTTATTCTTTAGACAGTTCAATCATTTAAAGTGGGTGTTGAAAGTAGTTATGAATATTTGGGGGAGGAGCAGAGATTTTATTGTTTCTTAGTAATTTTGAATAAGATTGTTTTAAAAATATAATTCTATCAATACTGATACAGCAACACAATTCATCTGTTATTCATCTATTATTCATTTATGCTTGTTAGTGCTTAGATTTTTAAATGTTTCTTAACTGAATATTTTGTAAAGAAGGGACATGTATTACAACAGGAAGTTCTAAACATGAGCACAATCCTCTGCATAGAGGCACTGTTAAATCATTTGTCAACAAAAATAATGTTTTAAGTAAATCTAACACAGCAACTTCAGGTTTCCAGAGCTATGAAGTATTATGCAATTTGCTATAACTTGGGAGAAGAAGCCATTTTGGTTGATTTACATCATCCTTCTCCTAGAGGGAAAGGGGGATAAATCCTACTCTGCTGCTTCCTGACTCTATGACATTTAGTTTACATATTATTTAGTAACAATAGTTCCTGAAGCACTTCATCTTATTTCCATTTTTCATTTATTCAACCAACCAATATTAACTACTTATTTACTAGATGCCAGACAACAATTAGGTTCTATATATAAAATAATCTATTCAATAATTTATTCTTTAGACAGTTCAATCATTTAAAGTGGGTGTTGAAAGTAGTTATGAATATTTGGGGGAGGAGCAGAGATTTTGTTATTGTTTCTTAGTAATTTTGAATAAGATTGTTTAAAAAATATAATTCTATCAATACTGATACAGCAACACAATTCATCTGTTATTCATCTATTATTCATTTATGCTTGTTAGTGCTTAGATTTTTAAATGTTTCTTAACTGAATATTTTGTAAAGAAGGGACATGTATTACAACAGGAAGTTCTAAACATGAGCACAATCCTCTGCACAGAGGCACTGTTAAATCATTTGTCAACAAAAATAATGTTTTAAGTAAATCTAACACAGCAACTTCAGGTTTCCAGAGCTATGAAGTATTATGCAATTTGCTATAACTTGGGAGAAGAAGCCATTTTGGTTGATTTACATCATCCTTCTCCTAGAGGGAAAGGGGGATAAATCCTACTCTGCTGCTTCCTGACTCTATGACGTTTAGTTTCTTAATGACTCAATTTCCTAAATTAAAGTAGAATTTTTTTCATCATGAAAAATTAGAGGACTAAAGTAAAAACAGCTGACCCATAGATAGTATTCAATATATTGTAGGGTTTTTTCTCTCCCATTTTCACAACTGCCCCAATTTGTAATGCCTTGAAAACCTTCACATTCCCTAGCGATGGGTAGCAAAAGGAAAGAATATCTGCTTTAGTGTAGATTTGGCCCTCTTGGAATTGCTGCATTCTCTACATACAGTCAGTAAATGGAGTGTGACGTAAGGCTTAGGCGGACGCCATAAGGAGAAGCCACTGGAGTAGAATTCTGATAGTTATAAATGCTGCATTCTCTACATACAGTCAGTAAATGGAGTGTGACGTAAGGCTTAGGCGGACGCCATAAGGAGAAGCCACTGGAGTAGAATTCTGATAGTTTTAAATGCTGCATCTAAAATAGTTTCATGTACTTAATAGCTTTCCACCCCTCCCCTACCAACTATATTTCAGAGAAGAGAAACTTATCAACTCCCTGCCATTTCCCTTCTTGCTTCTCTAGCCATATTTTTTTTCAATTCAGCTAGGAATAGGTGTTTCTCCTCAAATTAAAGTCTTCATACCTTCTCCCTAAATAATACCAATCATCCTACAGTCTTCAAAACCACACCTTTGCTAATGACCCCTTAACTTGTATCTCTACCTTGAATATCCATTCTGACCTACAAAATCAAATAGCCAACCACTTTGTGTTGTGAATTCTCTCTGCCCCATCTTCCTTGGTCACTTTTCAGTTGTCCCTTCTCTAAGACATGGATTATAGCTCTCCTTTTCCCCCAACCTTCCACACAATCATGGATATACCATTGTAAGTAACACTTTATCACAACCACAAATAACCTAAAATGCATTTCTCTGTGCTCAAATCTGAGGGCTGACTTGACCTATCTATGGTCAGCCCAAACTCCTGGGCCTCAGCATTAGACAGAGCTCTGGGATCTTACTTGCTCAAATACATGCCTCTTCTGGAACTTCTTAAGTGCACCCTCTTTGTAGCAGGCACCTATTAACTAGGAGAGTATCAAGATTCTTCCTAGTTTAGCACATGGTTGCTTAATCAGGAGTGAGAGAATCCACATGTTTGGAGAAGATCTGATTCCTACCTATTAGGCACTCTGAAGGTACTAAAGTATCCAGGAAAAAAAGCTGAGTTCATCTCATGTCTGCTTGATGTACATTTTAATACTGTTCCTCTTCCCTACTTCTACCCAAACTATCTGCGTAAGACTTCTAATGAAGAGACGTGAGGATATCAAACTTTCTCAGACAGTACGCTAAGCTTTTGAAATGAAGTTATTTTTTTAAAGTGGAAGTTAATTCTAAGTTAGCTTATGCTTTTTACCCCTAGAGTAGGATAAGTGTGCAATTGATTTTAATATTCATGGTGTATTATAACTGCCAGAGAATATAAGAATTTTTCTAAAGAAAGAAAGCTCAGACTGGACCTAACCGTACCCTTAGAATTATTGTCAGAGTTGCAAGGACATTCTGAAACACTAAAGAGCATGTATATAGGAGGTAACTGATTAAACATAGTTTTAAAAGGCAGTGCCCACACCAAACATTCAAAAGCAGTTATATGCTATGGAGACCTCAAACAGAGCATTTTCACTATGTCATGATCTACTTGGTACAAAAGTAATGCTGCAATATCTCCTCATACAGATTTTCACCTGGAACATTACCACCCAGATGTTGGCTGACCCTTCCCAGTTCAAACATCACTTCCTCGGAGGGAACCTCCCTAACCACTTATTTAAGCATATACCCCCCTCCCTCTTATAGCATTTATCACTATATGAAATTACCGTTTATTCATTTGTGCTTTTTTCTCCCTCCACCATAGGAGCACACTCAAATATAAGCTCCACAAGAACATGGACATTGTCTACATTCATCACTAGAGCAATGACAACCATTCCCTGCATATATGTATGTATTACACTTACCTACAGCACTGTGTGACACAGAACTACTTGACTCTTTCTAAAAGTCAGCGTCCTCACCTAGAGAGTGAGTCTAAATCTTACTCTACAAGACTGTTGTAAAAGTAAAATGTGTGACAGTATTTTATACATAGAAAAATCATTTACATATAAATTCAAACTGCAAATGCACATTGATCCTATAGTGATATATAAAATGAACATTTAACAGTCATTACCGTTACTAAGTGGTATCTAGAACCAGTGTGAAACTGTCTGATTAACCCCTCTGAGTCCTTGGCTCACAAGGTACAATTTAAGGGCTATATTATGAACTACAGAGGTTTTTCTTTGTTTTATTTTCCCCATAAGTGTTGTCCCATGTCTCAAGTTCTCCTCCATTTATTTCCATTAATCTGCTAACTCACATACTGCTGTTAAATAAATGAATTAGTGTTGCATCTCACTGTGGCAAATTCTATTAGCTCATTTTATAGAAAGGGTTTAACACTTAAAATGACACTTCTTCAAGCAGGTCTAATACTTTTAAATCAATTTGCAAAAGGGCTAGTACTTTGATGCCAACTTTATTTCATTTTATTTTTAACCTAAAAATTTCGAGAGAAAACAAAAAATATATATGATAGCATTTTCCCTTTGATCCTCACATTGACGGCAACATCATTTTTCTCAATAATAAAATAAGTTGGTTGAGGTCATTAAAAGGCAAGTAAGAAGAACATAAGAAATGCAAATGAATAAGTTTATGATGGCGTATTTTGCTCTTAAAAAATGAGTTTTAGTCCAAAGATTCCAAGCATGTTTTGCAAACAGAGATTAAAAGGCATCAAAGGGATATATGAAGACAGAAATTTTAGGCCATACTTAAGTGGCTTAGCTGGATAAACAAATCACAAATGTGAAGGAGTTTATCAGGTGTATCACAGAGGATCTGTCAGTAGTTTTTCAGATCAGGACTCATTCAATCTTGCACAAATGTCACCTGCCCCAGAAGCCTTGCCCGACCTCTCTAAGCAAGATAAAGCACTTTTTCCTCATTCGTGTGAACATGAAAATCTCTCACCTTTCTAAAAAAATTTCCTTAAAACATTTCTTTATCCCACTGCACTGAGAACTCCTGGAAGGCAGGAAGTTTATATTTTTAGGTTGAATGGTTATTGAATGACTGAAGTTTTCATAATATACATCTATTTTGTTATGTTAAACAGAACTGGCTTTAGCGCCTATACAAATATGTGGGTCATTTTTCCTTACTACTTCATGTACCCCTGGGCTTTATTTTCTGAGGCCTTATGTTTGCTTGTAGACATTTTTTCTCTTCTATCTCTACTGTTATATGTACATGTAGCAACATTTATTACTCTTATGTCTAGTTTAATATGCACATGGAAACCACATAGGTTCCTCCTGGATGAAAATAAGACTATGTAGTCAATTTCTAAGCATCTGCCTATGACTCTTGGGGAAGGACTTTGTCACATCTATCTGGGATTCTTCTGGCCTTCCTTACCTTCCTTCCTTACCATTTTTGACATATCTCAGATGGCATTCATTCACTCTTTAATTGAATTCTTATTATATTTAGACTTATTTCAGAGATTAGGAAGCTGGGCCACACAAAGGGTTAACTATTTTGCCTAGGCCTACACAGCTACTACTAGCAAAGCAGAGACCAGCCTCCGCTCTGCCTGACTCCCAACCTAGTGTGCTTCTCATTACCGCTCCATGGATGAAAGTTGTCTTTCTGTCTTACTACTTATCCAACATTTTACTTGACATATTTTTTAAATGCTATTTGTGACTCTTTAAAATACTTTATATTGGAACTTCTAGACACATACTCATGGACAATGCAGTTGTCCTAACATTAATAGTAAGGGATACAATTTTCCAAATTGTCAAAAGAATTATACATGCCCCCACACTCATGCATCTAAAGAAGAACGAATACCAACCAAGATATCTGTTAAAATACCGTAAAGATATCTTTAAGTACTTCATGGATTTAGAGGCTGGAATCAAATTGCAAAACCCGAAACAAGAGCTTGCTAAATACTCTGTCACCTGTTAGAAGGCCACTAAATAGGAATTCATTTATTCAACAAATAATTATGGAGGTCATGTATGTATCAGGTGTTATTCTAGGCACTGGATTCAATAGTGAAAAAGACAGGGGAATCTGTGTTCTCATGGGCTATACATGTGTTTTATGCATTAGCTATAGCGGTTCTCATTCTGATCTTTAAATAAACCAAGGTCTTTCCTACCACTAAGTCTTCACACATGCTTTTGCCCTCCGCCTGGAATATTCTGCCATACCACCTGCTCAAGCAACCACAAAACCCATTATACCTGGCTAGCTCTTATTTGTCTCTCGATTCTCATAAACACCATTTTCCCTCTCAAATAATACATTTTTTCCTCATCAAAATCACATTTTTTTTTCAACCAAATGTTGAACCAGCACTATCAAGAATTATGGTTCCCTTTCCCCCAAGACCAACCACAGAGAAACAAAACAGAAGAAATACCAAAGAAAGAAAATGTATGAGAAATCCATGGGTTGATGGGATGATTTTGTGCTAGTATGATTTTGACTTGGGGCAGAAGGCAGCTAGGACAGTTGCAGGAGCTTAAGTCGGAAAGAACTTTTAGAGTTTTTTTTTTCTTACCCTGCAATTTCCTTAAAACAAAGAATGCTTGTCTTCTAATAGTCAAAGACTCAGAACTTTTGCCCAAGCATTTTTTTTTTTTTTTGCAGTATGCGGGCCTCTCACTGTTGTGGCCTCTCCCGTTGCAGAGCACAGGCTCCGGACGTGCAGGCTCAGTGGCCATGGCTCACGGGCCTTCCCGGACCGGGGCACAAACCCGTGTCCCCTGCATCAGCAGACGGACTCTCAACCACTGCGCCACCAGGGAAGCCCTCCCCAAGCATTTTTACAAGTAAATCAGTAATGTGCAAATGTCCTTTGTCCTTTCACAGTTCCTTGAGGAACTGTGAAAAAAATAAAGATATATTTCCTGGAAGCAAAGGGAGATGAGTAATCAGTATTTACTGAGCATATTTTCCATGCCAAATTACAAAGTGCTATGTTGTCTTTATCTTCTTCAGTCTATTCTCTTCCCTTGAGTGGAAGCCTGAGTAATCACCATTTTATAGATGAGTAAACTGAGACTCGTAAATTACTTAACCATATCACTGTGTTACAAGGATCTAAAGAGAATATAAACCTATTTATATATAATTTCAAGGCACAAGCCTTTTCAAATACACCAAAATTCTGTTAAGGTACTCAAAGTCATAGTACAACACATAATACCATCGATTGTGCGGTGTTCTAAAAGTATTGTAAGTAAATATCCCATAAGCAAACAAAAATTTTTGTCATAGATTGGTTTTTATTTTTATATTTGACATTGTTCATGAAAATTCTATCATCAATAGACATCACTAGTCAGATCCTCTAGCAGCAGAATGTAGGTGATAGAGCCAGACACTCACTTAATTTAGACCTAAAAACTTGCTCTGACTTGAATCAAGTTGGAAAAGAAATTATTTCTCTATATCCAGGAAAAAGGGATCTATTTCAACTACCTTGTATTTTTAAATAGGGGTCTAGCTCTTTGTTATATTGATTTTTAATAGCACCTAGCAAACATACTGTAGGCACCCCTCAAAACATGCCTGGGAAGTATAACTATCCATGTGACTTAGAGTTTTATTAGAAATGCAAATTAATATACACAAAAGCTAAGAGAAACCAAGATTACCCACAGAAGAAAATCTCTTTGTTTACCAGGGCTACCTCATGTTTACATACTTTTTTCCTGTCTTGACAAAGTGTTAAATATTAAAGAAAATGACTAAATACGGGTGAACTTAAAAAAGGTTGCTGGATGCAAACATAGTGATTTATTAGGTGACAACACATGCAGAGTAAGACTTCTCTGAAAAACATTTATAATAGTGATAACAGTAAATATTGTAAGAACTGCACACATCCATTTGCTAGAAATGCAGGTACCCTTTTGCTACTTACCCTTCTCCAGTCTTTCATTCTTCCAGAATGGCACTGTATACACTACAATGCGTTGAAGACACAAAACCTTGGTGATTTGACTTAGTCATTAGCAAATGAGCAATTGTCCATTGCCGTGGTCCTGTCATTTCAGATGTCTAGATTTGACTAACAAATCAAATTTTCATTTCATATTGAAAGTGAAAAGAGGAATCAGTGTTCCTCTCACACCATCCTAAGGTATTTAGTCACTTATTCATTTTTAGAAGAAAAATTCATTTGTAATTGTTAAGACTACCATTCAATTCTATTCACTGCCACCATTTTACGTGATGATAAGTCACTTGATCCTGACTCAAAATTCTCAATTAATTTCAATAGCAATTCGGTGTACATATTTAATACCAAGATCAAGGGGGATGGATTCTGTTCCCATTTCACAGCGTCTTCTGCTATCCTAGGAATCATTTCCCCTGCAGACACTACCTAGGTTAGACTGAAACAACTGTTGTGAAGGGTTGCTTTGCATCACATTCATTTTTAACTACTAATCAGAAAAACCTAATTAGATGTTCTATTTTCTTATTCCTCAATTTTTGAAAGTAGAGGCTTAAAAAGAATTCCTCCTCACTTGTTTCAATTATCAAGTTTTGTTTTAGTGAAGATATAAAATTTGGGTGTTGATTTCCCTGACATCTCAAACCAAAATTTTTAGGTGAAAAAAAAAGCTATTAGAAACTTAGTTATTTGTAATAAAATTATGCTAGCTCTACTTGACTACAGCTAAAGCTTTAGAAGTAAAGCTTTGAAATCTGTCACATGTCTTAAAAATAAAATTGCTTGAGTAGCTGAGGAGAACTGTATTAAAATGCAAATTTCCAGCTGTTAATATTTCTTCAAAAACCAATAATCCCTCAAGGCCACCAATGTGTCATAATACTTAATGGAAAAATATCCCTCAGGCAGAATGGCCTTTCTAAGTTGACTTTTGATTAAACTTAAAATATTATATGGTAAAAAAAATTTAAAATAAAAAAGGAACGTAAATATAGGACTCAACTGAAAAGTCATCCAACATGCAATGAAATGGGATGGGGAGACCCATCTTATGTCACTAATTTATGAGAAATACACGCTGTTTGAAAATTACCCATAATAATTGGTAACATAAAGTATATGCCTCTTCCAAAACCATTCAACAATTACATATTTGTGTTGGTTTAGTGTATGAAAGGATATTCCATTTTGGAACTGGTAATAGAATTATTTTTGGTAACATATACTCATTGGACAGAATGACAGAAACTAGACATAAGAATTAAATAGCTGTATTTTTAAAACAAGACTTCCATAGGTATTAGAATACAGAATAGTGGAGATTTGTGAAGAGTTTATCTATTGTGTGATATTTATGGAATTTATAAGAAATGAGACCCAATTATTTTAATATTTTATGAAAATTTTTGAATGTTCAGAGAAATTGAAAGAATTATACGTTGTACATCTATATATCTCCTACCTAGATTCTACAAATAACATTTTTTTTACTTGCTTGGTTACATGTGTAAGTGTTTGTACATTATAATGAGTAAGATTCTTACTCCAGAATGATTGATCCTGCATTGGTAAGGGTCTAGCCAATTCACTGGTTAATTAACTGAGTGGTTAAAAATTGAAAGATTCTCCTTGACATAGAATTTTCTAAAATTCACATTTTAAGTAGCTATATTAGAGCAATATCAATATATGGTTAGGGTAATTCAGTCAAATCTCTGATCCAAATGTGTCTGTGAATCTATTGAAAACAATAACCCAGATAGAGCAAATAGATGAATCACATTACTTAAAACACCTTTAAATTTCTCCTAAACAAAGAAAACCCTTGATCTAGTGTAGTTTTTTAATGTTATTTGTAGAATCTAGGTAGGAGATATATAGATGTACAATGTATAATTCTTTGAGAAATTAAGTAGTCCAATTCACTGATCTTCAATCCACCATAGGTAAATACCTCTAAATTTCTTCCTGTCATCCAAAGTGCTTTCTGTCGCATCAGCTGTCATTACTTTGCTCCAAGGTGTTATTTGCCTACCAACTAATGGCAACAAGGGGAACTAGTCATGAATTTATGGGTGCTTGTTTGCGCGTGTTCATCAATGAAAACACACATCCACTATGTGCTAGACAACCTCACAGGTGCAGCTGAATATAAGTGGTCCCAGGTTGCAGATAAATGACAAAGAGCATGTTTTAGATCTGAAAAATTCTGATTAATAAGGCACAAATGCTGTTTACAGTTAAAAAAAAAACTGTAAAAGAAAACTTTCCATTTTATTTAATTAAACTTGGTCAAATAAACAAGTTTTTATATGACACCTCAGATTTACTTAATGCTACATAGAGTGATCTTTAAGACCTGCCTCTTCTAACTATTGATTCCCCCACCTACTTTTTTTTTAACAAAGTTAGAGTTGTGTATGCCTTACGCATTAAAAAAAATTAATGACAAACTGAGAATCAGAAACCATACCACTTTTGATATTTATATGTCTAATAAATGGGTCTTTAAAAAATAAACTAGGATTAATATTTGAAAGATTCTTAGTTTACCAAGATCACTTGAAGAAAATAATAAATAAAATAATTTACTTTAGAATAACCCCCAATTCCTAAGATGAAAATCTT
Organism: Neophocaena asiaeorientalis asiaeorientalis; assembly: GCF_003031525.2. Lineage (NCBI taxonomy): Eukaryota > Metazoa > Chordata > Mammalia > Artiodactyla > Phocoenidae > Neophocaena > Neophocaena asiaeorientalis. Next base: position 7,520,807 of record NW_020175410.1, read on the forward strand.
GTGAATATGACAGCTGTGCTTTTTCGTGACTTTCCAGCATGAAAACAATATTGATATTTAAATGAATCAAAATAGAAATAAGTGCTTATGCAGGAAATCAGAGCATAAATAACACTATATACTCTACCTCCTTAAGTAAACTATATTCTAATTAATTAATAAAGCCCATTGAGCTACTTCCAATCCTCCAAACTACTGTGAATAGTTCCAGGGAGTTGGGAGAATTATTTGTTATCCAAATATTCCATGTCTCTGACCATGAACTCATCACTACTTCCAGTAAATTTGATAGAGATGTTCCGACACTTATCTTCTTCCCCTCAATCTTCTATTAAATATACTGCTGAAACAATCTTCCCATTCCTGATGCGTTTCAAGAATGAAAAGAAACCTTGAAACAATCCCCAAAAACAAATTCACTTTTCACAGGTTTGGAGCAGGCCCTATTCTGAGAGAGAATACATCACATTCTGATCCTACATCATATTCCCTTATCTCTTCTGATACACAGTATGAGGTAGCAACAATCTTATATTCCCAATTTTTCTTTTCTACTTATCCAATTCATGGAGAAAACTATATGTATATGTATATATAATATATACTCAGTATGTATTCTTATATAAATATTATACATATATATTCAACTGTGAAAAATGATAATCTACTCAACAAATGGAGTTGAAAAAATTGGATGCCCCCCCCCCAAAAAAAAGAAAAATGAACCTCAACCATTATCTTAGCCCATATGCAAAAGTTGATTTGGAATATATCATAGTACTAAATTTAAAAATGAAAACTGAATCTTAGACTCATTAAGATTTGTGTTCTAAGTCCCTTCTCCTTCAACCTGGGTAGGCTTGTGACTGCTTGACCCATAGATGTTGCTGAAAGGTTTATTCATGACTTCTGAGAACAGGTCATAAAAAGTGCAGCAGCTTCTGCCTTGATCACTAATTGAAACTCCAAGCCATTATATAAGAAACTCAACTACTTTGTGGCCATCTTACTGTAAGGAAGCCAAAGCCACATGGAGAGGTAGTGTATTATAGTCCAAGTTGAGCCCAGTCTTTGAACTGTCTCAGGCGTGTGCCAAGCCTCCATGTGTTTGCAGCTCCTAGTTGCTCAAGTCACCCCCATTCTATTCTTCCCAGCTGAGGCTCCAAATATTACGGAAAAGAGACATGATATCATTACTACGACTTGCCTGGATTCCTGTTCCACAGAATCCATGAGCATAAAAAAATTGTTTTTTCTGACACCACTACCAAGATTGTTTGTTACTAAGCAATAGATAACTGGAATATATACATGCACAAACTTCATATTTATAAAAATTTCCTGTTTAGAAAGCACAGGGAAATTACTCTTTAATTATACTAATAGAAGCAAATTGCTGGTAACTTCTAATTTTCATAACCTGTTCAGACTGAGTTCTGTGTCATAATAGAATTTTTTTTTAATTAATTTATTTTTGGCTGCGTTGGGTCTTCCTTGCTGCCTGCAGGCTTTCTCTAGTTGCAGCGAGTGGGGGCTACTCTTCGTTGAGGTGTGTGGGCTTCTCACTGCGGTGGCTTCTCCTGCAGTGGAGCACGGGCTCTAGGTGTGCCGGCTTCAGTAGTTGTGGCACACGGGCTTAGTTGCACTGTGGCTTGTGGGATCTTCCCGAACCAGGGCTCGAACCCGTGTGCCCTGCATTGGCAGGGTGATTCTTAACCACTGCGCCATCAGGGAAGCCCAATGACAGAATTTTAAATTTACTTAGCTGCACCATTTGCTAAGATAAATTGTTTTAAAATAATTTTTGTAAAGCCTAGTAAAACACCATAATATCTTAGTTACTTCTTATTTTCTCTCTCAGCCTTAAGAAAGTAGTTTTTATAATAGCTGAGAAGATTTGGGGGTTTTTTTCTTCCTCACTTTATTGGTTTAAAAAAAACAAACCCTATGATCTTCCAAATCTTTTAAAAAAGAATGAAAATGTTTCCTTATATCTACTCAAAAGAGGAAGGATTAAAAAAAAAAAAGAGGAAGGATAAGAATCAGTGACCAATATAGTAATTACTTTTGTAGTTTACAAAGTCCATCCATATGCATTTTTATTTGTTCTTCGTAACAAAGTAAGGAGAGAAAGTATTTATTTCCCCATTTTATAGGTGAGTAAGCCGAGTTCAAAATAATTGATGTGCCAAGGTGTCAAAACTGTTCACTAAGACAGCAATTTTAGGTCTCACTCTGACAGCCTTGAGAATGTACCTTTATAGTAACTATGATATATTTTACCACCTTTGTGTCATTGCTTTTGCTACTGTTTTCTTTTCTTGCTTGTATAAAATTGTACAAAACACTGTTATTTGGAAACGATACTGTACTCACCATAAGATGTGATTTCTAGGGGTAGGAGGAACGAACACCCAAGAGCAGTGACTATATGCCAGGAAGTGTTAAACTAATACTATCTCCATTTTGGTAATGATAAAATTCATTAACAAGAACACATCAAATTTTAGAAATAAAGAAGCACAGAAAAGTTTTGTAATGTACTCAGGATCCCAGAGGTAAAACACGTAAAGTCTGAGTTAATGCCCAAATCTTACTAAATCCAAAGGTTTCTGCTTTTTCTATGCCAGAAAGTCCTCTTGAGAATTACCTGTATGTCCATTTCATGTGTCAGTGTGGCCAGGTTGCAGTCCTCAGTTATTCAACCAAACACTGATCTAGGTGCTGTTTTGAACATATTTTAACAGATGTGATTCAATTCTATAACTAGTTGACTTTAAGTAAGGGAGATTATCCCAGATAATTTGCGTGGGCTTGATTCAGTAAGTTGAAATACATTAAAAGCAGAGCTGAGGCTTCCCTGAAGAAGTAGGAATTCTACCTGTGCACAGTAGCTTCAGCCCATGCCTGAGTGTTCCAGCTTGCCCTTCCTGACAACCTGCCCTATGGATTTTGGACTTGACTAGTCAGCACTCACAATTCTGTAAGGCAAATCATTTAAATAAATTGTTAATATGTATCTCCTATTGATTCTGTTTCTCTGCTTGGACTCTGACTGATACATACCCAAACAGTTAAATATTCTGAACCTTTGTTTCATAAAATTGATCTCTGTACCAGGAAAAAATTCTTTCTAAAAGTGGTTTCTTGCTTGATCAGTGTTGCTCTAGTGCTAGTTACCAGCCACCTCTCTACAGTTTGTTAATCACCCAATAGGTGTTATTCGCATATTTACAGGATCTTCAGCAGTATCCTGGATGTATTGGGGATACACTGAAGATCTTACCTGCTTTTTACCGCTAGGCCAAGGGAGTAAAGAGTTTTAGTAAGAAAATAGTGAAAAGCATCAGTGAAAATTCAGTTCACTTATGATTGCAGAGTGAATTCATGATTCCTAAATTCTCCTAGCTTTGTCATTCAGTTACTACTCCTGCCATTAATAATTTTAATTATATGATAGACAAATTGGAAATTGACAAAAGGTCCAATGAAGGTAAGCAAATTCTTGCAGGTTTTCAAAGAGTAGCTAGACTGTCATCTCTACCCAACAAGCATGGGCTTCTGATATCTTGGGAAAAAATTATGTCTAAAGAGTTTAGAAATAAGGGGATGAAAGGACAGAAAATGTATTTCCTTTTTTTTCTTTAGAAGTTGTGTAGCTAACTCAGGCCTATAAATAAAGTGTATATCCTTGTCCATATGTTAGAGCTGCTCAATTGTTTGAAGGTTATATTTTGGGTTTTGTATTTACTGGATAGAGGTTTTTACCCCACCTATCTTGATGCTTCATGTCCAGTAAAGACTTAGAAAACAAAGATTCATCTAATCAATTACGACAGATGTCTAAATATCCAGGAATATTTTCTAGATTTTAAAATTGTGAAATTGGTCCATCATGGTCCCATTAATTGCTCTGTAATAAATGCATAGCAGCTGACAAGATTCTTCCCTAATTGCAGGCTACCATAATGAGTAAGCACATCATACAATCTTTACACAATTTTCTAATGCCAGAATATAACAAATCTCCCCAAACAGACCTCTAAAATTATAAAGCAATTCACTATGAAAGCCTCCAAATGCTAAAGTTGCTTTCAAGCATAGTTTTGTGCTGCCAGCTGAGTAGCTGATTTTTCAGCTCTCTCTTATAAAGTATTTCTTTTTTTCCTGTTTCTGATCCTCTACCTTGCTGGGCAGCCTCAAGCCTGGTAGGATTCTTTAGTCTCAAACTAATTGGCAAAAATCCTCCTGGGAAGACAGATTTCCAGCATTTTAACATCTCAGACTATGTCTGTGATCTCGCCTATATAAGGGCTGTTGGACATAAGCAACTCAATGTTCAATCTGTCTAATGGCAAAATTAATGTGAAACTTGATTTTATTGTTATATTTTTCCTAGAGCCCCCCTGGTGCTTGCATATTAACATCAGAGTGAATTTCATTATTTTTCTGAGTTTATTATTATGTTCAGAACACTTAATCTTTTTTATACATTCTAACTAGAATACCATTCTTTTATTTTCCAAATTGTTCTCACAGAGATTATGTACTCTCAAAGTCATATTAAATCCTAGAGCAAGGAATAAAGTTTGGTTTTCTGCTATTTAATTCAATTTGCTTATGTATATTTGCTCTGCCTACTTTTTTGGTTTTTTGCTTCCCCTTCTTCTCATTCCATACTTGCTGACACCTCTCCAAAAAGAAATAAGCTTAAAGAAAGGAAAAATAAGCATACATATGTCAGAATAAGTGCTCTGACACTTATGTGTTGACAATCCCTCCCTCCCTACCCTCATATCATTGGCTGGCATGTACATCATGCAAAACAGCTCGCAGTTTTGAGGGGTCTAGAGGTTCTCAGGTGCAAAGTATCATTACAGAGTAATAATAATGCTCTTTTGTCACCCATCAGTCTGGACTGGAACCAGGACTGACTGAGGACTCTGACCTCATGACCTCAATTGTTTTTAAAGTCCTCTCAGTTCTTGTTTATTGTCCTCTCTATAGTTTTCTACCATTTTTTTTTTTACAGAAAAGAATTTTATGTTCCACTCAAAGTATTTCAAAGTGATGTTCTATGTAATTATAAATCTGTATCTGATATAAATCAGATCTGTAGCTAAATGTACTATACAAAGCACTCGAGTCAATGCTGCTAGCTTTTGTAAGGTGCCCAAGTGACGTGTTTTCCAAAACAAAACAAAGTCCTGTTTCCATAAAACTTATTTATAGAATATGAATACCAAAAAAAAGTTCCTGAAAACAGCTAATTCCTTGTCTTATAATAAATAAACTGCAACTTATTAACAAAGTTTCTCAAAAATCACTTTAAGGAAATTTCACGGAAGCTCAATCCCCAAAAATCTTATTTTATACATTGTAAATCTTTGAAAGTGACTTACAACTAATAGAACACAAAACTTATTTAAAATTAAGTTGGTATTAATTTATATTACAGTTCAAATTTTCCAAACTATACAGTAAATGAATTCCAGATTTCGAAAAGAAAGCCTCCAAATAAAATTTTATTTTAATTCATAAAGTTACATTTAAAATTTATATACTTAGAGAAACTACAGTACTCTAGGCCTACAAGATAAATAGGGTTTCAAAATCACTTTCAACTGTATACACTTATGTATAATAAATATGCACATATAAATGCATACATTTGGCTAAATTAATAAAGTTATTATGAATTCCTACAGCAAACGTCTATTTCATATCTGCTTTCCAAAGATTGGTTGGGCTTATGCAAAATTAATCCACATAATTTTATGATGACATCACTATTCTAGAGTTATTTACCCTTACTAATTTGAGTAAGGGCTATGAAAAAGAAGGAAAACAAATTTCTATCATGGAAATATACCAATTTGCAGCTAGAGGTGCCTCCTGTTTGTTGTAATTTAGATATATCTGGAAAATGCTGGTAAATATTGGATATTCCCTAAATATGATTTTATTCAAAGTAATCTATCATGAAAAATGAAGAGATCATTTCACGATAAGATTTTACTGGTGTAACTGTGAAACAAACATTATCAATCATTTACTCTGGGCTTAGGTCATTAGAAAGAAGAACAAAATCATTGAACTATTGTTGCTTGAGATAACACTGCTTGAAATTAAGGGATAGCTACTTTTTCGTTTTTGTCATTTTCAGGAAGCAATGCTCTTTGAACAAAAAACATTTTTTAAAATGCTGTTCATGCAGCAAAGAACTACTATAATTTTAAAACTGCCATTCACTAATCTTCTGTGGGTATAATATCTTATATCCAGTACCAAAGGCTGGCGGCCCAAGAAAAACAAAAATCACCCCCGTTCCATCTGAATATTGTAGCTGATTTATTACTTCATGAGGTCCAATCAAAGCCCCACCTTCACCCTATAGCTTAATTTTAAAAATCAAATTGCTTCTCAGTAATTGTCTGTTCTATAATACACTTAATCAATAGTTGCAGCTTATTTATTTCTCAATGAAAAAAGGAAATTTTAGTAAGAAAAAGAGTTCAGTACTTGTATGTATCGATAGTTGCATGGCAAACACCTCTGGCAAGAAAATCCACCACTAAACGTCATATTGTTAATTTACCAAGCCCTTGGGTGTGCAGCACAAAAGGAAGTAAAGAAAAATGATAACAATTACGTTAGTGAGTTCTATTCAAATTGGTCCGTATACAACTTTGCTCTCCCTCATGAGGAGAGACAATGCTAAACAATAACAGGAAACCAGGCTGCAAGCTAAGAATCTTGGCTTTAGTCGAAATTAGATATGTGGTTACTACACAGTCAAGATAGTACTGGTGATGCAGGGGTGTAGAGCATTAGACAAAAATGGACTAAAACCCAGAAGTGGTCTCAGGGTTGAAGAAACTAAGATTCTTTATTTCCTAAGGATTTAAGTCTTTAACTCTGGGGACTTGTCCTAACACTTAACTTAGTCAATTCTTTGGCGATCTGATTTCACATTTCCTTAATACCTGTGAGTATCCATCCTAATAAATGAAATTCTTCTGCAGTGCAACCTGGAAGTAGCTATGAAAGTAAAGTAACAGGACTGCAGAACAACCAGTCCTTACCGAAGTAAGCCAATTCCTTGACCTTGAAAACTACTGCTGATCACCAGCCCAGAAGCTACGTAACTTTTATTTGCATAAGTGATGTTTTGGTCATTGTTAGTGCTTCTGATAAGACTTGTACACTTTAACTTATAAATCATCTGACAACTGAGTTTAAAAGTTAGCATCTGATTAGCACCACAGCAATACTCTGAGAACAAGAAGCTCTCAATTTGTTTTTATATTCTCCTGGCACAAAGTGGACAGCTGTTGAAAGTCAAGGCTTCAGAGAACCTTGATCATTCCAGTGAACCTTGTTTCACTGGCTCCAAACAGGATTTTAAAAGATGTGACAACTAACAGTATCATGGACATTCAGCATCTCCTAATTCATCTAATGTATCCTCCTCTTAATCATCTAGAGCAATAACAAGCTAACTAAAAAAAAAAAAAAAAAAGAGTAAAATAAAAAGACAATTGATTATTACAATATTAACCAATATAAAAAAGGCACATAGTCATTTGAGAACATGAAAACATGAGAATTCAGGGAACAAAAGCTTCAGCCTCAACGTAAGGCCAGACTAGTCCATGAGCCAGGTAAGAGGAACATGAGAAAAATCACCAAGTTGAAGCTGAATTTCCAAAGAACATTTGGTGTCAGGAGCATACACATTATTTTCAATTTGTCAGAATACATGACATTTATATATTAGTTTGGATTTCCTCTGGAGTAGAACATTGGCAATGGGATATTTCTGGGCTAGGTATTATCCTAATTTTATTTTACCTCAAATGAGTGTAGTGGAAAGTAAACAGGTTTGAGGTGTGAACAGAATGAGTTTGAATTCAAGCCCTCCTTTGTATCCATCCTCTCAAACAAATTATTTTTCCTCCCTGAGACTTTTATTTAACTTTAAGAAATGAAGTATTTAATGTCCACATCACAAAGATGTTTTTAAGGTTTAAATGAGATAACTTGTGTTAAATATTGAGCAGTTGCTCAATAGTCTATATTCTGCTTCCACAATTTAATATTTGAACAATACACTCCAATATTTGAACTTACACTCCAATATTCTCTAGAATCTTTGCTTTTAATAAAACAGTAGTTGTCATGAGAAAAACCATGATTTTCCATCCTAAAAGATGGGGAACAGTATCTGTAAGGGTAAGCCTACTCTCAATTTTATTAAGGCACTCCCCAGAACTAACCACTCCACCTTTGTGCACCTTCTGAAAACTTATGGACAGTTTAGCTCCAAAATGCATAATAAAGAGGAATTTCTCATATAAACAACCTAACTTTACACCTTGAAGAGCTAAAGAAAGAGCAAACTAAGTACAAAGTTAGCAGAAGAAAAGAAATAAAGATTAGAGCAGAAATAAATGAAACAGAGGCCAGAAAAGAAGAATCAATAAAGCTAAGAGTTGTTTTTTGAAAAGATAAACAAAATTGACAAACTTTTAGCTAGACTAACCAAGAAAAAGATTCAGATAAAATTATAAATTAAAGAGGAGACATTATAACTGATACCACAAAAATACAAAGGATCATAACAGACTACTATAAGCAATTATATGCCAACAAATTATTTAACCTAGAAAAAAATGGATAAATTTTACTAATATTGAATCATGAGGAAATATAAAATCTGAACAGACCATTAATGAGTAAGGAGATTGAATCAGTAGTCAAAAATGTCCCAACCAAGAAAAACCCAAGACAATATGGCTTCATTGGTAAGTTCTACCAAATATTTAAAGAATTAACACCAATCCTTCTCAAACTCTTTCAGAAGGAAGGAAAAGGGAATGCTCCCAAACTTACTTCTCCAGGCCAGCATCACCCTGATAACAAAGCCAGATAAAAACAGCTTAAGAAAAGAAAATTACAGGCAAATATCCATGATGAATATAGATGTAAAAATTCTTGATACTAGCAAACTGAATTCAACAGCACATTAAAAAGATCATATATCATGACCAAGTGGGATTTATGCTTGGAATGTAAGAATAGTTCAGCATATGCAAATCCACAAATGTGATACACCACATTCATAGAAAGGAGGATAAAAATCACACAAATGTCTCAATAGATGAAGAAAAAGTACTTGACAAAATTCAGCCTTCTTTCATGATAAAAACTCAGCAAATTAAGTATAGAAGAAATGCATACCAACAGAATAAAGGCAATATATGACACACCACAACTAGTATCATGTTCAATGGATGATCAGATTGATCCTCCAAGAGCAAGAACAGACTGATTCTCTAAGATCAGGAGTAAGACAAGGGTGTCTACCCCAACCACTTCTATTCAATGTATTACTGGAGGTCCTAGCAAGTGTAATTAGGCAAGAAAAAGATATAAAAGGCATCCAAATAGGAAAGGAAGAAGTAAAATTATCTCTGCTTGCAGACAACAAATTAGGAATGTAAAAATGGAATATAAAAATAGTTCAACATATGCAAATTAACAAATGTGATATACCACATTAATAGAAAGGAGGATAAAAATCAGTTTATTGGTGCTCTTTAGTGTTTTCCATGTATAAGACAGAAAACATTAAGACCACCAATAAACTGTTAGAAAACACTATATACATAGTGTATACATAGAAAACACTAAAGACTACCAATAAACTGTTAGAACTAATAAACAAATTTGGTAAAGTTGCAGAATGAAAAATCAACACACAAAAATCAGTTGCATTTCTATACACTGACAAGAAACTATCTGGAAAAGAAAAAATAATTCCATTTACAACAGCATCAAAACAATAAAATATTTTAAAATAAATTTAACCAAGAACATTAAAGACCAGTACACTGAAAACAGTAAGACTAAGACTTTGATGCAAGAAATTAAAGAAGACACAAATAAATGAAAAGATATCCCATGTTCATGGATCTGAATGATTAATATTGTTAAAATGGCCATGCTACCAAAGCAATCTATAGATTTAATTCAATCTCTATCAAAATTTCAATGGCATTTTTCATAGAAATAGAAAAAACTATCCTGAAATTCATAAGGAACTGCAAAGTTTTTGAATATTCAAAGCCACCATGAAAAAAAGAACAAAGCTGGAGGCATCACACTTCCTGATCTCAAACTAAGCTACAAAGCTATAATAATGAAGACAGTATGGTACTGGCATAAGAACAGACACATAGACAAATGGAAGAGAATAAGGAGCCCAGAAATAAGCCCATGCATATATGTTCAACCCCTTTTTGATGAGGCAGCCAAGAATACACAATGGGGAAATGATATTCTCTTCAACAAATGGTGCTGGGAAAACTGGATGTCCACAACTTGCAAAAGAATGAAATCAGACCTCTATCTTACACCACTCAGAAAAATTAACTCGAAATGGAATAAAGACTGAAATGTAAGATCTGAAACTTTAAAACTCCTAAAAGAAAACAGAGGGGAAAAGCTCCTTAACATCAGTCTTGACAATGATTGATTGATTGATTTATGGCTGCATTGGGTGCTGTGCGTGGGCTTTCTCTAGTTGTGGAGAGCAGGGGTTACTCTTCATTGTGGTGCACGGGCTTCTCATTGCGGTGGCTTCTCTTGTTGTGGAGCGTGGGCTCTAGGGTGCACAGGCTTCAGTACATGTGGCATGTGGGCTTTAGTAGTTGGGGCTCATGGGCTCTAGAGCACAGGCTCAGTAGTTGTGGTGCACGGGCTTAGTTTCTCCGCAGCATGTGGGATCTTCCCAGACCAGGGCTCAGACCCATGTCCCTTGCATTGGTAGGCAGATTCTTAACCACTGCACTAAAAGGGAAGCCCAATAATGACATTTTTATACACAACACCAAATGCCCAAGTTATGAAAGCAAAATCAAGAAGGGCTACATCAAACTAGAAAGCTTCTGCACAGCAAAAAAAATAATCAACAAAGTGAAATGGTAACACATGGAATGGGAGAGAATACTTGAAAACCATATATCTGATATGGAGTTAAAATCCAAAGTATATAAGGAACTCATATAATTCAACAGCAAAAGAAAAAAGAAAAAAAAAGAATGCAATTAAAAAACAGACTAAGAACCTGAAGAGACATTTTTCCAAGGAAGACATACAAATGGCCAACAGGTAAATGAAAAGGTGCTCAATATCACTAGTCAAAAAATCAAATCAAAACCACAAATGAGGTTTATTCCTAGATATTTTATTCTTTTTGTTGCAACGGTAAATGGGAGTGTTTTCTTGATTTCACTTTCAGATTTTTCATCTTTAGTGTATAGGAATGCCAGAGATTTCTGTGCATTAATTTTGTATCCTGCTACTCTACCAAATTCATTGATTAGCTCTAGTAGTTTTCTGGTAGCATCTTTAGGATGCTCTATGTATAGTATCATGTCATCTGCAAACAGTGACCGCTTTACTTCTTCTTTTCCGATTGGGATTCCTTTTACTTCCTTTTCTTCTCTGATTTCTGTGACTAAAACTTCCAAAACTATGTTGAATAATAGTGGTGAGAGTGGGCAACCTTGTCTTGTTCCTGACCTTAGTGGAAATGTTTTCAGTTTTTCACCATTGAGGACGATGTTGGCTGTGGTTTTGTCATATATGGCCTTTATTATGTTGAGGAAAGTTCCCTCTATGCCACTTCATAATAGGAATTTCGGATTAAGAGACAAAACACATGGGGAAAAAAACCTAATCACATTTTTTAAAATATAAATTTATTTATTTATTAAAAAAAACCACAATGAGAAATACACCTCAAACCTTTTAGAACAATTATTATCATAAAGACAAGAGATAATACATGTTGGTGAGGATGCAGAAAAGAGAGAATCCTTGTGCACTGTTGGTGGAAATGTAAATTGGTACAGCCACTAAAGGAAACAATATGCAAGTTCCTCAAAATCTTAAAAGTACTAGAATTACCATATGATTTGGCAATCCCACTTCTGGGTATATATTCAAAGGAGAAAAGATTACCACCTTGAAGAGACATGTGCAGCCCCACATTCATTGTAGGATTATTCACAAGAGCCAAGACATGGAAAAAATCTAAGTTTCCATGGAGAGATGAATAAAGACAATATGATATATAGACATAGACATAGATATATACAATGGAGTATTTTTAGCGATGAAAAGTAAGGAAATCTTGCCATTTGCAACAACATGGATGAACATGAGGGCATTATTTTAACCAAGTCAGACATAGAAAGACAAATGTTGTATGACCTCACTTATAAGTGGAACTTCAAAAAGTTGAACTCATAAAAGCAAAGAGTAGATTGGTCATTTCCAAGGGCTGTGGAATAAGGGAAATGGGGAGATGTGAGTCAAAGGGCACAAACTTTCAAGTTTAATAAATTCTGGAGATCTACAGTACAGAATGGTGATTATAATTAAGAACACTTTATTGTACACTTGAAATTTGCTAAGAGTGTTCTTATCACAAAAATAAAGTAACTATGAGGTAATGGATGTGGTAACTAACTTTACTGTAGTAATTATTTATATATAATCTTTGACTTTTACACCTTAATTTCTTTTTCATTTAAATTTACACAATGTTATCTGTCAATTACACCTCAATAAATCTGGAGGAAAAAGTGCATAATGTCTTAATTAAATTAACTCCACGGCTCAATGTACAATTGAGTAAAACTTGACACCCCATTTGTTACAGACTCAATTCATTTACCACTCAGATTTGGTCAGCTGCACCTGCTCCCTAGGCATTGGCCACTTGATCAAAGGTGGGTCCGGGCCATCATCACCTTGTCCTCATTATTATCACCCCAGTTTGTTCAGGCTCCTCTACAACAGGCATAAATTAATGCACTCTCAAGAACTTAGTGAATAACATTATAATTTTAAAAGTAGCTTATGTTCTCCTTATATCTTAAAAAAATCATTCTCCCACCATCACATCCAACTTCTTAATTATGAAACACTTAAGAGTAGGAAACACCTAATGTGTTCATTTGCTATCATATACCTTCCTTTAAAACCTATTCTCATATTTAAGTCTTTGATTATAGTAAAAGTATCTATAAGAAAACTATTTCAATTTTTTTTTCGCTTTTGCTTTTTCCTAATTCTTTAATACTACTACATTTGTGGCTTCAGAAATATTTGAAAATCCTGAGAACAGGCACAATAGCATTAAAAGGTTTAAAGAAGCTATACAATGAATAGATGGGCAGTGAAATTTACAAAAATGTGCACTGACATTTTAGGAGAAGGCCTAATTGTATTTTTTAAATATAATAACTAAGGAATATTAAATAATCAATCTCATTCTGCCTGCCTCACACTTGAACTTCTATCTCGCTATCGCAAGTGAATTGTTTTGTGAACTTTTGTCAGGTTCACTCAATCTCTGCTAATGTTTTACTGATGTTTTGATTCAACGTAGCAGATATTTTATCTTTTCTTACATTTTCAAACATCTATTTGAGACACATGGGATTTGTTTCTATTACATTTCCCAGAATATGCTTGTGTTTGGGTAGTAATGAAGAGAAGAGAAGGGCATAGACAATTTAAAGTATGGCTAATCTCAATGCTATGTAGATCTAATTTTATAAAGTAGTTTAATAATTATAGTCAAATACAAATAAACATGGTTTTCTGTGAATTTTCTTCAAATGAAATGACCAGGTTCTGTATGATCTGACCTTACCTGCCTTATGCAACTCATTTCATGGCACTCCCCTCACATCCCCCCTGCATTCGTTCTTTGAAGATATAGTGCATCTTTCCTCCTGAAGGCCCTTGGACATGTTTTTATTTTTGCTAGAATGTTGTTTCTACTCTCTCCTCTTTTGCATATTAATCGCTTCTCCTCTTTCAAAGCTCAAACCAAACATCACTTCCTCAATGTTGTCTTTCTACAGCTATATATTAGGTTGTGCAGAGAAGCAGAACCAAAAGGATGTGAATAAAGAGAGATTTATTTTAAGGAATTGGCTCACACAATAGTGGGGGATGCCAACTCCAAAATTTGCAAGGCAGTCCAGCAGGCTGGAGACCCAAAGAGCCGATGTTGTAGTATTGAGTTCAAAGGCAATCTGGAAGCAGAATTCTTTCTTCCTTGGGGACCTCAGCCTTTTTCTCTCAAAGCTTTCAACTGATTACATGGGGTCCACCCATATGTGGAAGAGGTAATCGGCTTTACTCAAAGTCTACTGATTTAAATGTTAATCTTATCCGAACAATACCTTCAAAGCAACATCTACACTAGTGTTTGACCAAATATCTGGGTACTGTGGTCCAGCCACGTTGACACGTAGGATTAGCCATCACAGATTGACAATTCTCCACACACAATTTGGCCAAGATTCCCTTTTTTAAGTGTCTACTCCTGTCATTATTTTCCCTTATAGCACCTATAAAAATTGTAATTCAATGACCCGTTATGTAATTACTTGTATAATGTATTCTTCCAACTCTGAAATGCTATGTCCATTAAACCAAAAGCCTACTTACAAGTTGTGTTATGTTTATAGATGAATACTCAGTAAACATTCAGTCATCTACTCAGTAAGTTTTATAGAGTCTCCTCTTAGTAATTGGTACTGAGGACTTAACATTTTAAAAGACATAGTCTCCACCCTCTTAGAGAGTAGTAAGAAGGACAGTAAATAGGCAGTTTTAATGTAGTGTGATAAATGTCAACTGGGTTCTGTGCGAACTTACAGAGAAGAGGCACTGAACCTAACCTGGAGGTTTAGGGAAAGCTCTCAGAAAAAGTGGTATCTAATTGGAGACACCAAGAAATAATAGTATTTAATCAGGCAAGGTTATATGCAAGGGAAGGGAAAAGCTACCCAAAGGTGAAAACATACTTGGAATATTGATGAAATTTTGGAACTCTGTAGGATAGAAGAGTATGTTAGGGGTAAACAGAGTGGCAAACCTCAGTGAAGTTTGCTCTTGGACTGTGAGGGTAATATTGACACTATCCTGCTCACTGCTAAGAGTTCCAATTTTCTATATTCCTGGCTCCACTTCTTCCATATGTAGTTCCTCTGACAACTCTACTAGGTAGAGTTCACATGACTGTTGGTAGAATGTATTTTTGATTCATTAAAACTGCCAAATATTTCCCTACGTTAATACATTCCAGGATTTGCCTACATTAATTTTTTCACAGAGTCTAGAACTTTTGACATTCTCAATGAATTTTTGTTCATGGTAGTGAAGACTCATATTGTACCCAGTGAAATAGTTATAACTTAAATAGTCCCTAAAATTAAACTTAGAATATTTTATATGTAGGGTGATTACAAGTACTTATGCAAATACGTAATTTTAATTCTTAATGTTATTATTTAAAATATTCAAATTAAAAAAAAATAACCCTTGCAAGCTTTTTAAAGAGTCATTTAGGCAACAAAATAATTATCTGATGCATAGCAGGCACTGGGCTAGGTAGTGAACACAAAAATAAAAAAGATACAGTTGAATTCCAGTGAAATTTATTCTATTAAACACATTATTTTATACGTTATATGCGACTCCACTATCATCAGTTTTATTCAACATTATCTATTTTTCCATACCCCCACTGTGAAAGGCAAATTCACGTTGAAAACACTAAAAGCTTAGTGGATTGGTGAGGTGTAGAATTAAAAATGAAAGGAGTGGTTGCTAACTGGTATATATAGAATGGCAGTTAAAAAAAAAAAAATTTAGAGAATTGGAAAGGAAGAAATAAAATTGTCATTATCCACAGACAATATAAACTATATTTTAAATCCCCCCAAAAGCTCTGGTTGAATTACTGGTATTAATAATAATAAATTTTAAAAGCCCACTGAATTCAGATTCTTTTTTTTTTTTTTTTTTTTTGCGGTATGTGGGCCCTCTCACTGTTGTGGCCTCTCCTGTTGCGTTGCGGAGCACAGGCTCCAGACGCACAGGCCCAGCAGCCATGGCTAACAGGCCCAGCTACTCCGCGGCATGTGGGATTTTCCCAGACCGGGGCACGAACCCGTGTCACCTGCATTGGCAGGCAGACTCTCAACCACTGCGCCACCAGGGAAGCCCCCAGATTCAATTTTTAAAAGTCAATTGTATTTCTAAATACTGTGAAGCAATATTTAGAAAAAATTAACATACCATTTAAATACATCATTAAAAAGAAAGCAATAAATCTGATAAAGAACATGCAAGATCTCAGAGTAAAACTGTAAATCATTAATGAAAAACTAAGGAAATTCTCAATAAATGGGGTAATATAGATTTTTATGGTTTAGAAGAGCATACACACAAAATCCCATCTCCTCTTTCTCTAGAAACTATAGAAAGATGCACAGCTTCTGCAAAATGAGGGCATAGCAGCAAGGAGGAAAACTGAATACCAGACACAGAACACACATGCTCCAACCAGGGGAACAGAATAAGCAAGTCCCAGAATGACAACTGGAGAACATCCAGTCCAAACTGAAGCAGAAAGATGGAGGGATTCCAGAGAGATGTCTCCAAGGAAATGGGCAAAGGAAAGGGCAGAGGGCAGAATTCTAATAAATTTGGATTTACATAAAATATTTACAATTTTGATGGAAAATTTGGTAAAAATAAGTGATGACAGAAAGCCTGAGCAAAAAAAAAAATAATTACAGGAAAACTGAACAAAAAACAGAAATGCAATCTATAATATACATTTGGGCAGGAAACATACTTACATAGCTATAATAATATGAATGTTGAATATTGATTTAAACAACTGGATGCAGGAGGGCTATCTTATCTTCTCTAATAGGAAATCAATTTTACATGTAAAATTGACAACCAAGTGGTATGAGTAGAAACACATTACTTAGCCATATGAAGTTGCAAATTTGGGAAGGGGTCTTGGAAATATTGATGACTGGATCAAATATTACATTTTCCTATAAAGGAAAGTAGATATATGTACCTATAATTATATGTGTATATTTATAGATATGTACATTAAAAATATACATGTATTACTTTGATACAAATAATAATTTTAAAATAAGACACTGTCCCTACTTTCAAGTTGACCACAATTTTTTAACTATCTCTGAGACCTCACTCTTCACAGCATTTTAAAATCTTATTAATGTGAATAATATTTAACACCAAATATTACAGGTGTTTCCAGATATTCAATTAAGAAACTTGCCAAACTGGGTTTATCTCTGAGATGGTGTACTTGCAATTCAGAGCAGCTACCTCCAGAGGGTGGCGATGTCTTGCTGTCTAGTTATCCAATGTATGGCAATATAAATATATCCTTTGTTCCCTAATTTAAAATCGTTTCCCTATTTACTTTAATGAATGTGAGATTTTGATTTCCATTTATTCTAGAACAATTAGGATTCAGATGTCACATACTGGCAACCAGCATCAAAAGTGTTGATTTGGGGGGGCTTCCCTGGTGGTGCAGTGGTTAAGAAACCGCCTGCCAATGCAGGGGACATGGGTTCGAGCCCTGGGCCGGGAGGATTCTACATGCCGTGGAGCAACTAAGTCAATATGCCACAGCTACTGATCCTCGCTCTAGAGCCCGTGAGCCACAACTACTCAGCCTGCGTGCCTAGAGCCCACGCTCCACAACAAGAGAAGATACCGCAATGAGAAGCCTACACACCACAGCAAAGAGTAGTCCCTGCTTGCCGCAACTAGAGAAAGCCTGCGCACAGCAATGAAGACCCAACACAGCCAAAAATACATTTATTTTTTTAAAAAAGTATTGATTTGGGGAAAAGTCCCTATTTGTGTTATACCCACCCTCCCAATCCCTGTCCTACCACCATTCCCCTCTCCCTTTATGTATTTACCTCAACCTGCCTGATTCCTAAAGATCATTGCTTTTAGAATTCCAGGTAAGTATCAAAAAGTAACCCTAGGTCTAGTATTTTACCTTTCCCCTATTAATGCCACTTTGATGGGAGAGTCTTTCATCATTAGCTTTTTCAAGCTGGGTATCACAACTGTTGTTTCTCTGGAGTATGAGGTATAACTATGCCAGTTGCATCATATAGTTAGATTTTATTTATGTATCCAGCACACAGAAAGAGGAATCCCTGCATCCCACTTCTTGCTCTCAAGATTACTAATCTATCTTTTCTTCATGCTTGCTTTCCTCTATTTTATTTTGCTGTTTATATCTATTTAAATACTGAACTCCAAGTCCTATAAATCTTTTGAATTTTGCCATAGATATAAGGAATTAGTGATTTATAAACACAATTATATTTTAATCAAAAGATTCATTTTACAGCAGTATAAAAATTAAAGGAAGTCATTAAAAAAGCATTGTTTCTATCTCAAGATTCACCTTAGTGCAGCAACTGTCTACCTGTATAGTTTAGTAACCTACAAACCATTATTTTCCTCTAGCCACAAATGCAGAACAACATAAATGCTAACAGAAGTATCTGTGAAGATGGAAATGTTCTATATCTGCACTGTGTAATATAGTAGCCATTAGCCACATATGGTTATTAAACACTTAACATGTGACTAATGCAACTCATTGGATTTTTAATTTAATTAATTTTAATTTAAATAGCCACATTTGGCTAGTAGCTATCACATCAGACAGTACAGGTCTATAGACTAAAATCAGCACAAAAGTAATTCTTTCCCACAGTGTGCCCAAGAGAGGAAAACGTTGCACACTCTCCTAGTTTTGGGGCACTACAATGTGCATTAGCATGGTAAAAGCCCTAAGAGGGCCTAGTAAGAGAAACTGGTTTGATTAACTCATCACTTCTCAAACATATTCAGCCAAGGACCCCTCTGTATGAGTTACTACCTCATGAGACTTTTATTCCAGGGAATAGAGTTTAGAAAATGCAACTCTGAAAGTTGAACCTAATAAATTAATAATATTTTTGTGACAAATACAGTAGGCTCAAAAATTTTTCTAGAAAGAAACTAATTAGGTGGTACACAGGCTTTGACATCAGACTACCCAGGTTCAAATTCTGACTCTAGCTTTTGGCAAACTGCCTGAACACTCAGTCTCTGCAGCCATAAATACAAGGGAAAATGAGTATTCCACAGGATTACTTTGAAAATAAATATGATACCATATAAATTACATAGAACTACTGCTGGCATATTGAAGTTCTCAATAAACACTTGCCATTATTATAATCTACTGTTCTTTGGCAAGGTCGTTTATTTATCATTCCTTACGGTATCAATGTGTGCATAATAAACGATTATGCTGATATCAACACAGTATCAATATCAAAGACAGCATCGTACTAGTTCACTCCACCTTTGCTATGAACACTTGAATTAGGTAAAGAACCAGAACCTTTAGATGTGGAAAGAGAAAAAGTTAAAGACTGCCGACACAGAGATGTTACAGAGAAAGTTAAGAAATTTCTCCTACAGAAGTCTCTAAAATGATACCTAACAAAGGTTCACTTAGAAATGCAACCAGGTCTTCCTATCTTGGCTCTTACACGTGTAAAGGCACATACCGCAGCTATTTCAATTTGCATAGAGAAAACCAGAGTAAGTAAAGAAGTAATCTGGATGAGATACTATTATTCCCTTTTTATCCACACCTCAACCCTCCCAAATGGATTCAAGAAACTGGGATTGTTAGTTATAGGGAGACCCAAAGTTGTTCCTCATATTTTACAATGATTAAATTTCACACTGTTAGGTACACAATGACAATAAAAACAGTTGGCTATTTATTCTGATCAGTAATTGATAATTTCTGACATTGAGTAGTATGATACACATAGATTATATTGATATTCAGCTTGAAAGACAGTAATTATAGATTTTTTTTAATTTTGTTTTTGTTTTCTGTTTTTTCCCATTCACTCTTGTAATAACTGCCATCTTCTCACAGCCATTGCTTCTTCAACCATAAGACAATGAGGGTAAATAGGAGTGCCCTTGCAAATATCTGTACTTACTTCATTGTATTTATGAGATGCTACCGTTGCTTGGCTAAGAACCATCTTTATTAAATTCTCATGTTTCAGTGATTCTTAGATCAACATGATTCATGATTCTTAGATCAACACGTACTAATAGCTTTTTCTCTCTCTCTAGATCATGGAAAACTGATATTTAAAGGTATTAACTCTACAGAAGGGACCAAAAAAATAAAAAACCTGTAATAAAAAAGGCTCCTTTATGTTAGTTCCTTTCCCAAAGCAAACATGGGAAAGTTTGCAAAGTCCATTTATAAGTATTTCCAATTTCTATGTTTTAAAACAAAATTATGGACTTCTTAACGACAGAGACTGTATTTTGCTTCATTAAGCATGCTTAGCTACTGTTTGGAAATAAGGAGCCCTCTGAAATTAGAAAAAGCTAGAGCTAAAAATGCTTCAAACACAAAAACCTGCAAAACCAACATACACTCATCAGTACTTTGACATCTAATGCAGCATTGGTTCCGGGAAACCTTGAGAAGTATAAAAGTTCATTACTAACAGTCGTTTAATTGTAGGGTTAATCCATACAACTAGTATTCTGTGGCTACTTCTCAGTCCCCTAAGGTTTTTAGCTCCCACTCATGGGAATTCAGCATGCCTGGCAAGGAAATTCTGCCAAGGGTCTAGAGTACCAGATGAATTGACTGATTTGTTTGTTCTGGGTAAGCAAAGCCTATATAAGGCTGTCTAAGACACTGGACCATGGTTGTAAGGAGGACAGCAAAAGGGCATGCTCACTCCCAGTTCATAAGTGTAAGATGAAGTTACAAATAAGAAGACAAAGATAGAATCCATTAAAAAAAAGAAGACAGACTGGGCTTCCCTGGTGCCGCAGTGGTTGAGAGTCCGCCTGCCGATGCAGGGGACACGGGTTCGTGCCCCGGTCCGGGAAGATCCCACATGCCACAGAGCGGCTGGGCCCGTGAGCCATGGCCGCTGAGCCTGCGCGTCCGGAGCCTGTGCTCCGCAACGGGAGAGGCCACAACAGTGAGAGGCCCGCATACCGCAAAAAGAGAAAAAAAAAAACAGACTAAGTATGATTAGATTATTTCATTCATGCATTCATTTATCCATTAATTCAAAACTGATGATTAAGCATCTCCTTTGTGTTAGGTGTTGGTGATAGGTTAGTGAATAGTGTGCACTAAGGGACCACTACTTTTTCCATAATAATTCATTTAGGTAGTAAATTCAATCACAGTAATGAGAGCTGTCCAAATAATGTGCTACACCTCCCTCTCATTATTGAGAAATACAAAAATCGGAACTAGCAAGTTAAAACAGACCTTCATCATCCATGCTGATGAGAAAACTGCAAAAACCTCAAACACCTAGCTCAATTCCATGTAGCCGGGTCATTCACTGGTAAATCCTAATTAGATCTCAGGTTTCTTGACTCTCAGTCTAGGACTTTTTCCATGCTACAACTTTTTCTGTATTCTTCTATGAATAATGGCCCTGTCACCTTAGGATCCTCAAACTCAAGGAATAGTCGACTCTGATCAGTCAATAGAAGAGTTGTATCTTGATAAAACACTGATTGAGATATTGGTGAGCACAGGAAACTTTGTTGCATCCTTAAATCATTTACAACTCCATCTGGGCAGAGAGCCAACCCTGACTTTGCAGGACCTGATATCAGGGTTTCCTCTAAGTATCAGTAAGGAGAAGAAAAAAATATGTCCAGTTACCTAGCACTGTGCTCTAGAACAGGGATTGGCAGAGGGTCCAACTGCAATGCAAAATTTGCATAAAAGGAAAAGCAAACTATTTTAATTGGGTCCGGTATTCCACTAAGACATGGTCCTTAACAGTACTCCTAACTGCCCTTCGGATACAGTTCTTAAATTCCTTTTGAAAAAAAAACATTTCTAGTCTTTAAGAAGTTTATAGTAATACATCATAATGTGAGAGCTCTTTATTTTCCTTCCTTTGCATTGTAAGCTAGAAGCTCCAAAACCACTATCCTTGTGATTTAGTATGGCAAGTGTAGTTTCTGTAGTCAAAAGGTGTGCTTTTCTTCTGCCCATCCTTAACCTAAATGGCACCCTATTATACCAATCAGAAGTGTAACAAAGCGTTTCAGTTCTTTCCAAATCTAAAGGAATGATCTGTGGCAAATAGGAAATGCCCTTACACAGCCAAGGAAGGTAATTTGAAAAAAAATGTAATGAGTTTCAGGTTCATGAAATGTGATATTGACAACAACAGAAATAAATTGCTCCTATTTAACTGCAGTCCAGTGCAGAACAGATGAGCATAAGCCATGCTGATGCTGGACCCTGAGAGACAGACTCTATTAAGACCCAAGCGCTATTACGGAGACAGACTTACACTGTAAAGTTGGAAAGGTGGAAGAGAAGAAGAAAGCCTCAGTCTATACATCTCAGGGACTTGACAGCACTTGGATTCTTATAAATCTGTCTAAGTAAAGTTATTAAGTGGCTGAGAAATGTACCGCTGGCAGCCAACCTGGGACAGCAATGGAAAATGAATAGCCAATAGACAAGACAGACAAGTAAAAGGACCAGGAAAGATGCTTGCTCACAGATTCTGAGAGGTAATAAACACTGCAAATGGGATTTGGGCTGCATCTTTCTGCACTAAGAAACAGCAGATTCTGAACAGAAACTAAATAGTTGCATTATCACCTGCTATTTCCTAAATATGGTTGAGTTAGAAGATCTGAAGTCTATTGGAAAATGGTCTAGAATTTACTAGTTATAATAAATGTGCGGAATAAAGTCAAAGAAAAGACACAAGGAAAGCTCGCTCTTTGAAATCTAGGAGAAAAATTAAGAGTAATAAAAGGAGCACATCATCACTATGAGTTAATGCCACTATCCATGGTTATTTATTATGTTTGAAGTACATAAATGTCCAGAATGGAGGCTGCTAGAAGGTACAAGATGAGCCACATCTTATCCCATAGATGTGTTTTGATTGGTCCAAGCTGTATAAACCAACAATATATTGTTAATTTTTAAAATTAATTTCCATCTCTTAAAAATATTTTTTTTTACATTTCTCATACAAATTAATTTCAATCTCTTAAGAATATGGAGCCTTCTTGGGGAAAAAAAAATAATCAGATCCAGAAACACTGAGTCTTTATTCCTACACTGCAACAATAAGCTGCCATTTATCACATATGCACAGTTTTCTTAAAGCAAAGTTAAGAGAAAAATTAAACATTTGTTAGACTCATTTTTCTATCAAAATTTAAAAATAAAACATAACATTACCAAGAGGACCATGGATTTCAAGAAAACTGGAAGACTACATATACACCTTCTGAGAAGTAAAGACTAGCACTACATATATAACCTGCAAATAAAATGATACAGAAAAAATTCAACTTAGTCAATTATGGATACCATTTTGTAAGAGTCCCCATGTACTTCACTCATATATGCTAGTAGGCATTAAATTTTGCAAACCTGGTCTGAAGAAAAAGCCATAATGGTTTGGATGAAGAAACCCAATGGTTAGAAAAGTCATTGAACTTCTCTCACATCACTTTCCCACAAACCACAGCTGCACTGTATTTCCCAGCATTTCACATAAATTGTTGGCCTTTAAATAATAATCCTCAATGTAAACACAGAAAAAAGTCAGAGGATTATCTTCCCAAATTTTTATGAATGTTACAGAGGTGTCTTTTAGATCCCAGAAGAGGGATTTCTGTGAACTAGATGAAAAGCATTCATGTAGTGATATATACTCCATTTGCTGAATGAGTCAAGATTGCCAGAGTCTTTGCATATGGAGGAAATTAGACTAGAATAACTCAAAGGTCTACATTGTTAGCAATGTAAAAGGGAAGGAGGAGAAAACATTTACTCCTCATACCATTTCTGAAAATTAATCCATAAGCACAATGTTAAATGCAACAAGAGGGGCGACATTTACCCCATTTTACTAAAGGCATAACATTTCCAAAACTAATCTTCAAATATAGTAGCAGTTGCCACATTGGTCTGACCATCAGAAGTGATCCCTATCATACAGATAACCCATTTCAGGACTCTAATTGAGAAGGACTGGGGCAGGACCTCAGTTTCTGTATGTCTTGAAATGCCACAGGTGATTTTGATTATCATCCAGTTTTAGTAACTACTGAACTATTTTATATTACAGCTATTCTCAAGAATGAATTATATACTTACATTTGTGAATTGTCTGAACAATGACATAGACTTATAAAAACCTTACCAAAAATTCTTAGTAAGAATCCTTCTACAGACCTAAGAGAAAGCCCATTCTACCGACAGTAGTAAAAATAATCATTTGGAATTCATCTTTTAAGTGTGATTGTTAGGAAACTTGAATCCTATGACATGTTCCCTTCACTTCTAGTAAATGATTTAATCCCAAACCAAAGTAAAGCATTACAATAATAAGTAGTAGTAAGAACAGTACCAAAAACAGCAAATTAAAATAATAATCACTAGGCTTCAAGTCTCAGTACATAACACATACATAGACAATGCACACATTGTTGTCTTTGTTCAACTTCAATTACCCAGTGAGATGGCTATTATTTTTCCCATTTTATAGACAAAGAAACAGACTCGAGATTAATAATTTATAATTTATTCTTTTTGATGCAATTTAAACAGGGTTTTGTTGGGTTTTTTTTTTTTTTGCTTTCTCTGTCTGATAGTTAATTATTAGTGTATAGAAAAGCAACAGATTCCTGTATATTAATCTTGTACCCTGCAACTTTACTGAATTAATTCATTAATTTTAATAGTCTTTTTGTGGAGACTATAGGGTTTTCTATATACAGTATCATGTCATCTGCAAACAGTGATAGATTTAATTCTTTATTTCCAATTCGGATGCTACTTTATTTTTCTTATCTGATTGCTGTGGCTAGGACTTCCATTACTATGTTAAACAGAAGTGGTGAGAGTGGACATCCTTGTCTTGTTCCTAAGTTGAGAGGAAAGGTATTCAGCTTTTCATCACTGAGTATGTTAGCTGTGCGTCTGTCATAGATGGCCTTCATTATGTTGAGGTATGTTCCCTCTATACCAACTTTGATTAGAGTTTTGTTTTGTTTTTTTGCGGTACGCGGGCCTCTCACTGTTGTGGCCTCTCCCGTTGCAGAGCACAGGCTCCGGATGCACAGGCTCAGCGGCCATGGCTCACGGGCCCAGCCGCTCCGCAGCATGTGAGAGCTTCCCAGACTGGGGCATGAACCTGTGTCCCCTGTGTCAGCAGGCAGACTCTCAACCACTGTGCCACCAGGGAAGCCCTGATTAGAGTTTTTATATGAAACGATGTTGAATTTTGTCAATTGCTTTTTCTGTGACTATTGAGATGATCATGTGATTTCTACCCATCCTCTCGTTAATGTGGTGTATCACACATCAACTGTCTTCAATCAATATCGAACCATCCTTGCATCCCTGGATTAAATTCCACTTGACCATGGTGTATGATCCTTTATATTGTTGGACTCAGTTTGTTAATATTTTGTTGAGAATTTTTGCATCTATATTCAAAGATATTAGCCTGTAATTTTATGTTTTTGTAATGTCTTTGCCTGGTTTTGGCATCAAGTAATGGTGGCCTGTAGAATAAACCTGGGAGTGTTCTACCACCTTCAGTTTTTGGAGTAGTTTGTGGATAGGTATTAGCTCTTCTTCATATGTTGGTAGAATTCCCCTTTGAAGCCATCTGGTCCTGGAATTTTGTTAGCTGGGAGGTTTTTTGTTTTGGGGTTTTATTTTTTTTTATTATTACAAATTGAATTTCACTACAGAGATCAGTCTATTCAAATTATCTGTCTCTTCCTGATTCAGTTCTGGAAGGCTGTATATTCCTGGAAATTTATACATTTCTTCTAGGTTGTGCAGTTTGTTGGAATATAACTGTTCATAGTATTCTCTTATTATATTTTGTATATCTGTGGTATCGGCTGTGATTTCTCCTCTTTCATTTTTTACTTTATTTGGGTCCTCTCTCCTTTCTTCTTGATGAGCCTGGTTAATGGTTTATCAATTTTGTTTCTTTTCAGAAAAACAGCTCTTGGTTTCATTGAACTTTTCTATTATTATTTTGGTCTCTGTTTCCTCTCTGACCTTTACTATTTCCTTCCTTCTGCTGACTTTGGGCTTTCTTCCTTCTTTTTCTAATTCCTTCAGTTAGTATGTTAGGTTGATTATTTGATATTTTTCCTATTTTTTGAGGAAGGCCTGTATCACTATCAACTTCCCTCTTAGAACTGCTTTTGCTGCATTCTGTGGATTTTGGAAAGTTTTGTTTCCATGTTTAATAATGTCTAGGTATTTTCTGATTTCCTCTTTGATTTCTTCATTGACCCATTGGTTTTTTAGTAGCATATTGTTTACTCTATGTTTGTTCTTTTCTCTTTTCGTTTTTCCTGTTATTGACTTCTAGTTTCATGTCATTGTGGTCAGAAAAAAAAATGCTTGATATAATTTCTATCCTCCCAAATTTGAGACCTACTTGTTTTGAGGCCTAGCAGGTGATATATCCTGGAGAACGTTCCATGAGGACTTAAAAAGAATGTGTATCCTGCTGTTTTGGGATGGAATGTCCTATAGATATCTATTAAGTCCAATTTGTTTATTGTGTCATTTAAGACCACTGTAGCCTTATTGATTTTCTGTCTCAATGATCTGTAAGTGGGGCATCAAAAAAATAAATACAATACTTAGGAATAAACAATCAAGGAGGTCAAAGATCTATACTCTGAAAACTATAAAACACTGATGAAGGAAATTAACGATACAAAGAAACAGAAAGATATCCCATGTTCTTAAACAGGGAGAATTAATATTGTTAAAATGGTCATATTACCAAAAGCAATCTACAGATTTAATGCAATTGCAATCAAAGTACCATGACAGTTTTCACAGAATTACAACAATTAATCCTAAAAAGGATATGGAATCACAAGAGACCCCAATTGCCAAAGCTACCTTGAGGAAAAAAAGAACAAAGCTAGAAGTATCATGCTGTCTGATTTTAGACTATACTACAAAGATACAGTAATCAAAACAGCATGGTTCTAGCACAAAAACAGACACATAGATCAATGGAATGGAATAGAAAAGCCAGAAATAAACTCACACACTTGTGGTCAATTAATCTATGACAAAGGAAGCAAGAGTATACAATGGAGAAAAGAGTCTCTTCAAGAAGTGGTGCTGGAAAACTGGACAGCTACCTGTAAAAGAATAAAATCAGGGGCTTCCCTGGTGGCGCAGTGGTTGAGAGTCCGCCTGTTGATGCAGGGGACACGAATTCGTGCCCTGGTCCAGGAAGATCCCACATGCCACGGAGCGGCTGGTCCCGTGAGCCATGGCCACTGAGCCTGCATGTCCAGAGCCTGTGCTCCACAACAGGAGAGGCCACAACAACGAGAGGCCCGCGTACAGCAAAAAAATAAAACTTAAAAATAAATAAAATCAGAACATTCCCTAACACCATATACAAAAATAAACTCAAAATGGATTAAAAACCTAAATGTAAGACCTGAAATCATAAAACTCCCAGAAGAGAATATTAGGCACAATACTCTGACATAAAACACAGCAATATTTTTTGGATCTACGGCAAAGGAAACAAAAGCAAAAATAAATAAATGGGACCTAATAAAGGCTTTTGCACACTGAAAGAAATAATTGACAAAACAAAAAAAAACAACCTACAGGATGGGAGAAGATATTTACAAATGATATGACCGATAAGAGGGTAATATCTAAAATATATAAACTGCACATACAACTCAATATCAAAAAAACAAACAACCCAATTAAAAAAGTGGGCAGAAGACCTGAATCAACTTTTTCTAAAAAAGACATACAGATGGCTAACAGGCACATGCAAAGATGCTCATCATCGCTAATTATAAGATAAATAAAAATCAAAACAACGAGATATCACCTCGAAACTGTTAAAATGGCTATCATCAAAAAGTCTACAAATAACAAATGTTGATGAATATGTGGAGAAAAGGGAACTTTTGTACACTGTTGGTGGGAATGTAAGTTGGTGTAGTTACTATGGAAGACAGTATGAGGTTCCTCAAAAATCTGAAAATAGAACTACCATCTGATCCAGCAATTTCCCTCCTGGGTTTATATTCAAAATAACAAAAACATTAATTTGAAAAGACACATGCACCCCAATGTTCACAGAAGCACTATTTACAATAGCCAGAATAGAGAAATAATCCAAGTGCCTATCAACCAATGAATGGATAAAGGTGTGACACACAGAGACAGACAGACAGACAGACAGACAGACACACACACACACACACACACACTCTAGAGTATTACTCAGCCATGAAAAAGAATGAAATTCTGCCATTTGCAACAACATGGATGGACCTAGAGAGAATTATGCTTAGTGAAATAATTTAGGCAGAGAAAGACAAATATTGTACGTTATTATCACATATGTGGAATCTAAAAAGTAAATGAATGTATATAGCAAAACAGAAACAGACTCACAGATATAGAAAACAAACTAGTAGGGACTTCTCTGGTGGCACATTGGTTAAGAATCTGCCTGCCAATGCAGGGGACATGGGTTTGAGCCCTGGTCCAGGAAGATCCCACACGCCACAGAGCAACTAAGCCCGTGTGCCACAACTACTGAGCCTGTGCTCTAGAGCCCACAAGCAACAACTACTGAACCCATGCACCACAACTACTGAAGCCTGCACGGCCTAGAGGCCATGCTCCACAACAAGAGAAGCCACTGCACTGAGTAGCCCCGCACACTGCAACTAGAGAAAGCCTGCATGCAGCAACGAAGACCCAACACAGTCAAACTAAAATATAAATAAATAAATTTTAAAAAAAGGAAAAACTAGTGGATAATAGGAAAAGGATGGGGAGAGTGGCAAGACAGAGGTGTGGGGATATGGGATTAAGAGATACTATGTATAAAATGGATAAAAAACAAGGATACATCACAGGAATTATAGCCACTATACTGTAATAACTTTAAATGGAGTATAACCCATAAAAATACTGAATCACTGTGCTGTATATCTGAAACTAATATTGTAAATCAACTATACTGCAATAAAAAATTAGAACCTAAAATTTAACTAGTAAGAGATGGATGAGATTCAGCCACTGCGATGCCCAAGCCCATGGTCTTATCTGTTTTTCTGAGCATTTCAGGCTAAAAAGGAAATGGGTATCTTTACAAGCCTAAGTTAGAAACACAGAGTAAGGGAGTAACAGCACTGGAGAGATTCAGGCTCGTTAACTTCTATCCCCTCTCTCCCCTCATTGCCATAATTAGCCCTTCACCCATGCTGCCTGAGTAAGTAGTTTCTCCAGCCTGTCAGACAAGGCAGTAATAAGCAGCCTGTCATAGAACTCCCATTTTGAGTTAAAAGTAACCAAAATCACAAAAACTTTTTAAAATTTCATTTTAAAGTCCAGGTTGATTTTAAGCTATTGAATTTTTTTCCCCTCACTAGCAATATTGAAAAACAGTAAGTAGCCCATGAGTGCTCAAATGAGAAAATCTCCATCCTATTTTGCTTTATTTTATCCTCTTCAATTTGTAATGCATTGCAATTTCATCTACAATTTGCACTCTCACTTTTATAGCAGATCAATTAAAGATAACTGGACAAATGCTTGATTATATTCTGAAAGCAAATTTTAATATTACCTCCTGATAAAAGCTGAATCTTATCAAAGATATAATTTCTCTTATTTTCATTTTACTTACTGGGAGTTTTAAGTATTGTAAATCAACTAAGTGGTCTTTATAATATACATGGAATTCTGTTTATCAGTTCTCTATCACACATGCTAAATAAGATAATAAAGAATAAAACTGGAAAAAATGAGTCACAGAACTAGAATTCTAGTAACACCTTGACATTAAATATGAATTTCATATTATACAAAAGCAAGCCAATTTAGCAAGAGTTTGAATAACTTAAAGAAGAAAAATTCTTTCAAAGTTTCCAGAAATATCTCAAAAGTGAGAAGAAAATCAACTAGTCTAATTAAGAACAACTTGGCACATTTTGACACCCCATGTGGATAACTCATGACTTTCTGTTGTTTTGTGAAATAAGAGAAGATTAAGACATGGAAGCTAGCAATAGTGGTATGTAGTTAAAAGATAGGTTTTAAAAATGCCACTTATGCATCATTAAAACTCCAACTATCAATACATTGGTGGAACTATGTACAAATCAATATATCTATTTTCAAAGACAATTTTGCAGTATATTTTAAAACTCAAACTGTGCCCACCTTTTGATCCAGATTTCCACAGTTAGGGATTTCTCCTAGAGAAAATTCTCAGACATCCTCACACAGGTAAAATTCAAAGACAATCATCTTGATTTTATACATAATGTATTGACTTCTAACAATAGGAGACTGGTTATAATATGTTCCATATCACTTAGGTGCAGGAAACCTTAGATGGATTATTTTTCCTAAATCACTCAGGCTTATGCCCCACTTACCAATGATACAAAAACCTTACCATAATCATATTTGGCAGCGGGGCATTCCCACTCCCTACAATACACAAGTCTCCAAGGGCTTATGAGGTTGAAATTTGGGTTCTCCTTCTACTATACCTGGCTGCCTTAGAGCCTGCTCTCTGCAACATATGAACCCTTGAAAGCCTGGTGGACAGAGGGGCCAGCAAATCAAACCTGGAATCAGCCGCTACTTCGCCCCTTAAGGTCGCCATTCAGAGTAACCATGGCAACCCGAGCCATCCAAGTCCCCACTTTCCAATCTCTGAGCAAGTAGACCAGTCTCTGAAATTTCCAAACCAAATTTCTCCTTTGCCCAATTACAGGAAAGATCACTAGAGCAGACAAGATCAGACCCTACCCCTATGTCTTGGACCTTTTATTGTTCTCTGATGAACTTCCCTTTGTCTGAGGAATTTTTTTTTTCCAGAGCCAGGAAAAGGCTTCCTCCTACATAGCAGTCTGGAAATTCCAGGGAATTAACGCCACTCTCCCACTGGAACAGGCCTCAACTCGTTGAAGGTGGTGGCTAAATACTCCAGCTCTCTCACCCTTCTGTGGTAGATGAGAGGAGAAGGGTTGCAGAGGTGAAACTGAGTCAGGTGTTTACACCAGTTTATAGTTTCCTTACAGGATTGAGCTCCAGTTGCCCTTGGGGGACAGTAGGCTGAATAATGTACCTTTTGTCTCCTTCCCTTCCCTGCACCACCTCTCCTCTCCCTTATTTTCTGTACTTCCCAAATGAAGATCTGGCACTCAAATTCCTTTCTCAGTGTCTGCCTCTGGGATAACCTAAACTAACACAATTTTCTTTTCCTTAGATCTGGGCACTCAGCCCAGAGCAAATTCTTATCATCATCACAAAATACCAAGGTTAGGGGCTTTCCTGGTGGCACAGTGGTTGAGAGTCCGCCTGCCGTTGCAGGGCACACGGGTTCGTGCCCCGGTCCAGGAAGATCCCACATGTGGCGGAGCGGCTGGGCCCGTGAGTCATGGCCGCTGAGCCTGCGCGTCTAGAGTCTGTGCTCCGCAACAGGAGAGGCCACAAGAGTGAGAGGCCCGCGTACCACAAAAAAAAACAAAAAACCAAGGTCCCCAAAGATCATCTGATGCAAAGGAGCCCACATTCAGGACACAAAAACTGGCTACATTTTTGGAATAAGAAAGGAAATTTAGTTATCTCTCTACTTATTTTTCTGGTTTTCTCTAGCTATAGAGATAATAACAAATACTCAATATCTTGCCTCACGTAGGAAAATATTCTATATTATTGTTCCAAAATAATAACATAATTTTTTATTTTCACTGTGTTTGTATTTATATATAGCATAGACATGAGTGGATGTGCTAGCTTTTTTTATGTGAAACGAATTACTCCATACTTTAGTGACTTGAAACCATACTTATTAATCCTCACAGTTCTTCTGGTCTGGGTTTATTTGCGTGATAGCTGTATTCAGATATCAGACAGATACAAGTGAACCCATAGGTCAGATCTATCCTTATGTTGGTGGTTGGCAGGCTTTTTTTGAAAGATTTTCTCTAGAATATATGACTAGGGGTAGAATTACTGGACTGCATGTTATCTCCACCCTCAATTATATTAGATATTGCCAAATTCCTTTTTATGAGGTTATACTAATTTGTATTGACATCATGTATGAGAGCTATTAAACTCAGACTTTTACTGGAGTTGAAAAAGTCTCACTGATGTCTTATTTTCACTTCTTTACTATTAAAAATATACACTTTTTCATATGTTCGTTGGACATTCAGGTTTCCTTTTCTTCAGATTGTCTCTTTATGTCTTTTGCCCATTTTTCTTTGCAGTTGTCTTTTGCTGAATATAAGAATCTTTATATATTCTGGGTCTTGGTGTTTTGGGGGGTACCATGCATTGCAAATTTCTTTTCTAGACTCTGGCTTATCTTTGAAGTTTGTGTATGCACTTTTTTGTAAATTACTCAATTAGTAATAAAACAAATTATCAATGCTTTTCTTTTTTGTTTGTTTGTTGTTTTGTATTTATTGAGGCCGGATAATCTGAGGCATCAATCCTCCACGTACGGGTGTAGAGTTTGAGTTGTGATGGCATCAAAAAAGTACTAAAAAACCATTTTCACATTTGTAATACAAATACATATGTGTTTTATTTTTCTTTCAGAATGTTATATAATCTTTGAAAAAAAATTTTTTCTGGAACAAGAAAGGGAATTGGTTGCATTACGACAACCTAATTGTAATCAAGGGACTTCTTCCTTTTCATATAGAATCGAATAAATCTGCCTGGTACATTGACTCAACTCTAGAGGCCATGGAGTCAACCACCAAAGCTGGTTCTAAAGAGAGATAAATGATTTCTTGCTAAATAACCAATTTTTAGTTATTGAGCTAAGATAATAATCAAATCTCATACGTCACAACCTGGGCTGATCAGCAGCAACATCACTATGGAATTCCCCGCCTCATGGTACAGTATCCTGCTGCCTGAGCTCAGCAGTGGAAAGGGAAAGTTCCTCCTCTCCAAACACCTAGCATTGCCCCCAGAAGCAGCAAACAGGAGAAATAAATTTTTAAAAGAGCAGACAAAATATAACTAAATGAAAATTTCTTTTTACTCCCCTAATCCAAATCATATGAACATCTTTAACATACCAAAATCTAAGTGAAAATAAATGTGTAACAGCCTTAAAATGTTCATGCACTTATTTCTACTAGAAAGATATTCCACAGGAAAAATGACTTTACTATAGAGTTCAACATATAATAGATTTTAGATACCTATCAAGTGATAATTTGCATTTACCCTTGTAATGGTTATAATGGCTACATGTATAATCTAACTTTGATGCTGGGCTTTGAGATAACTCATGTAGATCTCAGATTCTACACCCAGATTTGGAGGTCAGTCCTTTCCTCCTCTGTGTCAAAAGCATCCAGTTTCATTTTGATTTTTCTAGTGCAGATGAACAGATGATATACATCAAAATAGTTCAAAAACCCACAAGAAAATTAGCAACTGAGCAACCTGTGGGCAGAAATCTCCAAAGTGAAGACATAGTATAACCTAAAGATTATTTTGGGATGTTGGTTCTTATGATAATGAGTTGAAATAACTAGAATTAGAGATTATACAATGTGAAAAAGGCCTTTTTCAAGTCGTACTTACTTCTCAAAAATTTATTAAACACCCACCACATGCTACTCATTCATGGTTCTTAAAGTCTGTTGAAGAACCTCAAGTCTCATGAAAGAACCTCATTCATGGTTCTTAAAGTCTATTGAAGAGATGGACAATAAACATTAAAAATGAGAAATTATGTAGTAAGTCAGGTAGTAAACATGTTTTGGGGAAAGAAGAATACGAATAAACAGAATAACAGGAATGGGTTAGTTCTGAAATGAGAGTCATGTAGAAGAGGGATCTCTAATAAAATTTAGAGAGGCAGAGACATTTTAAGTAGTTTTAAAACATTGAATTACTTGATTCTCTGATGCCAGGTGGTAAAATTACCCAAGATTCTATGAGCCAGGATATGGTTACCATGGGTAGGCTCTGTAACAACTATCAGTTTACAAAATTTGACTTTAAGGATTTATAAATGTGTCACTTAAAATGAAACCAAAAAATAAGAATCTTAAATGGACTATCCTATAGCAATCAAAAATAATTTTATGGAAAAATATTTAATGACATCGAAAAATTCAGACTCTATTTACTGGGAAGGGAAGTTCACAAAATGATATGAACAGTGTTAGCCTACATTTATAATCCTATACACATGGAAATTTGTACGGAAAGCTGTGTCAGACTTTTAATAGTGATATCTCTTAGGGAGAAACAATGAGAGTTAGTTTTTATTTTCTTTTACTTTTTGACTTGCTATTTTATAATAATTTTTATCTTAAAATAAAATGACAAAAATAAGAAAACCAGATCTAAAGTTTAGCCAAAGCCTAACAGTGTGTTATAAGATTGTAAGAAGAATACATGTAGATCTAAGTTATATTTTGGTGCTAAAATTGACTCAGGAATTTTTTTCTAATGCTAAGAGAAGAATCCCATAGGTTATATAATGCCAGATACCCATAGATTGTGATGGGTTTTATATCATCAACCTTGGTTTATTTTGTTCTATTCTTTAATCTTCAAACTGCTCTAACTTGAGCTTGAATGGAATTTATACGTTCTAAGTTTATATCTGTACATATGAACTATACATAAGTTTATATACTTATATAGAAGTATAACTATTTACTTTGAAACTAAGACATTCTGATTAGCAAAGCCTAACATTAATAGGTTACGACATGCAAAAGTAATTCAATGTATAAGTGGTATTTACCAGTGTCTTTATTAGTATGTGTTCTACCAGAAGTAGACTGTTGGACAAAGATTTTAGTGCAAGTAACTTACTTTGGAGATGATCCCAAGAAATGAGTCAAGGCAAATGTAAGAGGGAAGGAAAGAGAACCAATAAAGGATGAATTATCTGGCAACTTACCACTGTGAGTTACAGGATCTTAACTTCTTTGAGGAACACCTCATATAGACCCCAACCTAGGGACAAAGGAACTGTAACACTTATACATCAAATTTCCTCCATAACAGGTTGAGAGGGCTGCTCCTAGACTTTTATTAATTCTCTGTATTTATGGTATGCAGTGAAGAGATAAGGAAGAGGGGATATGGGTGGGGTATTAACCAGCAGTCCTCTTCATTACAAGTACTTTGAAGGCTCTGTTTGTAAACATGGTACAAATAAAGAAATGGGAAATTGATATGGAGGATGGTTTCAAAATATAGGTTATTTTACAGTATTCATAGGATAAAATTTATGCTGATGACACACACTTTAACATCTTGCCCTCCTACTGACAAAAAAAGTTTAAATTTGCTTCTTGAACAATGAATGGAAATTTACTAAGTGGTGTCGGGGGCAGAGAAAGTCTGGGGACAACAATTCAAGCAGGGAAAACTGAATATTCAGAGGTAAGCCTACAAGCACATAAGGAAATGTTTGAAATGCAGCAAACTGTCCAGTATTACTGGAGCACTGGATGCCACAGGGAAGGTGACACTGAGAAGTAGCCAGGAAACAAACCCCATAGGACCTCTTATTCTAAGGTATTAGCAGCTTATTCTAAAGGCAATGGGAGACCACTGAAAGATTTAAGTCAAGATTTAAGCATCTTTTAAAAGAATTTTCTGATAGGAAATTGAAGAAAAACGGGAAAGAAAGAGAAGCAGCAAATTGGGTTGCCAGAAATAATGGTGGTTTTCACTGACAGTGACAAAGAGAGAAGAGAACATTATTTCAAAGATATTTAGGAGGCAGAAAACTGAGGAAGAAGAAAATTTTACAGAAAAAAAAACTAGATTTGCCTTCATATACTAGATGTATAAAAACCAAACGACAGGCAATATCTTCTCTGGTCTGAAATAGAAAGTTCCTTATAGCTAATGTTACATATTATGGTATTTTGTACACTATATGTTTTAAATTATTATTTCTTTACTTAACTAAATTGAGGCATGTAATTCAATTATGAAATTGAAGGAGGGAGGGGTAAAGGGAATGAAATATTCATTAGGAAGCATTTCCCATCAACCACTTGTTCATGCTTAGATCAAACTGATCTAATAAGTTTTTGTTAAATTCATCAGTTTTCATTAGAAGAGTAATTGTAGTTGGTAAAAGGTAATGGTTACAGTGTGTTACACAATTAACAGACTCTGAAATGAACTAAAATATGTTCTCTATAGATGATTTTCTGGAAACACTAGATACTGGGTTTAGGATATATAAATGTAAGATTTTGCTAAACACTATCATTTTGTTAAATCAAATAAAGGCTTATTTATATTTCCATTGAAAACTAGTGCTGTCGTTTGACTTTACGAAAACTGATGATGTTTTAACAGATTGGTCAGGGCTAAGAGAACGAAGTTTGATTTTTGTAAATGATCATGTCTGTACAAAAGACCAGAGGAAATAGCTTGGACTCATGTTAAACCTAGCAGTTCAAAACCTAATGTGTATATTTCAGCCCTGAAAACCCAATTGTTTATTTTCTATTTTAGTAGTTTTCTATTTATAAGTCAAAATAATTTATAAAATTATGTAAAGAATAATATTAAGAAGAAAACATTATTAAAAAGAAAATATTTGCAAAAGATTCATGTGATAAAGGACTGTTATCCAAAATATACAAAGAACACTTAAAACTCAACAGTATGAAAACAACCGAATTTAAAAAATGGGTCAAAGACTTTAACAGACACCTCACCAAAGAAGATATACAGAAGGGAAATAAGCATCTGAAAAGATGCTCCCCATATGTCATCAGGGAAATGCAAATTGAAACAATGAGATACACATCTATCAAAATCTGGAACAATGACAACACCAAGCGCTGACCAGGATGTGGAGGAACAGGAAATCCCATTCATTTCTAGTGGGAATGGAAAATCATACAGACACTCTAGATGATAATTCGGTGGTTTCTAACTAATATAAACAAACTCTTGCCAAACAATCCAGCAACTGCTCTCCTTGGTATTTATCCAAAGGGGTTGAAAACATATGTCTACATAAAAACCTGCACACAGATGTTTACAGCAGCTTTATTCAGAACTGCCAAAACTTAGAAGCAACCACGATGTTCTTTAGTAGGTGAATGGATAAACTGTGGTACATCCAGACAACAGAATATTATTCAGCATTAAAAAGAAATGAGTGACCAAGCCATGAAAAGACAAGTAGGAATCTTAAACGCATATTGCTAAGTGAAAGAAACCAATCTAAAAAGCACTGTATGCTTTCACCTATATGGCATTCTAGAAAGGAAAAAGAAATAAACTATAGAGACATGAAAAGATCAGTGGCTCCAGAGATTGGGGTGGAGATAGGGATAAACAGGCAAAACAAAGAGGACTTTTAGAACAGTGAAAATACTCTGGATGATACCATAATGATGGATACATGTTATTATACATTCGTCCAAACCTATCGACTATACAATGTTGAAAGTAAACCATGGTAGACTATGGACTTCAGGTGATTATGATGTGTTAATGTAGGTACATCAATTGTAACAAACATACCACTCTGGTGGGGGAGGTTGGGAATGGGGAGACTGGGGGAGAAGGGGTGGGAGTATATGGGAAATCTCCATATCCCCCTCAATTTTGCTGTGAACCTAAAACTTCTCTAAAAACAAAGTCTTAATTTCCTAAAAAGAGTTCAAAGTCCTTATTTATACTGTATTTTTGAAAGAATTTTTGATGGAACTCTAAATTGACAGTTATTTTTTCCCTTTGAACACTTTAATGATGTCATTCCATTGCCTTGGGTCTTGTACAGTTTCTGGTAAAAAATATTTTATTTCCCTTATGCTTATTCCCTTGTGATACATGTATCTTTTTTCTCTGCTTTTTAACATTTTATCCTGATTACTGGTTTTAATCTATTTGATTTTGACATATGTGTATCCTGTTTGGGTTCAGTTAAAAGGAAACATCTGAAAGCCACACTTTATTAAATATTCTCCAACATTTACAATATGTGGGTTGTATTCCACAGCATGGAAATACTATAATTTTAATCATTGATTCCTTGCTATTCAACATTTAGATGTTACTTCGGCTCAAGGGTTTTGTTTTTTTTGTTTTTCTAGAGAGCAACAAGTACAGGTGGTTTATATAAACTCATCAATTATCAGGAAATAAGAAGCCATAGTGGAAGTGAGGAAAAGACCTAGATTTTCCAGGGGGGGTGGTTTCCTCACCCTATCTCCACATGTAAATGATAGAAATTATATGTCTTTCATAACAATTTCATTTCAAAAGGAGTATGATAACCATAAGAATAAAAACAGTCAATACACTTAATTCTCATCAGATGAATAAAGATTTAAAATATATCACTTTAAACGTCCAAGATAATTTAAGAATAGAGTACTTTTTCTACATGATAGGTGCCAAATTGCACAAATATAAATCATAGAATCAGTGAGCCACTGAAGTCAGCAGTCCATATACAAGTTGCTTATCAATGTGAGCAGTTTCTGACTATCCAAATAAATAGAGATAGCAAACTCACGGATATATGTCAGATCTTTAAGGTTCTATAAACTCTTCTTGTTGACTACATTTCTTAGTATTTATAATGAAAAACTTCAGTGGGGTACAAGTGCATAAAAATCCAGAGACTACAATTCTGCAATGAGAATGAACATCCCCAAATCTGGAAAAAACAGAATGGGAATTAAGGAACGAAATCAATTACAAACTCAGATTTTCACATCTGAGGCTTAGAAACCAAGATCGATTTAAAAAATTTAGTAATTACTATAAATTCTTCTCTATCCTGCACAGATTTCCTGAAGAAGTCTGAAGGATGAGAAAGGTGTAGTATTACCATATAGTGCCTGGTACAAGACATATCCTGGCAGCTAAAATGAGTGAAATCTTGATGGAGGGACCCTACAGAGGCCTTAGACATGCTGTTTGTAATATTCACAAAATGCTTAAATACAAATGGAATGCACTGAATTCCATTATATTTGCTCTTCATCATTCAGAATCAGCGTTAATGCTTGTGGTGGGTCAAATGACATCATTTGTGTATATTTTGATATGTACTCAGAGCCACATCTTTTGGTCCAACAAACCTACTTCACTTAAAATTTCTGACCATGTACTGAGTATATTTTCAGTCTCTGACCAGCCATGGCAGCTCAGGTTATCATCCCTGAGTAAAAAAGTCTATCTTTTTTATTTTCTTTATTTTTACTGCCATTTTAAAAAATAATCAGAGGGTTAGTTTCAAGGTAAAAGGGTCTATATGGGAATAGGTTGTCACCTAGCATTATATATTCACAGTTAGAACCTGAGGTTTAAGAGATGTGGTAGTATTTATTGATGGTTAGAGAGTTGAAGCTTACATTTTAGTTGAGATGAAGCCAAAAATTCCCTTTTCACATATTTACCATGAGATGTCCATGAAACATATTGCTTCCATTGTTTAGATTGTGAGCATACGTAAACAATGACTTTGTAGTATTTAAGAAGTAATTCCCATATATACTTGTTTAGACTAGTTTAGATGAAACATGTTTTTGGGATATAGAAAATTTGATATTTGATGTAATGAATATCTAACTTACTTAATTGCATATAGTTACGTATTTTTCTATTACTACATCGATACCTGCTTTGCAATGTCTTAGGTAACTATCCTTCTCATGACACACCATGCCCACTCTGCTATGGTGCGTCCTTACTTCTCCATCTCCTTCCTTAACACTACTTCCTCATATAAAGCTACTGTCAGTATCATGGTTCTCTTACATGTTTGAATCTTTAATCGTATTGTGCCTTCTTCTGAAATACTGTTCCTCCTCTTGCCTGCTTGAGCCTCTTTAAGACCTACTTGTCGTTCAATATTCAGGTGAAGTTTCTCTTGCAGTAAAGTCTTTTCTGACTAGCCTATGGCCCATCTTCACAGAATGACCAGGTCCTTATTTGTGTTTTACTAACTACTTAATAAATGTCCCTTGAGTGAATGGATATATATATAAATAAGTCATATTTGAGAGATAGCACAAACAAAATATTAAAGTCTACAGTTCCAACAAATGTGAATTCCGACTCCCAGAAAAAAGTGGACCTCAACAATTTTTCATAAATTTTGGTATCTTTCATATGATAGAACTATGATTTGTACTGTATAGATTCAAAATAAATATAGGGTATGATGCTTAAACCTAAAAAAATCAAAATGTAATTGGGGAAACTAGACTATGAAGTAGTTATTGTTCACTGTTCCAAAATATCAGCATTATAATGGATTTTAAAAATATTTTCCAATAAAAGACTGAAATAATATATTCTAAAATATTAAAGAATTTTCTGGGCAATAGGATCATGGTAATGTTGGTTTTGTTTTTCTCTGCAATTTCCTGTTTTTATAGGTTTTTTCATTAAGCTGAAATTTTTCCAATATTAAAAACACAAAAATATATTCTTTCTGACAAAAATGTAAAAGGAGTTAAAAACATTACTATTCGAGTAATGCAAATTTGGAAGTGGAAAACACAAATTGATAAGCAGTATGGAAAGGCAATTTGGCAATATATCAAGACATAAGAGTTGAAACATACCCTTTGACACATAATTCCCCACAAATATACTAAAAGTTATAAAAAGACAAGAATGTCCATTGCAGTGTTACTCAAAATAATTTAAGAATTAGATGCAAAACAAATGTCCCAAAAAAAGCAAATGACTTAGTAGACTGTAATATATCATTTTGATGAACTAATCTGCAATCATTAAAGTAATGAAATCTATGGAAACATGGACAAACATTAAACACACTGTAGATTAAAAGCATAATACTTATTATTAACTGTAACTACAATGATGTAAAATATATGTTGGTAAAAATGAAAAACATGCAAGGTAAAATATCTATGTTACAGAAAGGTGCTATGTGTTCTTTCTTTTCAAAACTTTTAATGTCATAGTTTTGCTACTGTATTTTAATTTAAACAATGATTTTTAAATAGAATGTAAACTATATGATTCAAGTAAATTATTTTCTTTGAGCAGCATTTTTCATGTCATTTTAAAATTCCTTATATACGAGCTCTGTTCACATTATTTAATGCATATATCAATGTTATGGGTCCACTTAATCCCAGGTTTAATATCCTATATTGTGATACTGCCTTCTGTATGATGTTATATTATTTAGAGGATTCCACTTTAATTCATGTTAATTCTAAGACTACCTATCAGACATTTAATGGATACATTCTGTTTAATTGACATGTCTTCAAATATAACCACCACCAAATTTCACTAGGATAGCTTTTGTTCTTAAAAATCTTACTCTGTTATCTCCTTTAACTTCTTTTTATACCCTGGTTTACTGATTCTTAATCCATTATCAAATTTAGGAGACCCCCACAATGTTAAAAATTTGCTTTTCCTTATATTGTCTGGCTATTTTATTTTTTAAGAAAACTAATTTACAGAAAAAGGATTACTTGGTTAGTTTTTTAACAAAGTAAGAAAAACCACAGAAACAATTCCAGAAAAGCAGGAGAGCACATAAGAGACTGAGACTAAGAACTTGGGTCTCTCCAAATGACTCTTTGTAGAGCATGTATCCATCTAACACCAGATGGATAAAACTGGACAGGATGGCAGATGAAGGGGTAATTCCCCAGTGGGAGTACTGTTTCCCCACTCTCATAGAGCAGGTGTACTGAAGACAGAAGAGATCAGAACTTGTTAATAGGACGGGCCAAAAAATTCAGGAATTTGCAAATTGAACAGGTGAAAATGTAACTGGTGATAATTGAAAGCTAATTATCATCAGCTAGCAACTGGCAACCAGGTGTTCTGAGTCACCTAAAAGGCAAAGCAGGGAGGACTGTGAAGGTATTTGCTTTTGGCACAGATGAGACGAGTGAGTTTCCTGTGTGAGGCTTCAGTATAGGAGAACGATTAGTCTGTTTACTGCTGCTATGTTTTAGCGTGTCTAGGTGGCTAGCCATGAACGAGAAAGGGTTGCAAAGCAAAGTAGTTATGGCTTTGGTATAAGAAGTGCCTTATACTTTTTCTAAATTGCCTTTTTCCAAATGAGTGAAGCAGAGATATATAGTAACCACCAAAGCCACATCTACTGGCAGTAGGCCATCCTGGGATTACAGTGGCTTTACTCTTTAAGTAGTGCTAAACACAAAAAGTTTTAGGAAAAGAAAAAGCTCTAGGTCAATTGATACATACATTCCTTAAAGCCTTTTTTTAGAAGCTCAGGATTAGATAAATTAATGTATTCAAGGACATAATGCTAGTAAGCAGTAAATTTAGGATTCAAACTCAAAACTGCCTGTTTCCAAAATCCATCTTTTATTGTACCATCTTGCTTTTTTATTTTTTCCTTGCTTAAGAGTTTTTTCCCCACAATTCTCTATAACTCTAAATATTACAAATTATAGGCATTACCAAAATTATTAATAAAGGTCTATATTCAAGTACAACATTTATATAGAAAAGCACACACAGCTTACAGGTACTGCTCAATGAATGTACATAGGGTGAATACACCCACCTAACTCTTCCCAGCCAAGAAACAGAGCACTACTATCAAGTCAAAAAGTCCTTCGTGCCCCTCTCAGACATGACCTCTTCACCACTGCAATAATTTGTTTCCTGATTCCTAACACAAGAGATTTCTCCTGCCAAGGTTTGAATTTTATTTATATGGAATAATACAGTTTGTACACTTTTGTTTCAGCCTTCTTTCACTAAATGTTGTTTGTGAGATATGACCTTTCTATTGGTGTAGAAGTTAATTCATTCACATCCATTGCTATACAGTATTCCATTATATTAATATATCTCAATGTATTTATCCATCTTACCTTTGGTGAACATTGGGGTAGATTCCAGTTTCAATTACTATTAATGGTGTGAACATTCTTTTTTTAAATTTTAATAAACATGAGTATGCCTTTCTGATGGTTATTTACCCAGATGTGTTAATACTGAGTCATAGGGTTTGGCTAGGTTCAGCTTTATAAGATACTGTCAGTTCTCCAAAGTGGTTGTACCAATCTGCACTCCCACCAGCAAGCATGAGACTTTCTATTACCCCCACTACCTTGCCAGTCCTGAGTAATACCAGTCTT
The DNA here is from genome assembly GCF_003031525.2 of Neophocaena asiaeorientalis asiaeorientalis. Classification (NCBI taxonomy): domain Eukaryota; kingdom Metazoa; phylum Chordata; class Mammalia; order Artiodactyla; family Phocoenidae; genus Neophocaena; species Neophocaena asiaeorientalis. The sequence continues at coordinate 7,564,022 of NW_020175410.1, forward strand.
TAGTTTCAGCCATTATGCGAGATGTGCAGTTGGAGCTCATGGATTTAATTTACCTTAATTTGAGAACTAATAAAGTTGAGGTTCTTTTCATATGTTATTTTGACCATTTGACTAACCTCTTTTGTTACGTACCTAGTTCAAGTATTTTGCCCTTTTTTTTTCCTTCTTGACTTATAACAGACCATTATATATTCTAGATAAGAGCTCAATTTTTCCATTATACAATAATATTGTACAATCTCCTTGAATCTCTGGATTTTTTTTTTTTACCACATAATGGGGACTTTGGGTGAAAAAAATTTATTTTTATAAAGTGTAACATAGCTTTCCTTTCCGTACTGTTTATCAGGGGTTTTTTTTTGTCCTATTTAATAAATATTTGTATATCCAAAGGCCATGAATATGCCTGCTCTCTTGTGATTAGTTTTAGAAGGCTTTTCATATACATTTTCAATTGTCTCACCAGCACTTATGGAAAAGCCTATCCTTTGCCTGCTGCTGTGAAATTCTGCCCTTGTCATAAATCAAGTGTTTGTGTACATGTGGTTCTTTATTCTGTATAGCTTTCTGGTAAATTGATCTATTTTTCTCTCCTTGCATGAATAAAATAATTTTTGATTAATAGAACTTAACAAGTCCTGATAACTTGTTTTAGGTCCTAGAGCTTTGATCTTTGTCCAGTTTGCCTTGGCTATTTTCACATGTGCAACCATATGAACTCTAGACTAATCTCCTCAATTTTGCCAAAAGAAAAAATGTTGAGAGTTTGAGGTTTTGGTTAGAATTGCATTAAATCTATGAATCACTTTAAGGAGAACTGACACTTGTATAACATGGAGACTTCCAATCCAAGAATATACTATATTCTGACATTTAATTAAGTCTGATTTAACATCAAGATTCCACAATTAAATATGATTTTTGCTTTAGCTTTTGTGTATACTCTTTATCAGATTAAGAAAATTCTTTTCTACTCCTAATTTTCCAAGTTATTATCATGATTCGGTAAAGAAATTATCAAGTGACTGTTCTGCATCTATTATTCTCTTGATGTACTGAATCCATCAAACTGTCAGAAGTTTGCATTCCTGGATATAATATCCTTTTCATATGCCACCAGCGCTCAGTTTGCTAATATTGTGTTAAAGATTTTTGCATATATGTTCATGAAGAGTTTGGTATGTAATTTTCCCTTTTTTTTTTTTAAAGCCCTTGTCAAATTTTATTATCAAGATTATACTGACATGTTGGTGTTCACTCTTCTTCTATTTTTGGAAGAGACTGTATAGAATTGATATCATTTCTTCCTAAAAACTATTGGAAGAAATATTTCACCAGGAAAGTCACCTGAGCCTAAAAGTTTTCTTTGTGGCAAGTTTTAAAATTATGCAGTGTTTCTTTAATACATCTGCTACTTATTATTTTGTTAGTTTTGATTATTTTTCTAAGAGCTCTCTCATTACTAAATTTTCAGTTTTAATAGCACAATGTTCATAATATTCCCTAATAATCATTAGAAAGTCTGTAGAATTTCTAAGTATATTAATTTTTCATTACTGATACTGATGTTGAAATGTTATACCTCTTCCCTCTCCCTCCCTATTTCCCTCTCCCTCCCTATCTCCCCTCCCTCCACCACCCTTCACCTAGCTTGCTAGAACTGTACTAATTTTATTTATCTTTATAAAGAATTAACTATTGGCTTTGCTGATCCTCTCTACTGTTAGGTTTGCTTATTATTTTATTGATCTTTGCAACAGCTTTATTATTTTTCTTCCTTCTAATTTCTTTAGATTTAATTGACTGTTCTTTTTCTAATGTATGGAATCAATGGATCAGTACTTATATTTAATCTTGTTTTTAATATATTTAAAGCTGTAAGTTTTCCTATTAGCCCTGATTTGCTGCATCCCACAAGTTCTAAAGTGGTATCTTTTCATTATCCCGATATTAAAATATTTTATTAAATTTATTATGATTTATTTCTTTACCCAGACTTTTTAGGAAAGTTACTTAATTTAAAATTTTCAATGTATCTTTCTGTTAAGTTCTAGTTTAATATCAATGCCAGAAATCAGTTTGTAATATTTCAAATCCTAAGATTTGTTAAAGCTTGTCATATGCAGCATTATGTGGTCAATTTTGGAACTGGAAATTTGGGGAATTTTCCAAATTCCAAAATTTGGCAAATTTGACAAATTTTCCAAGTGCCCTTGAAAGATGACATGTTTTGCAATTATTAGTTATATAACATTACACACATTTTTTTGTGTTTCTGTGTATATTTATATATGTTTGTATAATATATACAAGTAAGCTTACATATATTATACAAACTTGTATTAATTATATACTTGTTTGTTACATTCTTGAAATCTTCTACATACTTAAAATCTTCTACACACTTATCTTTTGTCTGTTTATTCTATTATTTATTCAAAGAAACACATCCAAATCTCAGACTATGGAATTAGGAAGTTCTCTCTATGTTACTGCTTCATATGCTTTGAAGATATGTTATTAGATACATACAAATATAGAATAATATGTCTTCCTGATATACTGTCTTAAATTAACCCTCTACGTCTAGAATGTGTCCTTAAAATCTACATTTTAGGGGGGACCTTCAAGAAGGCAGAGGAGTAAGACATGGAGATCACCTTCCACCCAACAAATACATCAAAAATACATCTACATGTGGAACAACTCCTACAGAACCACCTACTGAATGCTGGCAGAAGACCTCAGACTTCCCAAAAGGCAAGAAGGGGTGCAAAGTGGAGAGTTTTCCGTCGGTGCCGACCAGCACTCACTAGCCCGAGCGGCTTGTATGCTCACCTGCCAGGGCTGGGAGCTGAGGTTCTGGCTTTGGAGGTCAGATCCCAGGAAGAGGACTGGGGTTGGCTGCGTGAACAAAACCTGAAGGGGGTTAGTGTGCCACAGCTAAACAGGAGGGAGTCCAGGGAACAGTCTGGAACTGGCTAAGAGGAAAGAGACCATTGTTTCGGGGTGCACGAGAAGAGGCAATTCAGAGCACTGCCTAAATGAGCTCCAGAGACAGGCACGAGCTGTGGATATCAGCGCAGAACCATCAATGGACATGAAACGCTAAGGCTGCTGCTACAGCCACCAAGAAGCCTGTATGCAAACACAGGTCACTATCCACACCTCCCTTCCCAGGAGCCTGTGCAGCCTGCCACTGCCAGGGTCCCATGATACAAGGACAACTTATCCGGGAGAACACATGGTGCGCCTCAGGCTGGTGCAACCTCACGCCAGCCTCTGCTCCTGCAGGATCACCCCGCATTCTGAGCCCCTCTCTCCCCCTGGCCTGAGTGAGCAGAGCCCCCTAATCAGCCACTCCTTTAACCCTCTCCTGTCTGGGCAGGGAACAGATGCCCTCAGGCAACCTACACGCAGAGGCAGGGCCAAATCCAAAGCTGAACCCCAGGAGCTCTGTGAACAAACAAGAGAAAGGGAAATTTCTCCCAGCAGCCTCAGGAGCAGCAGATTAAATCTCCACAATCAACTGGATGAACCCTGCATCTGTAGAATAACAAACTGGACAAAAAATCATCCCAAAATTGAGGCGGTGGACACTGGGAGCAACTGTACACCTGGGGTTTGCTTTCTGCATCTAATTTGTTTCCAGTTTCATGTTTATCATACTTTACTATTTAGACATTATCATTGGTAATTTGTTTATTGATTTGGTTGCTCTCTTCCTTTTTTTTATATATGTGGGGTTTTTTTTCCTTTATCTCTTTTTGTGACAGTGTATGTGTATACTTCTTTCTGTGATTTTTGTCTGTATGTATAACTTTGCTTTTACCATTTGTCCTAGGGTTCCGTCTGTCCGCTTTTGTTTTGCTTTTGGTATAGTTTTTAGCACTTATCATCACTGTTGGATTTGTCTTTAGGTTTGGTTGTCCTCTTCTTTCTTCCTTTTTTTAAAATTACTTTTTATTTTTTATATTTAATAATTTAAAAAAATTTTATTTTAAAACTTTATTTTATTTTACTTTATTTTTTTCTTTATTTTTTTTCTCCCTTTTCTTCTGAGCCATGTGGCTGACAGGGTCTTAGTGCTCCAGCTGGGTGTCAAGCCTGAGGTGGGAAAGCTGAATTCAGGACATTGGTCCACCAGAAACCTCCGAGCTCCATGTAATATCAAACAGCAGAAGCTCTCCCAGAGACTTCCATCTCAATGCTAAGACCCAGCTCCACTCAATGACCAGCAAACTACAGTGCTAGACACCCTATGCCAAACAACTTGCAAGACAGGAACACAACCCCACCCATTAGCAGAGAGGCTGCCTAAAATCATAATAAGGTCACAGACACCTCAAACACACCACTGGACACAGTCCTGCCCACCAGAAAGACAAGATCCAGCCTCAACACAAGCACCAGTCCCCTCCACCAGGAAGTCTACACAACCCACTGAACCAGCCTCAGCCACTGGGGGAAGACACCAAAAAGAACAGGAACTATGAACCTGCAGCCTGTGAAAAGGAGACACCAAACACAGTAAGTTAAGCAAAATAAGAAGACAGAGAAACACACAGAAGAAGGAGCAAGGTAAAAACCCACCAGACCTAACAAATGAAGAGGAAATAGGCAGTCTACCTGAAAAAGAATTCAGAGTAATGATAGTAAAGATGATCCAAAATCTTGGAAACAGAATGGAGAAAATACAAGAAACATTTAAAAAGGACCTAGAAGAACTAACGAGCAAACAAACAATGATGAACAACACAATAAATGAAATAAAAAATGCTCTAGAAGGAATCGATAGCAGAATACCTGAAGCAGAAGAACGGATAAGTGACCTGGAAGATAAAATAGTGGAAATAACTACTTCAGAGCAGAATAAAGAAAAAAGAATGAAAAGAATTGAGGACAGTCTCAGAGACCTCTGGGACAACATTAAATGCACCAACATTTGAATTATAGGGGTCCCAGAAGAAGAAGAGAAAAAGAAAAGAGATTGAGAAAATATTTGAAGAGATTATAGTTGAAAACTTCGCTAATATGGGAAAGGAAACAGTCAATCAAGCTCAGGAGGCACAGAGAGTCCCATATAGGATAAATCCAAGGAAAAACATGCCAAGAAACATATTAATCAAACTATCAAAAATTAAATACAAAGAAAAAATATTAAAAGCATTAAGGGAAAAGCAACAAATAACAAAGGAATGCCCATAAGGTTAACAGCTGATCTTTCAGCAGAAACTCTGCAAAGCCAGAAGGGAGTGTCAGCACATATTTAAAGTGATGAAAGGGAAAAACCTACAACCCAGTTTACTCAACCCAACAAGGATCTCATTCAGATTTGACAGAGAAATTAAAACCTCTACAGACAAGGAAAAGCTAAGAGAATTCAGCACCACCAAACCAGCTTTACAACAAATGCTAAAGGAACTTCTCTAGGAAGGAAACACAAGAGAAGGAAAACACCTACAATAACAAACCCAAAACAATTAATGGTAATAGGAACATACATATCAGTAACTACCTTAAATGTAAATGGATTAAATGCTCCCACCAAAAGACACAGATTGGCTGAATGGATACAAAAACAAGACCCATATATATGCTGTCTACAAGAGACCCACTTCAGGACACATACAGACTGAAAGTGAGGGGATGGAAAAAGATATTCTATGCAAATGGAAATCTAAAGAAAGCTAGAGTAGCAATTTTCATATCAGACAAAATAGATTTTAAAATAAAGACTATTACAAGAGAGAAAGAAGGATACTACATAATGATCAAGGGATCAATCCTAGAAGAAGATATAACAATGGTAAATATTTATGCACCCAACATAGGAGTACCTCAATACATAAGGCAAATGCTAACAGCCATAAAAGGGGAAATTGACAGTAACACTATCATAGTAGGGGACTTTAACACCCCACTTTCACCAATGGACAGATCATCCATAATGAAAATAAATAAGGAAACACAAGCTTTAAATGATACATTAAACAAGATGGACTTAATTGATATTTATAGGACATTCCACCCAAAAACAACAGGATACACCTTCTCAAGTGCTCATGGAACATTCTCCAGGATAGATCTTATCTTGGGTCGCAAATCCAGCCTTGGTAAATTTAAGAAAACTGAAATCATATTAAGTATCTTTTCTGCCCACAATGCTATGAGACTGGATATCATTACAGGAAAAAAAATATTTAAAAAGTGCAAACACATGGAGGCTAAAAAATACACTCCTAAATAACCAAGAGATCACTGAAAAAATCAAAGAGGAAATCAAAAAATACCTAGAGAAAAATGACAATGAGAACACAACAGCCCAAAACCTATGAGATGCAGCAAAACCAGTTCTAAGAGGGAAGTTTATAGCAATAAAATCCTACATCAAGAAACAAGAAACATCTCAAATAAAGAACCTAACTTTACACCTAAAGCAATTAGAGAAAGAAGAACAAAAAATATCCAAAGTTAGCAGAAGGAAAGAAATCATAAAGATCAGTTCAGAAACAAATGAAAAAGAAATGAAGGAAATGAGAGCAAAGATCAGTAAAACTAAAAGCTGGTTCTTTGAGAAGATAAACAAAATTGATAAACCATTAGCCAGACTAATCAAGAAAAGTAGAACTAGAAGACTCAAATTGGTAGAACTAGAAATGAAAAAGGAGAAGTAAATACAGACACTGCAGAAAGTGAAAGATCTCATGATCTCACAAACGATCATGAGAGATTACTACAAGCAACTCTATGCCAATAAAATGGACAACCTGGAAGAAATGGACAAATTCTTAGAAAAGCACAACCTTCCCAAACTGAACCAGGAAGCAGTAGAAACTATAAACAGACCAATCACAAGCATTGAATTTGAAACTGTGATTAAAAATCTTCCAACAAACAAAAGCTGAGGACCAAATGGCTTCACAAGTGAATTCTATCAAATATTTAGAGAAGAGCTAACATCTATCCTTCTCAAACTCTTCCAAAATATAGCAGAGGGAGGAACACTCCCAAACTCACTCTAGGAGGCCACCATCATCCTGATTCCAAAACCAGACAAGGGTGTCACAAAAATAAAAAACTACAGGCCAATATCACTAATGCACATACATGCAAAAATCCTCAACAAAACACTAGCAAACAGAAACAGCACTTTAAAGGGTCATACACCATCATCAAGTGGGGTTTATCCCAGGAATGCAAGGATTCTTCAATATACGCAAATCAATGTGATAACCCATATTAACATATTGAAGGAGAAAAACGATATGATCGTCTCAACAGATGTAGAAAAAGCTTTCAACAAAATTCAACATCCATTTATGATAAAAACCCTCCAGAAGGCAGGCACTGAGGGAACTTACCTCAACATAATAAAGGCCATATATGACAAACTCACAGCCAGCATCTATGCAATGGTGAAAAATTGAAACCATTTCCACTAAGATCAGGAACAAGACAAGGTTGCCCACTCTCACCACTATTATTCAACATAGTTTTGGAAGTTTTAGCCACAGCAATCAGAGAAGAAAAAGAAAAGGAATCCAAATCATAAAAGAAGAACTAAAATTGTCACTGTTTGCAGATGACATGACATATACATAGAGAATCCTAAAGATGCTACCAGAAAACTACTAGAGCTAATCAATGAATTTGGTGAAGTTACAGGATACAAAATTAATGCACAGAAATCACTTACAACCCTATACACTAATGATGAAACATCTGAAAGAGAAATTAAGGAAACACTCCCATTTTCCATTGCAACAGAAAGAATAAAATATCTAGGAATAAACCTACCTAAGGAGACAAAAGACCTGTATGCAGAAAACTATAAGATGCTGATGAAAAATTAAAGATGATACCAGCTACAGTAATCCAGACAGTATGGTCCTGGCACAAAACCAGAAATATAGATCAACGGAACAGGATAGAAAGCCCAGAGATAAACACATGCACATATGGTCACCTTATCTTTGATAAAGAAAGCAAGAATATACAATTGAGAAAAGATAGCCTCTCCAATAAGTGGTGCTGAGAAAAACGGGCAGAATGAAATCAAAACACTCCCTAATACCATACACAAAAATAAACTCAAAATGGATTAAAGACCTAAATGTAAGGACAGACACTATCAAACTCTTAGAGGAAAACACAGGCAGAACACTATGTGGCATAAATCACAGCAAGATCCTTTTTGACCCATCTCCTAGAGAAATGGAAATGAAAACAAAAATAAACAAATGGGGCCTAATGAAACTTCAAAGCTTTTGCACATTAAAGGAAACCATAAAGCAAATGAAAAGACAACCTTCAGAATGGGACAAAATATTTGCCAAAGAAGCAACTGACAAAGGATTAATCTCCAAAATATACAAGCAGCTCATGCAGCTCAATATCAAAAAAACAAACCACCCAATCCAAAAATGGGCAGAAGACCTAAATAGACATTTCTCCAAAGAAGATATGCAGATTGCCAACAAACAAATGAAAGGATGCTCAATAACACTAATCATTAGAGAAATGCAAATCAAAACTACAATGAGGTATCACCTCACACCAGTCAGAATGGCCATCATCAAAATATCTACAAACAATAAATGCCGGAGAGGGTGTGGAGAAAAGGGAACACTCTTACACTGTTGGTGAGAATGCAAATTGATACAGCCACTATGGAGAACAGTATGGAGGTTCCTTAAAAAACTACAAATAGAACTACCATACGACTCAGCAATCCCACTACTGGGCATATACCCTGAGAAAACCATAATTCAAAAAGAGTCATGTACCACAATGTTCATTGCAGCTCTATTTACAATAGCCAGGACATGGAAGCAACCTAAGTGTCCATAGACAGATGAATGGATAAAGAAGATGTAGCACATATGTACAATGGAATATTAGCCATAAAAAGAAATGAAATTGAGTTATTTGTAGTGAGGTGGATGGACCTAGAGTCTGTCATACAGAGTGAAGTAAGTCAGAAAGAGAAAAACAAATACCGTATGCTAACACATATATATGGAATCTAAAAAAATGGTTCCAAGGAACCTAGGGGCAGGACAGGAATAAAAACGCAGATGTAGAGAATGGACTTGAGGATACGGGGAGGGGGAAGGGTAAGCTGGGACAAAGTGAAAGAGTGGCATGGTCTTATATATACTACCAAACGTAAAATAGCTAGTGGGAAGCAGCCGCATAGCACAGGGAGATCAGCGTGGTGCTTTGTGACCACCTAGAGAGGTGGGATAGGGAGGGTGGGAGTGAGATGCAAGAGGAAGGGCATATGGGGATATATGTATATGTATATGTATAGCTGATTCACTTTATCATACAGCAGAAACTAACACACCATTTTAAAGCAATTGTACTCCAATTACGATGTTAAAAAATTAAATTAAATTAAAATAAACTCAAATATGAAAGAAAATGAGATATCCACATCTTCTTTGTGTAGAAAAGAACTTTTCACTTTCAACAAAAATAATTCATTTTCTTTGTAATAAAACAGAAAAAATACAGAGAAGTATCAAGAAGAAAATGAAGAATATTTGCAATTCTACTGCCCAGAGATTTCTGGGTATTCTTTTCAGTCTTAAATAATTTTTCAATTACAAAAATTTGAAAAGAATTTTAAAACAGAAAAGCAAAACCAAAACCAGAAATAAGAAATCCCTTGCGATGTCACCATTCTGATATGTGTAATAAAATATCAGCAGAGGTTTATATTCCATTATTTTTCTCTTTTCCATTCCCTTTTCCTCCCTTCTTTTCTTCCTTCTTTCTCCCTCAAAATAATAGTATCATATTTTAATACTCTTCTGTGGTCTTATTTTTTAACCTTTTTTGGACATATCAAGTATTCTGTATTTCAATAAATATTCATCTAAAACCTGAAAAAAAAATCTACTTTTTATTATATTAGCTGTATTAGCCTCTTTTGGTTAGTATCTTTTACATTTTACTTTCAACTTTATCATAACTTTAAGCTACCCCTTCTTGTAAGCAATATCTAAATTATTTTTAATCTTTTAACTTATTCTGGCAATATTTTAATTATAGTATTTTATTCCCTTTATGCAATTGTTGATAATTTAAGGTTTAAATATTACTACTTCACAAATACACACACACATAAAAAACACATCTGTATGTATATGTATGTAAACTCGACAAGTTGTTATTTTTATTTTGATCATTCAGTATTTGATTTTCCCCACATATTTACTCTTTCATGTCATAAATTCTGTGTGATTTGATAAATCTTCTAATGAGTTTGGATTATTTTTGAATACAGTGTTACTAATTGTTCTTTTTCAAAAGTTACAAGGAAGTTCACCAAAACTAGTAAATAAAAAGGTATTTGTGAACTGTGAGTCAACACAACTCACTATAGATACAGCAGTAACTTGAAAAAAGACCTCATTTAAATATTGGAGAGATTTGATGGTCTCAAGCAGGGGATTTTAAAGTAGAAATGAAATAGATATAACCTTATTATCCTCCTTTTGCAGATGAGAAAACTAAGGCTTTGAGAGTTTATTCAAGTTTACTCAGTGGAAGAACTGGAATGGAAGCCAGTCCGCCTCCATAACCTGGGCTCCTCAGAAAGGAATAAGATCATGCAAATCAAAACTACAATGAGTTATCACCTCACACAAGCCAGAAGAGACATAATTTAAAAATCTACAAACAATAAATGCTGGAGAGGGTGTGGAGAAAAGAGAACCCTCCTACACTGTTGGTAGGAATGTAAATTGGTACAATCACTATGGAGAACAGTATGGAGGTTCCTTAAAAAACTAAAAATAGCATTACCATATGATCTAGCAATCCCACTCCTGGGCATATATTCCAGAGAAAACCATACTTCAGAAAGATACATGCACCCCAATGTACACTGCAGCACTACCAGAGCCAAGACATGGAAGCAACCTAAATGTCCATAGACAGATGAATGGAAAAAGAAGATGTGGTAAATATATACAATGGAATATTACTCAACCATTGAAAAGAATGAAATAATGCCATTTGCAGCAACATGGATGGACCTAGAGACTGTCATACAGAGTGAAGTAAGTCAGAGTAAGAGAAATGTTGTATGATATCACTTATATGTGGAATCTAAAAGAAATTATATAAATGAACTTATTAACAAAACAGAAACAGACTCACAGACTCAGAGAACGAACTTATGGTTACCGGTGGGGAAGTGTGGGGAAAAAGGATAGTTACGGAGTTTGGGATTGATATGTACACACTGCTATATTCAAAATGAATAACCAACAAGGACCTACTGTATAGCACAGGTTCAACACAGACTATTTTGAACTCTGATCAATATTATGTAACAACCTAAATGTGAAAAGAATTTGAAATAGAATAGATACATGTATATGTATAACTGAATCACTTTGCTGTATACCTGAAACTCTCACAACTTTGTTAATCAACTCTACTCCAATATAAAATAAAAAGTTAAAAAAATTCCTGTGCAATTTCTGACCCAAATTAAAGATCTCACAAAATGGAATCTATATAAAATTCATGGACAGAATACACAATATCCAAGAGTTTCTTTAAAAGTTTTTTAAAATTTTAACTTAAAAATATGTCTTAATTTAATCCTGCCTCCATGAAAACTGTGCTGTTCCTTCATTTTAAAATTTCAATTGCTTACAGACATGCTTCTATAGTCTTATACATACACCTTTGTATAACATATATCACAATTGATTTGTTCATGCTTGTTTACTTGCCAGTTTCCCTTCTAGACTAAGTCCATCAGAGTAGAGAGGACTTTGCTACACATTCTATATCTCCAACACTTAGTACAGTATGACCTCTGTAAACATTTATTCAGAGGTTTTAAAATTTCATACAAAGATACTTTATTGGCCAGAGGAATGGACCAGGATTTCTAAACAATACTAAAAGTCAATCTGAAGTTGAAAGGCATGAATTTATAGAAGCAGCAATCTGTTTTATTGTAGTATTTTCTCCAAAACCTCTGTGCTACTTGGGCACAAGTAAAAATAAAACAGGTATTTGGGTTCACCCAGGAATGGGATTCTGCCAGAGCGGTGTGACAAAAGGAAAGGGAAAAGAAAATTATATTAGTGAGAGTTTTTTGATGTGATAGGGCTTGTGATTTAAACTGACTATGAGGGTGGTGAAGAAAGGAGGAAGCTGATGAAAGGAAAATGAGTCAGGGGATGGAAGGATCTGTAAAGATCTAAGAATAGGCATCATGAGAGTTACTGACAAGTAAGTTCGAAAGAGGAGATTTGGGTTAGAAAGTTGTATTCCTGAATTAGCAATTACAGGATGGAGCACTTACAGGGCAAAATATGACAATGGAAATAGGTTGTCCAGGTGAAAGGAAAAGGACGTTAACTGGAAATGAGGAGGTCAATGAAGTGACAAGTGAAACACAGTGATCTACTTTCCACATAGATTATAAAACACTCAAGTCTGGAGCTCTTTTCTTTCAAGCGGAATTGGCCACTCAGCCTCACTCCTGTATTCTCTAATGTTTCAGATGTAGTACTTCTGTGGAAACCCTAGCATCAAGGGTTTGAAAAAAAACATTGGTTTAAGTTAGTGAATGGTTATTTCTTTTAAACAATAATAAATTATTTCCCTCATTTTTCTGCCAATGTCGAAGCAGACAACTGTTCAGTGGAGAGGGTCTCATTTAGGGAAGTAGCTCCTGAAACGACACATGTCAAACCACAGTTACATAAATCCATTAAAAACTAGTTTGCATATTTTCATTGTTGAGTCACTACTTCAGCATCAAAATGGTAGTACCTGCCCAGCAGCACCACTGTTACTTCACCCAAAGCTAAAGGTGGTGTGAAGAGAAGACCATTATACTTTATCCCTAGTTACAATCCTGGATTACCCACAAGGGAAAGAAAATGTTCCTCTACCTATAAATCCTCATTCTTTCACACATACTAAAGGGAGGAAAGAAACTCCAGCAGGCTTTCGTCCACAAGAAAAGGCACAAAGGGTTAAATTTTACATGATTTGCCTCTAAGGACATTTATATTCTCATTATTAAGGAAGCAAAGCAATATACTAAGGGTGCAGTTTGTGAAAAGAGAGAATAAAACAGCACAAATAGAAACAAGACAAATAACCACTTCTGAATTGCTAGCAGAGGGTGAGGAAAGGTTAAGTACCAAGTAGTTTCCAGGAAAGATTCATAGAACTAATTCAGCTTGTTCTACTTTGGCAGGGAAAAATTCATGTCCCTGTAACCACACCAATAGTTTGGGAAGAAGAGTGAGTCCTCTTGCCCTACACACAGTAGGTCACAGACATGCAAGGTAATGCTGGATTATTTAAGCGTTCATTATCTTCTTCATGAGTTTCCCCTTAGACCTTTCTTCTCTACCTTTTCCTTATTCACGTCCATGGTTTGGTCATTTCACTGCTCGTTAGCATAAAAATTAAAGAGTTGGAACTTAGGTTAAGTTGAGATTTGTTAGATTCTCTGAGGAAAAAAGGTAGGAGAGTAACAGCATGTTTAGGAATAAGGCTCAGCTAGTGATTCAGAGGTGCCCATTATTTTTTTCCTGCCCCTACATGTCCTCCCTGGGAGAACCTTTTTATTCTCTCTTGTTAGGCCCTCTGCTCTACATCCCTACTAAGTGGGTGCTGGCCCATGTGACCCAGCACCCTGGCCTTAAATGATGGGAGTGGGCTAGTAGTTGATGCAAGATTAATTAACTAGTATTTCTTTCCTGTAATTCTGGAATTGTGTTACAGGGATATTAGCTATTTTTACTGGGGTCTTGACTGGAGATACTGCACAGAACTGTGAATGGGACCTCCAGTTCACACGTAAAGAGAGCCAGTCTTTAGAGACAGAAGAACTGAAACGGATGCCTGAGAAAAGCAGAGTTAAGAGATCATGCAGGTCCGGAGGAAGACAGAGCACAAAAACTGACTTTCTAATTTCTGGTTCTTGTAGCTCACATGCCTGCCAATAACTCCTGGCCCTGAGTTTAAAGTCTGACTCCTGAACCTTTCCCAAAACTCCCCTCAGTTTCTCTCTTTTTAAGTAAGTTGAATTCTGCTCCTAATGTCTAAAAAACACTTTGTATCCAAAAAATCATGACTGGAGCATTAAAAAAACTTGGGTCCCAATTAGTATTAATGATTTTTTTAAACTAAACTATTGCCATGTGCCAGGAAGTGATATTGCATTGTATATGAATTAAAGGGTCACTGAAGATTTTATTCCATCAATACAGATATATGGAAGGTTGAAAAAACTGTTAAGAGGAAAGAGTCTGACAGCTCTATGAAGGATGAATGGGGGGGGAAGGTCTGAACATGTGATTAATAAAGCCAATATACTCCCAGTACAAGGCAGCTTCAGTTTTGACTGCATAATCAGCTATACATTTCACTTTGGGAAAAATTTTAATTACATCATGGCAAGAAAAAAAATTAAAGATATAAAAGAGACACATGATTGAAGAAGTAAGCTAGTCTATCAAGAAGCAAAGTGTCATGAGCAGAAAATGAGTCATCTTTACCACCCAAAGACCTAGATCCCAGAAGCATCTACTTCCTTGCCTTGCCACAAGCAGAATCACCACTGTCCCCTTAAACAAGGAGAGAAAACCTCCGACCTCTGCCTCCAAATGGTGAATTAGTAATAACAAAAGTGAATATCATCTGTAGCATTGTAGTATGCCTATCACACTCCAACAGCCCCCCTCCACCACCACCATGCTCAACTGCCAAGCCCCAAAAATCCCTCCAACACTGAATTCTGTAGTATCTCCCTCCCCTGCTCCCTCCTCCCCCCACATCCTTACCACCTGATGTGTTGAATGCCCCCCACCCTAACCATGACCATATGCCTGTTAGGGCCCAACCCATGAGCTCCCATAATAAGATTTATCAATGACACTCACTGCCTACAGGATAAAATCTCAACTCCTTAGCCTGGCATACAAAGTTTCTTAGGATCTGGCTCCTGCCCACTTCTCTAGCCTCATTCCATGCCAATCCTTTACATCCTCGTTCTAACTAATCTCAACTGTCAGAATTCAACATGTTTCCTCTCACCCTCCCCCACTGCACATACTGTAACTACTACCTGAAATGTCCTACCCCTTCAGTTCAACAGGCCTGACTATCAGTCACCTTTAAAAACTCAATTCAGATTCATTTCCTCTGGAAACATTCATGAATTGCCATTCCCTCCCTGCTCTCTGAGACTGCACAGGCATAACTGTCTATTTACTGTGCTTTCTCCTCTATTTCACTATAATCTCTTTAGGAAAGGGACTATCACACTGATTTCTATCTTACCAGCATCTATCATAATGCTTCTCCCATAATATAAGATGAATACATGTCAGCTTGATAAATATTAATTTGTTTGGTTTTGATAGCTGATATGTCTAACAAGTTCATTGTGGGCCCTCTATTTAATAGGATTAAAATTTAAAAGCTGTTTGGCTCTTACTTCAAAGCTCACTTTTACTGGATTATTTTTAGAGATAACAAAGTATACTATTGATATTAATTTCCTTCATGATCCATTCACTCATCTGAACTTTAGTCTAGAACAAGTGGTTTCTCTGCACAAATGAAATACAATTTTTAAATGTTAACGATATTTTAATAAGAAAAGATAACAACTCTATACAGGACAAGAAATCTACTCATTGGCTTTATAACATCTTAATTAGCAGCACAAGTAAACAAGGCATAGCCTGCTTTTATTTTGCCCATAAGATGCAGTTCCTCTTTCAGAGAGGCAGTTCTGATTGTATTAGCATAGCCTGTCAGGTATCTAAAACCCAGGTCATTACAGTCTTCCTCATCTTGGGAAATGCGGCTGCTCATCTTTAATAAGAAGGCTCTCCTAGCAAAAAGACTCCCAGGTGGAGAAACCCAACATTAGATGCAAAGCAGTGTAATTCTGCTCAAGATGGCCTTGAGATGGAACCCATTCATGGATTTCAGCATCCATGAAATTGGAAGAATAAGCATACCCTGAAAATGGTTTTATTTTCTTTTAGCAAGTAGAATAGTACTTTCTTGCTTTGCTGCTTCTTGAAAGTTTTTGTATCTTCAAGTGGCATTAAAACCTAGAGAATGGAAAACAAAAATTGCAAGCAATTGCCCAGCTAATGTGTGCCTCGGATGCAAAGTCGGGGAAAAGTAGAACATCTTCCAAGAGTGTAATCAGCTTGAAACGAGCGATAAAAATTCGATTATCTACCAGTGCAAATTTGTGCAACAAATTGCCATCAGCCATGTATGGCCTAGGAACCTATTTGTTACTTTCAAATCATTTTGACTTTCAATAGAAAAAAAAATCACAAAAACATCAAAAATATTTTTCAGGTTTGTCAATGCCTACCAAATACAGCTTTATGCATCATTTATGAACTTCAAGTAAATGCTCTTAACATAATTATCCTTTTAGTGTAAAACAAACCATTTTACAGTAATGTTTTCAAAATATATTTATGAGATGATAATTACTGTTTCTTGAAACAAAAAAACATGAAAAGAAATAAACTAGATTTCATGGTCAAAAAATTTTAGAAAGTTCTGAGTAAGCAAAGGTAAAGAGGTTTCTTTACTGTTGGATATCTTAGAGACTTTATTGGACCAACATGCCTTGAAAACATCCATGAGAGAAATGGTTTTCCAAACTCATCTGACCATTAAATCTTTTTTCCAGGAGTATCGCAAGAGACTATTAGTCTACATTTCCCTAATAAAGGCCATATTAAGTATTTGTGACCAAACAGTAACAAAACACACAATCTCCATGGTACTTCATTGGATTTTGCTTCCGTGTTTCTGTGTTTTGTTTCACTTCAGTTGCTATTACTATATGTTGCAGTGATTCAGGAAGAGCCAATTCTCAACATAATATCAAGAGACTTCTAACCAGATGGTCTGATCACTCGGCTCGGAAATAAATAAAATCAGTAACATTAGAGGGGAATACCAAGTTATCATGAGGTCCATTATGACCAGCATTTTCACTGTTCATCTCCATAGCTCATCTCTAACCCACTTCCACGTTTTTCCAACCAGAGAGTGGAGTAAATTCTTTCTGGATAATTATTCTCAATCTAGGCACTCTGTAGATTACCTGAACTAAAAGAATTGAGAGGACTCTATTTTGACCCTAAAACTCTAGAATTTTCAATCTTAAATCACATAACTCGAAGCTGCATAAAGATAACGTGCTCAAACTTCCCAGACCTGGTAAAGTCCCTGTAACGTCACTACAAAATAACCACTTTCTTCTTCTAAAATGTACCTGGATCGGCAATAACGTGTCTGTATTTCACTGGTTTTGTTACTCATTTTTCTTCGAGGTTTTAACTTTAGAATAGATTTACATCCTAAGACAGTGAGGCTTTTTGTATTTTGTGTTAATTGATGTATCCCAAGTGCCTGTAACAGTGCCTGACATTTATTAGACAGTATAAAATATTGCTGGGTGAAGGAATTAATTTTAGAAAATAAACTCCCTTATTTCTGATGTTAAAACCCTCTTCAAACTATTAGAAGTAAAAGGAAAGTCAGCAGAGGTGAGGGAGATTGGCCATTCTGATTTTACTCAATATCAGCTGGATCATTACTTAAATCCCAGGCTTATATAACAAATTCTGCTCTTTACAACTATAAATGATAAGACAAGTGGTATTACCTTGCCCTTTGAAATTAAAAAAAAAAAAATCGGCTTTTGTCAGCCAAACGTGAAGGAGTATCTCTCTGAATGTCTCTTAGAATTCTTGGGGGCTTACATCCCTCCTAGTCATCACTGCCTTCAAGTTCTTTCCTCTGAATTAGTTCAGCTTCTCTTGCTGTCCTGTATATTCTGTCCCTTTCCTTTACTGAATCGCTCCATCCTGGAAAGCATCCTGATTGCTTCATTTCTCAAAATAGCCACTGATGTAAGGCTATGTCTGCAACTGACTTTAACTGGAGATAAGAGTCAATGGATGAGATTGACATCACAGCAGAATAAGCAAACAGGAATTGAACACTGTATCGCTGCTCTTAAAATTCCTTCGGCTATCCCACTACAAGGAATGTGCAACTGAGCATTCTCTTCACAGATTCCTGTGTTGCTTTATAAAAGGATGCTCAGAAAAGAAAATTAAAATATCAAGAAAATTTAAAAATTACTCTATTGTCCTACCATTTTTTCATGCAAAGTTGTTAAAACTCTATGTAGATTCATTGATAGATGCTTTTCCACTTAAAATATCTTAAGCATTTAGAAAAATGTTGTATTTTTTATATCTGCACAATAGTCCATTGGTAAATATACTATAATCAATTTAATGATTATTCCAGTAGATACTTAGCTCACATCTAATATTTTTCCACTGAAAATTAACACTTCACTAAACATATTTTTACATTAAATTACTTCAATATTTAAGATTTTTTCTTTACGATTCATCTTCAGAATTGAAATTAGTAAATCCAAAAATATGAACCTTTCTATGGCTCATTATATGTATTAACTGCTTCTGAAACAGTTATATTTTTTCTCACATTATGATGCTTAAAACTTTACTACATCAGCTTTTTTATTGTTTGATCGGAACCAAATATTTGCTACTACCAAGGCTATTGAACTTGAGAATAATAGAGCTGACACAAAGCATTTGAGTTTGGCATGAGGTCAGTGGAGGCTTCTGAATATCTTTCATTTTCCTCTGTTTGCCTGGGATGACCTGCTCTCTCATTTACGAAGCAGTCACCTTGCAGGCTGTGTTCCCCCAGGTAATAAGAAATAATTGTGCTTTTAAATGATGTTCTTTGGGGTCTGTTGTTATCTTTGCTGAGCTACATAGAATGAAACAGATTTCTTCTGTAACATCCTTCTAATAGCAAAATTATACATATTTACTGTAAAAAGATGGAAAGATATAGAAAATTATAAGGAAGAAATGCTTAATTACTTGTAGTATCACAAGCTAGCAATAATCTCTTAACATTCAGTACATTTCTTTCTGAATGTATTAAAACATTACAATGCCACACTCACAGTGTTGCTACCACCACATCACAACAACCAGGACCATATCTACCAACAGTCTACAATCCTGAGTTTTGCAGGTTACATCATACTATGAGAATTCTTCATACCATTAAATACCTTTTGAAAATATAAATTTAAAAAGCAAGTAACATCCCATGGTATGGATACACGATAATTTATTTAAGTTATGTTATTAGACATTTAACCTTTTTTTATCATTTTACATTGTGTTCTTGCATGTTAAAAGATGTAATAAAGGTCCTTAAACTTAATCTTTGTATAGAATTTTGATTATTACCTAAGGATAAATTCTTCAAGGAATCTGAGCCAAAATTTATGAGTTTTTTTATAACATCTTTATTGGAGTATAATCGCTTTACAATGGTGTGTTAGTTTCTGCCTATAACAAAGTGAATCAGCTATACATATACATATATCCCCATATCCCCTGCCTCTTGCGTCTCCCTCCCACCCTCCCTATCCCACCCCTCTAGGTGGACACAAAGCACGAGCTGATCTCCCTGTGCCATGCAGCTGCTTTCCACTAGCTATCTATTTTACATTTGGAAATGTATGTATGTCAACGTCACTCTCTCACTTCATCCCAGCTTACCTTCCCCCTCCGTGTCAAGTCCATTCTCTACATCTGTGTCTTCATTCCTGTCCTGACCATAGGTTCTTCAGAACAATTTTTTTTTTTAGATTCCATATATGTGTTAGCATACGGTATTTGTTTTTCTCTTTCTGATTTACTTCACTCTGTATGACAGTCTCTAGGTCCACCCACCTCACTACAAATAACTCAATTTCTTTTTTTATAGCTGAGTAATAGTCCATTGTATATGTGCCATATCTTCTTTCTCCATTCATCTGTCTATGGACACTTAGGTTGCTTCCATGTCCTGGCTATTGTAAATAGAGCTGCAATGAACATTGCGGTACATGACTCTTTTTGAATTATGGTTTTCTCAGGGTATATGCCCAGTAGTGGGATTGCTGAGTCGTATGGTAGTTCTATTTGTAGTTTTTTAAGGAACCTCCATACTGTTCTCCATAGTGGCTGTATCAATTTGCATTCTCACCAACAGTGTAAGAGTGTTCCCTTTTCTCCACACCCTCTCCAGCATTTATTGTTTGTAGATTTTTTGATGATGGCCATTCTGACTGGTGTGAGGTTGTAACTCATTGTAGTTTTGATTTGCATTTCTCAAATGATTAGTGATGTTGAGCATCCTTTCATGTGTTTGTTGGCTATCTGTATATCTTCTTTGGAGAAATGTCTATTTAGGTCTTCTGCCCATTTTTGGATTGGGTTGTTTGTTTTTTTTGATATTGAGCTGCATGAGCTGCTTGCACATTCTGGAGATTAATCCTTTGTCAGCTGGTTCGTTTGCAAGTATTTTCTCCCATTCTGAGGGTTGTCTTTTTGAAGTGTTTTTCAATACCATGATTTATAATTTTAGAAAACATTCATTTGTTTGGCCATCATTCTCCTCAGTGTAGTCCACATATCAATCTATCTGCTATCCCTGATAATGCCACATCCTTCCTTTAGGCATTAACACCTTCATTTCTCACTGAACAAAATATTATGGATTAATGTAATCAACTGTTGGATAGATTCCAGAAAAGAAAATAGTTGTGGTTCTTACTCAGCTCACAGATAATTTATAGCATAGTGTATTTTTACGATTACCATGACCAATGCACAGCCTTTTTAGAGGGAATAAGAAGGTGAAGTGATACACATTAACTGTTTCTAAAAAGCTTTATGCTACGCATGCCATCTAGATATGTCGATGTATACATTCACTATAATACATATGTATCTGCAAAGAGAAATGCGTTATTCTAGTCATCAAGGATATACCAGTTTTACACAAAGTGACAGCTATCTGAATCACGTGGGAATAAAAAAAATCACTTATTACCCACATTGAAGTT
This sequence comes from Neophocaena asiaeorientalis asiaeorientalis, assembly GCF_003031525.2. Taxonomy (NCBI): domain Eukaryota; kingdom Metazoa; phylum Chordata; class Mammalia; order Artiodactyla; family Phocoenidae; genus Neophocaena; species Neophocaena asiaeorientalis. Next base: position 7,585,023 of record NW_020175410.1, read on the forward strand.
ACTGTCGTAAGAGTCCTAATAATGTCCAGATTTACAATGCCAACATGGACAGAAATATTGATGCCCTAAATGAACAGTACTGCTGACTGACTGGGGGAATATTAATATGATCTAGGATCAGAAAAACTGATCAAATCCTGGGCTTCAGAGTCAAAGCAAACTTTGGCTATATCAACTAAGTTGGGCACCTGGTTGATTCCAAATTGATCTGATAATGGAACATGCATCTCCCTTCTCTCACTCTGGTTAAGTAGACCAAACCCCAAATTAGCATCCGGGTAAATGATTTATAGAGGAAAAAAAAGAAAAAGCAGCTAGCCATATAAAATCTCCAGGTCTTGCTATTTCTCACCTGTTAAATTTTTCTGAGATCAGCTTTAGCTAAGAGTTGACCATGTTTTGTTTTGTTTCGTTTCATTCAAATAATGGTAAAACAAAGGGCGTATTAGTAATTGATAACCCGCCATTTTTTGCGTTTCTCCAATTGAAAATTCCCTTGTCTACTTCCCAACAAGCCAATTAAACAGATCTTCTAAACCTGACTTTATTGAAAGTTTCTAATCTTGCTCATAACCTAGGCAGTAAAGGTTTAGGGAGTGTGATTAGGCATTACATTCTAAGATGTCACTCATATTCTTAACCTACATTGTCTTACTGCAAACAATTTATATTTCAGTCTTGAAGCCAGATGGACAGTAGGCCAAATGTTTTCATCTTTCACTGCAACCCACTTGATGATCCTTTAAAGACTACCAATACATGGACTCCACCCTAGAGGTTTAAGTGGTGTGAGGTGGGGATCTGAGTATCTGTATTTTTATTTTTAAAGTTCCCTTGTCGAATCTAACATGCAGGTGGTTGGGAACTACTGGTTTAGACTAAAGGTGCATTTATGGACACATAAACATAGGTAAAAAGGAGAGTTATTTATGAATAAGTTTGACTCAAAGATCTTCAAATGGTTATTTACTTGCTTTAGTGGTAAATTTAAAATAAACAATATTGTGTTGTCATTAACATTATATCTGGATTCTCAGGTTAAAAGATATCCTGTATTAAAATCTGTAATAGCAGCTAGCATTCGTGGACAATCCACTATGTGTAAAGCACCATACTGGGTTACTTTATAAACTTTATTTAATCCTTATAACCCTCAGAGGTAAGTTATCACATCTATTTCACAGATTAGGAATCCAAAACTCAAGAGAGGTAAAATGATTTATACTAAGTGAAACCAAAACAGCTTAAAAAGCAAATCCATATAAAACATCTTTCCCAACCTCCCTCTCCTTTCCAATTGTACCTTCAATTTCTTAAAAACAGCTCCAGCTTTATATCTACTTGTTGTGAAATCAAGTCCACACGTTTCAGAGTGTGGGAACTGTCCTCAAGTAATTAATATAAAGAATCAAATGCTAACATAATGTACTTTGGCTTCAAAAATATTTCAATAGGGGCATCCCTGGTGGCGCAGTGGTTCAGAGTCCGTCTGCCGATGCAGGGGACACGGGTTCATGCCCCGGTCCGGGAAGATCCCATGTGCCGCAGAGCGGCTGGGCCCATGAGCCATGGCCGCTGAGCCTGCGTGTCCGGAGCCTCTGCTCCGCAACGGGACAAACTTTAAGAAAACACCTCAAAAATTCATATTAATTATTTTCTCCCTATCTTGGAAGGCTTGAGTCCAAAATGAGATGCTTCCTGCCTGCTGAAGAACAGGTGGAAACGGGAAGCTATTTAAAGCCATAAATATGCTCCAGAGTGATGGCTTACAGGACTTACTTGCACATAAATCACCTCAGAAACAGACCTAAATCCATGCATTTCCATACACTTTTCAGCTACTAGTAAATAGCAACTCTGAACTAAAACTCTCATTTAAAAAAAAAAAAAATGAAAAGACCCAGAACAGTAGAATCCTTTACTATCAACTGATAAACAAAATTTGTTCAAAAATAAAAATCTTTCCTTCAGGCTAAATGTTTCATCAGCCTAGCTTCAGCTAAAGGGGATGTTTGACCCATAACATGTCATGCAAATTAGTAGAAGATGAACCTCTTATGAGTGAAGTCCTTAGCACTGAAGTTATAAAATCATGTTTAGAGATGTTGTATTATCAAGTTATCCCCTTCCTGTTTCACAAGAAATCACTTTTCAGAAATCAGGAGGATGTTCATGTTTACTTCCTTCACAATCTTCAATAAAGAACCTCTTTTACAGTAGTTTTTAATCCACTGATTAGTGGGAAAATATATCAAAGAACATTTCATCTTCAAATATCAAGTGAAAGAACATTATTAAATATTTATAAGAGAGTGGTATTCTTCTATTTATATCATGCTAGAGTTTTTCTAGAAAACTGATGCCACCTCAGCACCCTATCTCAAAGTCAAAGACATGAATTGGATTCAGGCTCAAGGAAACCATTTTGCACAAAATATTGTCATTCAGTCCTTTCTGCACGACTCCAAACTAACTCAATCCAGTAAGAGAAAATATGTCTATAACATTTATTTTGAATAATGTCAGTTCCTTCATATTATCATTCTTAACGTGCTTAAGTTACTTTCTTTTCTTTTCACTTTTAATTAACTGTACTGACCTATGTATATGGACTTCGCAATGTACTTAGTAAGAAATAAGACCACAGTGTAAAGGGTAATGGAGTGACAGTCAGAACACTCAAGTTCAACTCCCAGTTTTCTCTAGACTTATGCCTTGATCCAATGACATAACACTTCACTTTCCTCATCTCTCATATTCTGCTATTAGGGCCAACCAAGTATCAGTTAAGAAGACATATGTGATAACAAAATAAAATTACATATAGGAAACAATTTTAAAAACACTATTTCCCAAAGCATGATGCAAAGAAAGTTCCCAGTTAGTGTTACACGTGAAGTGGTGTGTGAAAGAAAGGATGGCAGTCAAGTAAGTTTTGAAAATGCTAGGAAATTCACAATCGATATTCAAATGCCAAATATTTTAAGAAGTCCTATAGTTATAGTGAGGAAAACTGTAAAACTTGATTTTTGCCTCGTATTTCCCCAACTAACTTGACCATGCTACTTTTTGACTGTGAGCATCCTGCTGCTTAGATGTGCTATAGAGTATAATTTGGAAGATGGTGTAGAGTACATCAAATTAAAAATTATTGTGATATTGTTTTAACTAGGCTTAATTTGGAACAAAGTTAAATTTCAGTTAAGTGTATTATTAAAACTGAGTTTCTAATTTATTAATTAGAAAAAACACTGTGCCCAAAATGTAATGACCAAATTTTAAACAAATAGAAAATTCTCAGTTTAAGGGATGTTTTGACACTGTGATTTCCCCCATATCATGAGTGGCTATAAAATATTTTTTCATTTTGTCCTAAACAATAACAACCCCCCAATTGTTTCTTCTAATGGGAAGAACATTAGATCAAATTCTCTAATCTTTCTAACCTCTAATATCTTTCATATAATCCCTATAAAAGAGGAAACATCTCTCCCCTGCCACTACTCCAACACAAACCCTGATTTCCATAAGGAAAAATCTATTCTGAAGATAACTCTTGGCCTCTCTCTACTTCACTATCTCCACCCCTGAAGAGCAGAGTGGTGTACCTGACAAATAACTAGACATGTTCAAGTCTGCAGTACCCTTTCTTCTACTTGAGAATAAGCTTGCCCTCCAAGAGTAAGAATTCTCACCTCGCTCAGTCTTCCCTGGGCAGGCCAACCATGTGGAGAAGTGCACTGCCCCAACCACGGGTTAAAAGCCTCTTTCTGGGGTATGAATATCTGATGGATTTGGCTCTCACAATAAATTACATTCTTACAGAGAGCCGCTATCAGTGAGAATTTATCTTTGACCTCCAAATTTATTCTTTATTTAATTTCTAAAATTATGTAGAATCTGGGTAGAAAAGAATGTTGCTATTTTGGGAGAGTCTCTTATCAACCCGAACAATCTGACTCACAAATTCTCATCAAATTCTAAGCAGAAAAGAATAAAAGCTATCCAGTTGCTTCATAGAACATGCCCACAGATGAGCTATTTGTAGGAGAGACCAGTTTCACACTGGTCTGATATTTTCAAGTTATGCCTTCAAAGTGCACTGGACTGATTAGGAAAATTCTGAAATGTATGTATCTTGAGAAAGAGCTCACTAAGGTCACTGTTTTCTATAGTAATGTTTTCAGTTTGAGCCCCCCAAAATCTTTTGTTCTTTGTCTTAGAACCAAGGTAGAGTGCTTTAATTAAGGTTCCCAGTTAGTGTTACAGCTTTCAGAGGATGCTCAACTTATTTCTATGCTCTTTCCAGTCCCATGTGTAACAGTTACCTCTGCTTACCTATAAGCTCCCTTTATTGGCTTTCCTTCCTTCCCAATCTCCCTTCTCTACTTTCCAAATAAATACTTGCATTCAAACACATGATGCAGGATCTGTGAATGGGGGAACATATACTAAAATGCCCTCCCATACTATCTACAGGCAAAATATTTTATTGCTTCATCATGGCTCCAAAAGCAATACACCTTATATATGTTATTATCATGTTATTATCATGTTATTATGTTATTATGTTATATTATGTTATGTTATGTTATTATTATGTTATTATCATATTATATTATCAATCATGTGATATAAATTGCTTTTACCCTTCTACAGTATGTCAACTCTTAAAAACATTCATCTTGGTCTTCTCAGCACCTAGCATGCCCACAGATGAGCTATTTGTAGGAGAGACCAGCACCTAGCATGATGCCTAGAATATAAGTGCTCAATAATTACTTAAGTGAAATGTTAAAGTATAACCGCAAAAAGGCAAAACTATGAAGACAGTAAAAATATTAGTGGTCACCAAGCATTGGGGAGGAAAGAGGGATGAATAGGCAGAGCACAGAAGATTTTCAGGGCAGTGAAAATATTCTGTATTCTACCATAATGATGGATACATTTCATTATACATTTGTCCAAACCCACAGAACATACAACACCAGGAGTTAACCTTAACGGAAGCTATGGACTTTGGGTGATAAAATTGATAAACCTATATTCACATATCATTAACAAACATACCACTCTGATAGGGGCTGTTGATAAGGGGGGAGACTATGTATGTGTGGAACAAGAGGTATGAGAATCTCTGTACCTTCCCTTCAATTTTCCGGTGAACTTTCAACTATTCTAAAAAAATAAACTCAATGAAGTTAAAAATTAAAAAAAATACAACGGCAACAAATAAAGAGCCTAGAATTTTAAAATACTATTTGATCTCTTCAAATACTTCTAATAAAGTGAATAATCATTAATATGAAAGAAAAACGACATACATTATGGGTAGAATAAAGCTAAGCAACAGTTGAGAAACAGAATATTAAGCCACGATTATAACCGTGCATTAGCCTTGCCAGATAAATCTGTGGTATGTCATAAACTAATCGTCTTTATGTGAAAATCCATATGCTTTTTAACATATGTATTTCCTTGCAATCTATTCACTTTAGGGAAAAAAATAGTTTATCTGGTTTCCATAGCATTAAAGATCGCTGTTACTTTGCTCATTATGCCTTACTAATACCAAACTATGCTATGTACACATTTCTATCCCTATATACATGCAAATGCTACAGTAAATAGTCACCTTGAGAGAGAAAAGGTCCTCAAGTCACAACCTCAGTTATGTCAAATCTCTGATATTGCTAGTGGGTTGTTAGTATAAATATTATATCATGGCCCCTTGATTCAGGATAAGCGTATAAATATGAAGCAAGTATATTTTTAAATTCTAATAATTCAGAAAACAATTTTACATTAATTTTTCCAGGTCAGAGTTAAATATTTCACGTACATCATTTGGAAAAAAATGTTTATATAACCTTCTTCAAATACAAACTCAGTGGTTCTCTATAAATCTCTTTATACATCTTTACCAACAAGAAAAAATATATATACTCAGATATATATCAGCATTTTTTCTAGGTGTCTAGGAAATCAGTACCTAAAACCTGTTTACATCCAACATGGATTTAATTATGTCCAAAAATTTAAAACAAAATAATAGTATTTAAGATGAACACCCTGTTTGGACTCAGACTAAATCTCTCTAAACCTCAGTTTCACCATCAGTAAAACATGAATGATTGTAACTATGGATCTCACAGCATTACTTTTAGGATTAAAAGAGATAACTGATGTAAAATACCTATGATAGTGACTGAGGCGTAGTATACATTCAATGAATGTTTCCTACCTTTTAAAGTCAGCTATCAAATTGGAAATTGACCACCTTTGAAAACTAACAATTCATATATGCCATATAAATATTCTGCTGTGAAACTTTCAGAGGATAGACGAATAAACTAAACATGCAGCTGTTTTGAGGCTGCTGATGAGAATCTACAAGATTTTGCCAGAAAGTTCTGACATTTTACTTTGATTCTGTTTCATATAAGTCAATTCCTTAAAGAGCTGGTATATTTTACAGAAAATAAGACCCTTCCTAGATTAATACATATGATCCATTCGCAAACAACATGACACTCAAATAAAGGCCAGATTTCATTGATTAACGTAAAATAGGAAGCTTAATAGCACAAACGCCTCTTAAAATCTTAAACATTTGCAGATAATTATTTGATTTTCTATAGAATTTAATGCAAGCATCAAAACAAAGCTGGAGTGTAAAGGTGATTCACAACACAGAGTACTAACCACTAAACGATTACGGCTAGTAAAGTTGATTCAGAAGGAAGCATATTCTACAAGGAACCAAAATACTCAAATTAGCTTTATTTTCTCCTAATATGTCAACTGGAGCCAGAAATGTAATTTCTCAAAAGAAATGATGAGGCAAACTTCTGAAGCAGACGCAATTCATGAAGAAACTGAAAGCCGAAGACTGTCCACTGACAGCACTCTCAAAGGCTGGGCTGTAAGTCTTTCATTGAAGGAGAATGTGGGTGACACACCACAGTGTCCACAACAGCCAATACACGGCTGTCTATAAGGAACACAGTGTAAAAATAAACCCATAGATAGGTTAATGATAAAAGGATTTTTAAGAATTACACTGTGAAAACACAAATCAAAAGAAAGATGAATTGGCTGTATTAAATTTAAGTATACTTAAGATTCCTGAATACTACCAGGAATAAAAGGATATTTCATAATGAAAAAAGTCTTGATTTGTCAGGAAGCCATAACATACTTAAATGTGTATATAACTAATAGTAGAAATTCAAAATATCAATACATGCAGCAAAAAGTGGTAGAAGTGAGAGAAGAAATAGACAAAACTAAAAATAATAGTTTCAGGCTTTGACCAGTCCCTCCCGTCAGGAAACTAACACAAGCCTCTTAGACAGCCTCATCCACCAGAGGGCAGACAGCAGAAGCAAGAAGAACTACAATCCTGCAGCCTGTGGAACAAAAACCACATTCACAGAAAGACAGACAAGATGAAAAGGCAGAGAGCCATGTACCAGATGAAGGAACAAGATAAAACCCCAGAAAAACAACTAAATGACGTGGAGATAGGCAACCTTCCAGAAAAAGAATTCAGAATAATGATAGCAAAGATGATCCAGGACCTCGGAAAAAGAATGGAGGCAAAGATCAAGAAGATGCAAGAAATGTTTAACAAAGACCTAGAAGAATTAAAGACCAAACAAACAGAAATGAACAATACAATAACTTAAATGAAAACTACATTAGAAGGAATCAACAGCAGAATAACTGAGGAAGAATCGCTAAGTGACCTGGAAGACAGAATGGTGGAATTCACTGCTGCAGAACAGAATAAAGAAAAAAGAATGAAAAGAAATGAAGACAGCCTAAGAGACCTCTGGGACAACATTAAACGCAACAACATTCACATTATAGGGGTCCCAGAAGGAAAAGAGAGAGAGAAAGGACCCAAGAATATATTTGAAGAGATTATGGTAGAAAACTTCCCTAACATGGGAAAGGAATTAGCCACCCAAGTAGAGAAAGCACAGCGAGTCCCATATAGGATAAACCCAAGGAGAAACATGCCGAGACACACAGTAATCAAAGTGGCAAAAATTAAAGACAAAGAAAAATTATTGAAAGCAGCAAGGGAAAAACAACAAATAACATACAAAGGAACTCCCATAAGGTTAAGAGCTGATTTCTCAGCAGAAACACTACAATCCAGAAGGGACTGGCATCACATACTTAAAGTGATGAAAGGGAAGAATCTACAACCAAGATTACTCTAGCCAGCAAGGATCTCATTCAGATTTGATGGAGAAACCAAAAGCTTTACAGACAAGCAAAAGCTAAGAGAATTCAGCACCACCAAACCAGCTCTGCAACAAATGCTAAAGGAACTCCTCTGAGTGGGAAATGCAAGAGAAGAAAAGGACCTACAAAAACAAACCCAAAACAATTAAGAACATGCTCATAGGAACATAAATATTGATAATTACCTTAAACATGAATGGATTAAATGCTCCAACCAAGAGACACAGGCTTGCCGAATGGATACAAAAACAAGACCCATCTATACGCTGTCTACAAGAGACCCACTTCAGACCTAGGGACACAAACAGACTGTAAGTGAGGGGATGGAAAAACATATTCCCTGCCAATGGAAATCAAAAGAAAGCTGGAGTAGCAATACTCATATGAGATAAAATAGACTTTAAAATAAAGAATGTTACAAGAGACAAGAAAGGACACTACATAATGATCAAGGGATCAATCCAAGAACAATTATAAATATATATGCACCCAGCATAGGAGCACCTCAATACATAAGGCAACTGCTAACAGCTATAAAAGAGGAAATCGACAGTAACACAACAATAGTGGGGGACTTTAACACCTCACCTACACCAATGGACAGATCATCCAAAATGAAAATAAATAAGGAAACACAAGCTTTAAGTGACACAATAGACCAGACAGAATTAATGGATATTTATAGGACATTCCATCCAAATATAGCAGATTACACTTCTCAAGTGCGCATGGAACATTCTCCAGGATAGATCACATCTGGGGTTACAAATCAAGCCTCAGTAAATGTAAGAAAACTGAAATCGTATCAAGCATCTTTTCTGACCACAACACTATGAAAAAAGGGAACCCTCCTGCACTGTTGGTGGGAATGTAAATTGATACAGCCACTATGGAGAACACTATGGAGGTTCCTTAAAAACTAAAAATAGAATTACCATATGATCCAGCAATCCCACTACTGGGCATATAACCAGAGAAAACCATAATTCAGAAAGCACATGCACCCCAATGTTCACTGCAGCACTATTTACAATAGCCAGGTCATGGAAGCAACCTAAATGCCCATCGACAGACGAATGGATAAAGAAGATGTGGTACATATATACAATGGAATATTACTCAGCCATAAAAAGGAACGAGATTGGGTCATTTGTTGAGACGTGGATGGATCTAGAGACTGTCATGCAGAGTGAAGTAAGTCAGAAAGAGGAAAACAAATATCGTATATTCACGCATGTATGTGGAACCTAGAAAAAAGGTACAGATGAACCAGTTTGCAGGGCAGAAGTTGAGACACAGATGTACAGAACATATGGACATCAAGGGGGGAAAACGGTGGCAGCTGGGGGTGGTGGTGTGATGAACTGGGAGACTGGGATTGACATGTATACACTTATGTGTATATAACTGATGACTAATAAGAACCTGCTGTATAAAAAAGTAAATAAAATTTAAAAAAATAGTTTCAGGCTATTATACTCTTATCAGTAATAGAGAAAACAGATATGCACATAATTGGTAAGGATATAGAATACTTAAACATTATCAACCAACTTTACATAAATGACATTATACAACATTATAACAAACAATAGCAGAACACATACTTTTGCCAAGTGCATATGAACCATCTACTAAAATAAACCATATGCTGACCCATAAAATAAATCTCAGTAAATCGAGACACTGAAACCATGCTGAGTATATTCTGACCATAATTGGATTAAGGCAAATATCAGTAACAAAGAATGTCCGAAAAATTCACAAATATTTGGTGACCATTTCTAAGTGTACCATGGATCCCTAAAAGGACAAAGAAACATAAAATATATCAAAATGAAGAAAAATGAAATCAAAACAAAATGTATACACATATAAATCAATGGAACAGAATAGTGTTCAAAAGGAGACTCCATATATACATTCAATTAATTTTTTCAAAGTTGTCCTAATAATCCAATGGGGAAAAGATAGCCTTTTCAATAACTGTTGCTGGAAAAGCTGCATGTCCTCATGAAATACTTCAACCCTTACTTCATACCACAAACAAAAGCCAACTTCAAATGCATCACTGGTCAAAACAAAAAAAGCAAAACTCTAATGCTTCTGGAAGCAGACCAAGATTTCTTAGGCAGAACACCAAAAAAACACTACTCGTAAAAAATAAAAAAACCAATAAATTAAACTCTGCTCTTCTAAAGACACTAATAAGAAAATGAAAAGGCAAGCTAAGACCAAGGGAAATTATTTGCAGTGCATATAACTAAAAGCCAGTATCCAGAATATATTAAAAATTTCTATACTCAATCATTTAAAAATGGGCAAGTATTTCAGACACTTAACAAAAACAAACTATCTAAATAACCAATAAGCATCTGAAAAGACACTCAACGTCATGAGAGATAAGGAAAATGCAAATTAAAATTAAAAGCATAATCATATTGAGATACTATTATATATCCACCAGAATTGCTAAGATTAAAAAGACTGACAATACCTTGTGTTGAGGAAGACATAGGGCAACTATAACTCTTATAGAATGTTGGCAGAAATGTAAAACATATAAAGCCACTTTGTAAACCAGTTTTCCTTTTTCTCTTAAAGGTAAACATAACTTTATCATCAAATCCAGGAATTCCAACCCAGCAATTCCACGCTTAGAAATGAAAACAGGTCCACAAAAAGCAGCTTTTTTCTTAGTAGTCAAAACTGGAAGCAACCCAAGTGTGAATGGATGAGTAAATTGTAGTGTTTCTATACAATGGGATATTACTTAGCAATTAAAATAAAACTATTGATTCATAGAACACACAACAAATAAATCTCAAAAACATAATTCAAAGCAAAGGAAGCCAGACAAATATTTTCTCTATGTGAAATTCTAGAAGAAAAACTAATCTGTAGTGAGAGAGGGCAGATTGAGTGTGGTGGAGGATTGACTACAAAGGGGTATGAAGGAGATTTTTAGGGTGATGGAGATGTTCTGTACCTTGATTGTGATGGTGGCAGTTACAGTTGTACACAAACTTACTGAACTATACACCTAAAATGATTGCACTTTATACCTCAATTAACGTGATTTAAAATCTATATTCATAAAAAGATACTACATTTATGACCAAAAGCAAATATCACAATTGAATACAAGTTGTGAAATCTACTTTTTTCTTAATGTGGATTCCCACAAACATTTCCTGAGACAAAGGTTTGAATGAAAGTAGTTTATACTAGAGATGATTATAGAAGGCATCAGTAATGGAGTGAAAAAGTGAGACAGAGAAGGAAACTCAGTAAGGTGTGCTCCACGAAGTAAGTTACTACTGTGGGATTTGGTGAACCAGTGTACAGCGCACACATAAAAAAAATTATCCCACCTGAGGATCACTGGTTGAGGGCTGTTCCAGTCATCTTTGGAAGCCTGTCCCTGTGCTCCTGCAGAGCGTTAGTTCCTGGGCACGTCTGACCTGCTGCACAAGCAGCAAAGCAGGCTCCAGTAGACAGAGAAAGCCTTTGGGGGAAAAAAAAATGCAGGTACTGACGGTTGGAAGTTGAGCTAATATGGACTGAAGTGGTAGGGGAGCATGGACTTGGGCAGGACACCGTCAGTGCCTGCTACAACATTACCAGAAAAGAACACTCAACAATTCAAAATACACTGGTGATTCAGAAATTTTAGCCATACAGGTATTAGAGTTAAGGACAACTTCGGATCCTTTATTTCCACTTTGTTTTCAAGACTAACACATTTTTTTTTTTTTTACAACCATAGAGATGTAAGCCACAGGAACTGACCACAAAGTCAGATATATGCTATTCGAATATGCTGGAAAATGCAAAATTCATTGTATTTAGCCATCAAATTAAACACACATCATTGTGAAGAAAATATACTAATTCTTCTTCCCTGCAATAGTCTTATTTGGCATAGACCTACATCCTCCCCAGGATCAATCATTCACAGCAATATATTTAGAAATATAGTATTTAAGACACTTCACTGTTATAGCTAACAATTATTCTATAACAAGAGAGCATTACATGTTATCCCAGAGGCTTAAGAGAATATAAATTCCCACATTCGAAGTGAAACAATTAGATTTTTTATTATTGTTTTTTTTTTAATGACATAAGAGTCAGCATCAACCAATGGCTATAACTGGCTATTCAACTACCACATATATTTAAATTTCTAAATGAATATAAATTCTACATATTCAATCTCCAGGCACAATACTTTTGAATCAACTGTCTGATAGTACATCTATATGGATTAAATGCACTAGCCAGGACATAATTACATGAGCATTACACAGTCCATTTTTTCTAGACATATGAATTACTATAGCCTTTCCATTTCGTGATTAGTAGAGTCTCAGTTTTCAGAATTTTGATTGAACATTTCTGGAAAAACTGAGTTCAGGTCTAATGTTAGTACTCACAGATTTTGAAAAGGTTTGTAGATTAACATAATTCTGGTGCCAACACCTGATTTTAAAGTATGCCTCAAATATGCTTCCAGACATTTTAGGATGAGGTAGTATTTTAAAAGTTTAAACTATTAGTTTTTCAATTTTTATTCAGAGGTTAAATATTAAAATGAAAACTTTTTCTAGCCATATCAAAAGTATTTTTAAAATTGCAAGTGGTTAAGTATAAAATAGATTCACTTTTAAGTAATGTTCCATAACATCTTTCAAAATTTCCTTTTGTTGCTAACATAGGTTCGGCCTATCAGTTCATAATATCTTATTACCCAATTTTGCTGTTCTTGACCTTATTTTACTTTTAAAAACTTTTGTCAATATGATGGAAATTTGGATCTTTCTTCCAAGAAAAAAGGAATATATATACAATTGGCAGAATTTCTTGGCCTCCATAAAAGTCAGCTCTGGAACCCATACACTACTTGCAGGTTATATGCAGGTCTGCATAGACATTAACTAGCTTAAAAGTGAACATGAAGAATTTACAGGTACACTTTCCTATTTACTTGTTCCCTCCAATTTACATCAAAGCATATTTCCCTCAGGTTTTCACAATGGATCAGTACAAGTCATACTATATGAAAGAGTTCTTCATGTATTTTTAAAATGGAACATCTAAAGACAGAAACATCAAACCTCACAATGCTTTTAAGAGCAATAAAGTGACTGTCAGAATGCACAAAGTATACGGACTTTTCAAAAAATAAAATGAATTCCTTTCCCTTCCACAGTTCCAAAGAGATAGAACAAACTTATTTAATCAAGATCAGAAGGGGCATGCTTATTTGTAACTTCCAGCTAATTCCAAAGCAGGTGTTAAAATGTTTGTTTCTACAAAGCATCTATCTTTATATGTAACCTGAAGATAAAAAATAAAAAAGGCATCACTGATTTCTCTCACACATCAGAACCAGTCCATCAGTCAATCCTAGGTTCTATATCCAGGATCTGGTGATTTCTCACTGCCAATATTGCTACCCCTATGTCCTAAATTTGAGCCATCATCATCTCCCACCTGCTTTATTACAGTAGCTTCACACCTGGCCTCCATTATATTCCGTTCCCCACATTGCAGTCAGAGTGGTCCTTTTAAAACATAAATCACATCAAGTCACTCATCTGCTCTAAACCCTCCAAAGGTTCCCTCCAGTGCTAACTCCATTCCAGTGACTCTAACCATTTTGCCTTTCCTTAGACGCACACCAAGCCAGCTTCTGACTCAGGCATTTGCAACTGCTTTTCCCTGTCCATGGAATGCTCCTGCCCTAGGTATCTGTATGACTACCTCCATCACTGTCTTCAAATATCACCACAGATGAGGCACTTTTCCAAACCACCAATATTAAAAAAAAAGAAAGAAAGGAAAAACCTAATAAACCTCTACACTCTCTCTCTGCTTCATTCGTCTTCATAGTATTAATTACCACCAGACATACAATATATTCATTTGGTGAATGCTTTCTCCTTCCACTAGATCCTAAGCTGCCTGAGGGCAGGGACCTTGTCTGTATTGTTCACTGATGTATCCTCAGGACCTATACCAATGCATGACACATAGTAGACATTCCATAAATCTGTGTCAAATGAATAAGTGAATACTTGAGTGAAAAGTTAAGCAGATGGCTCAGTATCACCCCCTCCTTGGCCTCCATGTCCCCCTCTAAAGGCTCAGAAGGCGCCTCTTTGGAAATTTAGGGATTCTTGGAACACACTTGTAAACCATGAATCTAGTTCTAGAAACAATTTTTTTAAAAACAAATATACAAGCAGGAGCTCCTAAGAAGAGTGGGCAAAGTATAATTACAGTGTAATGGAAAGAGTTTTAGACTTGAAGCCTGAGTTAGGTTGAGCTCTATTCTCACTACCAGGCATTTCCCTTGACAGGGCCCTGTAAAATAACCTCAACATTCTATTCCTTTCAGTGTGTGAGTGCTTGGAAATAAGCTCTATATTTATTCATAACCTGTAAAAACATGACTGAGAAAGGGAGGATAAAAAGAATGATTAAAGGTGTGAGTTGAAAATATTTACCTTTTCACCATCTCCTTCATATCTCTATAATTATCCCTTTCATCCAAAACCATTATTTATAAAGGTTATTTAAGCCAATATAAAATTAAAGATTTATATTGGGGCTTCCCTGGTGGTGCAGTGGTTGAGAATCTGCCTGCCAATGCAGGGGACACAGGTTCGAGCCCTGGTCTGGGAAGATCCCACATGCCGTGGAGTAACTGGGCCCGTGAGCCACAACTACTGAGCCTGCGCGTCTGGAGCCCGTGATCCGCAACAAGAGAGGCCACGATAGTGAGAGGCCCGCGCACCGCTTTGAAGAGTGGCCCCCATTTGCTGCAACTAGAGAAAGCCCTCGCACAGAAATGAACACCCAACACAGCCAAAAATAAAACTAATTAATTAATTAATTAAAAAAAGAAGACTAAGTAGTCATGGCTATAAAAAAAAGATTTATATTGGATAGAAACCATCATATAGGTCACAAAATCCTCCTGCATTTTAATAAATTACTTTGTCCTTCAGTATAGGTATCTCTAGATTAAAACATGTCTGTTTCAGAATCAGTGTGCTAGGGCTGCACCTTCCACAAAACAGATATCAACACCTTCTATCAAATGAATGAAAATATCTAGCAGATGTTAATTTCAAGTCACATTATCAATTGTGGAATAGATGTAATTTTTACCTTTCTACAACTTAATTTTTATCTTAAGCTCAAATTCTACCATACGGAGAACACTAAAATCTCAGCCAACTGAAGCCAATTTAAGCCTATCTAGGGGCTCTCCAACCTATTCCCAAAATTACAAAAAACTTTCACATGGTGTTGGCAAGAGATGACACCTGATCCTCATTCCTCATCAGCCCACACAGGCCTCCCAAAGACACACATCCATCTGGGCTCCAGTAGTCAGGTCTGGTAGACTGCTCCTGCCAATCCTGTCCCAGACTCAAGGCCTTGTGGGTATACTGGGCTCTCTCAAGTTTACACCACTCTTAGATAACAAAAGGAAACTTCGTTGTTTTCATGACACTTTTTATACCCCATTTCCAATGGCCTAGATACTCCACACAGCGATCTCAACTCTGCTGCAAGACTTCCAGCTTTCCTAGATTCCATCCCAAAATATTTCTATTCTCAGAACAAAGCCCAAGAGCACGAGGCTCTTTCCCAGAATCATACTGGTATTTATAATCTTGCCTTCCATGAGTAAATTCCTTTTCTTCACCCTGTAAACAAGGAGCACCTATTCTGAGTGTGAGAAATGGGTATGGAGGAACTGGCTCTGTATAATCTTAACTTTTTCTATTACATATAAAGTAGAATTTGTGCTCTAATGCTCCAAGGTCTCCCTTTTTATATACTTCACCCAAGCTAAAAGAAGAGAAAGCAACAAACACTTTTTTTGGTCAAACCCAATAACTCTGCTAAATTTTCAAAAAAAAAAAAAACTCGCAAAAGCAGCGAGTTGGAAAGCTGTAGTTGCCTATGTCAAGGAGAGCCCACGTGGTCCAAAGAAGTAAATGCATGTATGGAGGGGTTGGGAGCATTACTTCAAAAGGCCCTGCATGAGAAATAGCTGGCAAATACCAAGGAAGGAAGGAAGGAAGGAGGAAGGGAGAAAGGGAGGGAAGGAAA
This sequence comes from Neophocaena asiaeorientalis asiaeorientalis, assembly GCF_003031525.2. Classification (NCBI taxonomy): domain Eukaryota; kingdom Metazoa; phylum Chordata; class Mammalia; order Artiodactyla; family Phocoenidae; genus Neophocaena; species Neophocaena asiaeorientalis. Next base: position 7,601,418 of record NW_020175410.1, read on the forward strand.
AACCTGTGAACTCAAGAAAATGAAGAACTATATTTGTGAACTCAACTCATCCCTTAGTTTTCATAACTTACGTACAGTAAAATACTATAAACATTACAGATTGAAACACAAGTGTTATTTTAATGATATATTTGATTTTTCCCTAAAATCTGTGGAAAAATGAAAAGGTGGAGCTCAGGCTCAGTTAACAATGAAGAGAGGGCTCATAAGTTATTTACGACATGATAGAATTTCAGGACAGTTAAACCAATGGAGTATAACTTGCCTTCACACTTAGAGGTTCTCTCAAAGTGTGCTAATTTTGAAGATGAGCAAAACATGAGTAAGAGAAAAAAGAGGAACACAAATCACTGTTACAGGCAGAGGGCCAGGGTTTAAGAGTATTCTAAATCCCTGTTTTTGTGTTTAGAGCTGGGTCTTTAAAAGACTTGAGGAATTAAAGCAAGAAAATTGTTACAATTTTTTCGGTGTGTTTGTTGCAAGAATAAGACGCAGCAAAAGAAAAACTAAGTATGTCAGAAAAGAAGATTGAGCAAATCCTTCTGAATCTCCCCATCCACTAAGCTTTACATAGAAAATAAAATGTGTTTTTGTTTTCCCTCTGTGAGAAAAAGACTTTAAAGCTTAGAGCAGAAGGGCAAAAAGACTCATTATGAAATGATACAAAAAGGTGACTGAAAACCATATTAAAATTACTTGACTCATTTTTGAGGAAAAATGGAAACCATGGTCTGAAATTTCCTAAACATACTGGAAGATTTCCCTGAAAGGAGATTCCGACGCAGGGACTGGGTGACGGTGACACTGACACACACACACACACACACACACACACACACACACACACACACACAGGTTCGGGGGACCACAACGGGTTGGCTGGCCTGGGCTGCCCATCCACCGCAGAGGCAACTGACCGGGCCACACGGGACTCTGAGGGGCCTGGACAAGTAAGAGAAACAGCAAGCCGCTGAAGAAAAACAAATGGATTCAAGGAATTTTTCATCTCTTCTTTATACAATTATACTATGTGTTCATATTAGATGTGCTAATTTTGCATATACGTTTTTTCACAGAGTAACAGAAGTAGCAGTTTCAAAGTCAGACTCTGGGGTCCTGAAGATGGGATTTGACTCCTGGATGTATCACGAGCTGTACTGCTTTGGGCGAAGTTACTCCACGTCTCCAAGCATCAGACTTTTCACGGCAAGGGGGGCCTCGGAAGAGTCTCTATAACCTCGGCTTAAGTGAGGGGACACACGGAAATGGCCGGGCACAGTCAAGGGCTCATCCTTACGTGTTCAACAACTATTAGCCATTATTAGAAACTTGCACTCCTTTCTCTTTTGGGTGAAGAAAGTAAGAGAGAATAACAACTGCTTACCTCACGTAACAGGTTTATGAGGCACTGCGGCTCAGACGGCAACACAGATACTGAACTCGGCTCCTCCCACGGACAAACTGAGTCGACAGCTACATAGGGAACGATTTTCTCTGAGAAAAAACCCCAAAACTCGTGGAGCCGCTGCTGCACGTCGGGCGAGCAGACAGAAGGAAACCGCATCAACGCAGGTAGAAGGCTGAGACACAGTCTTTCCACGGTGACCCACAATCTGAGCGAGCTCAGAACCTGAAGCTTCTCCCTGAGGACCGAAGGAGTCCTACTCCACGGCGGGTACGCCAACTATTAAGACCTGCACCTGAGAGGCAAGCCCTTAAAAGGCCTCGCTTGGAAAAAATCTCGAGAGCGCGCATGCCCATGAGCTCGCGAGAACCACGGGCTGCGGCCACGGAAGAACGGCTCTTAAAGGGCCCGCACACAGACTCACCTGCCACGGTGCCCAGCACAGAAGCAGCCCTTTGAAAAGTGCCATATTTTGTGTGAAAGAAGCTTATTTGCTAATTTTAAAGCAGGTGGACTGAGGGGCAGGGGCTTGCTGGGATCCCCTCTGGCAATGGAGGCTGGTGGGCACCATCTTCGCTAAAGCAGGCAGGAGCCATTTTTTTTTTTTCTTGTTAAAATCAAACCCAAATGGAGAGCAGCCTTGAAAATTCCCTGAGCAGGCAAAACCACTTAAGTAATCCAAACCTTAATTTAGCTTATTTTGCAACACTAACTTGACCTGAGTCGTTTCATGCTTATGGCTCTGGAAATCATAGGCAAAACTTAAACCGTTTCCCAAAATTGACATGAGGTAACCGCTAACCAATGCCCTATCATTGAAGAGAATTCAAATATAACCAGTCACTGTGAAGAATAAACAGTCACTGCCTTCTCACTACATAAGCTGCTTTATAACAATGTACTCCCGAGCCTCATTCCATGTTCTGGTTTGAGTGCTGCCAGTTTGCAAACTGCCCTTTTGGTGTGTGCACAATAAACTTTTATGAATTACTACTTCAGGGATTTATTGGTCTTACTTCTGTTATTTCTGAACATTTACCAGTTCATAGCATTAAGAGTGGGATCCAAAGAAGACTCCGTATGACTCTGAGGCTAGTGAGCAAACTCATGCTGGTACCTACAGAGTCCACTGAGTTCACTGCTTTCTTGGCAACCCTGGAATTTGAGGGTAATTCTCTCTTGGGCCCAGGCTCTGCTGCCTTTGCATTTTGAGCTGTCCCACTTTATTGTGCATACCTCTATTTTGTTTGTTAAAGCTTCTTGGTAAGTCACCCCATTCTGTTCAAAAGTGAGGAAAACGTGAGTCCCGGTGTTTTGGAACAGCTGTTAAGAAACAGGTTCCCTTGTAGTTATGAACTCTCAGGGAATCTAAATGCAAAGATGGGTTCCACCTGGTCTAAAACTTTTTCTCCATCTTGCTCAGAAAACTCCTGCTTTCTATATGTATATACCCTATGGATCAGAATCTTGTGCCTTTTTGGAAAATGGGTGAACTTTTGGATAATTTGGAATTATGGTGGCCACTTGGAAACTTTAATTTGGATAAGTCTACCTTGAGGCACATTCTTGGCAAGAGAGAATCTCAGACCTCCCAGAGACAATGGAATGCAGTCTTTGATCATACAGAGAAGCTTCTAAAAGACAAAATGACTCCAAAAATAGCTCTAAAACCATACAAATTAAAAACTCTTTAGGAAAAAACTTCAATAAATAGTGTTGGGAAAACGGGACAGCATATGTAAAAGAATAAAAACCGGACTACTATCTTACACTGTACACAATTTCTTTTTTGCCTTCTACCGAAAATTTTTATAAAATGCAGAAAAGAAATTAATTGTAATAATAAAACTGGATTTCAGAAAATTGGCAAAGTGAATCTTGGCAGTAACGGAAACAATGGTAGATATATATGTATATTACATATACATACATACATATTTAATACTTATTTGAGAATAGAGGCTCTCTAACAACTTTCTGGCATTATTTCTTGAAATAGTCACTCTCTCAATGGCCAAATTTACTCATGTGTTTGGGTCAAGGAATTTGAGTATCAGAAATCAGTAATTCCAGTTGTCTACTGAGGCGCCTTACACAGAATTAGGAATTAGAAATCCAGCAACTGTCAGGTGAGGTTGATGTGAACAGAGCTTTGGCTGTATGTCTAATTTTGGGAGAATGTACACTTGGCACCTCCAACCATAACAGCCACTACAGCCAATGAAAGGAAGTCTCTGTATCCTTCGCCTTTAGGGCCTTTACAGTCATCCTGCAATCCAGCAGTAATAAAGGGCATAATCCTCTAAATGCAGAATTATAAATATTAAACTGCTTTCCATCAAACTTGGCCAGTTACTTGGCACAAGTACTCTCCTAATTTTAGGTGATTTCTCTAGACTTTGTTCACACAAACATATTGAAACTAAAACTCTCATGGGATTTCTGTTCTTTGCTATCCTAGTAAAAATAAAAGTAACTGTAAATTTGTTACTTAAAAGTATTTCTGATAGTACTGGATATAAAAAGCAATGATACACCACAATTTTAAATTGAGAAGGACTGTTTTCCTTATGCTCCCAAGCCCTGAAATCATTCTTTGATATCCATGGGACTCCTGAGAAAAGCTGACCTAGCAGTCAGTTTTTCAGGATTCAGTTCTGTTAAGGTCCTCAATTTTTGTCACCTACAAACTAGGTAAATAGTAATATTTTAATGCAAATTAATGTGTTTAAATGTTTAATTTTTGATCTACTGATTTTCATTTTATTTGAATAAAAATATAAAGATAAAAATAAATATAAAATAGATAAAAAGACTGATAATTGAATATCAATAAATGTCTGAAACTAGTACATTAACCAAGTCTTTCCAAAGTTAATAAACACAGCTATTTGAATTTGCTTCGGGCTAAAACTTGTCATTCAGAGTTGATGGTGGAGATGCAAATTGTTTTTCCAAAGAGCTGTTTATATTGGTTAAGCTGCTGCTTACATGTAAAGCAGTGGGGAAAAGGGAAAAGACAAACACTTTCTCAGGCTTCTCATGATTTTTTTAATCTATCTGTGCAAAAATATGGCTTACAGTTTATTGCTGAAATGTAGGAACCTGAAGATTCCTGTCCACAGTTTTAAATTTAACAAGTATTTCAATTACTTCCAGAATAATCACTTCCAGAACTTTAGTACTGTACTATTAATAGTTATGCCCCTTCTACTCATGCAGAGAAATTCTCACAGGAGTCATGGACCCCAAAATGCTCAACTGAAACCATACCATGACAATTCATTGTTTTTATCATAAATAGATAAAGCAGTAACTTGTATCATTTTTCTTCCATGAGGTGAGAAGCTGCAATAATCATTTCTTTATAATAATTTCAATTTTACTAAAATGTTTCTGAAAATAACAATAAATGATGACACACCCATGTTTGCATCAGATGCTATCTATTTCCATCTTGACTTTTTTCCTATATCTTAGCAAAGGTGTGAAAGAATATTTAAGACTCTAGAAAAAGCAATTTCCTTAGGGCAGCTTTAAGTTTATTTTTTCCAAATAACAAATGATTTTCTAGCATAACTAAAACTTAACTAGCCAGTTTGTTGAAGCAACAAGTTGGCCTAGTAAAGTTTTTAATGCGAACCTTTGAATTTTCTTACTCATCATCTTTCTTCATCCTCTTCCTTGTCTAAAACAGAAGTATATTAGATACAAATAATCTTTTGAATCAAAGTTCTATAACATCACGACTTTTCTATATCACAGATGGAGGTGTTGATGATATAGGAGTTAGGGATATGTGAGTACAGGCCCAGAAAAAGTCTTAAAAGTTTAAATTTTTAAAAATTGAAATCTTCATTAGGGATTTGCTAATTTTCTCCTTTTTCCTTCTAAAGAAAAACTACAAAAATAATTCAATGCATTGTTAATTAGCTGCATTCTATATGTTTATAAAAATGTAAAAGCAATATTTCATGAGAACTTTGGAGAGTAGGGCAGATGGGTGAAGACTGAAGCATATTTTTTTTCTCCTGAAACATATTTTCATCTTATCTTGAATGCTGGATTACAGGACAGATTACACCACATAATGAAAGTCACAGGCCACTAATCAAATGATCCAAAAAGAAAAGAAAAGATTTTTGCCTTCTTACTTATCCTCCTTTTTGTTAAGAGAGAACTGACTCTTAAGTGATCACTTTGATAAATAAACCCCAGAATAACAAGGTTTAATCTGTGGAAAATATGTTCTGCAGCTGGGACTCATGAAGCTCTTCCTGCCAATTGTGCCAGAGAAGTCTGTTGTAACATCAGCTTCTAAATTCCACAGCAAATTAATTAATACATTGATATAAATGGTTGTCTAGCTATGTTGGAGGATTTTGAGAGATGGACACTTAACAGAATGATGTGTCTTTAATTGGCAATTGAAGGCTCTCTTCAGTCAAATCAGTCATTGAGTTCTCAGTTTAGAACTCTGTGGTATCGGGTTCCCTGTAGAACTTCTATTATTTTCTGTATGAAAACATACTTACCCCTATGCAGCATGAAGGGAAAATGAGAATGGGTGAATGTTCTTAATTTGACCTCTTTGGTTAACCTTTTAGACTTTTCATATCCCAATCACCAGTTTGTGACCTTAAGTATGGGTTATTACTTTACATATTTCTTCTTCTGTTTATTTTGCTGGGATTGTGTATGGTAATTAGTTTTAAAAAGTAAAGCTTAATGCCCCAAAATAATGCTATATAGATAAATCGATCCCTTTTGCTATATGTAAATTGAGCATAGAAGCCCTTCACTGTAATTGTAATTTTCTCAGTTGAGTCAATACAGTAGAATCAGGGAAAGTCAGCCACAATCTTCAGACATCTTGGCTTTCTTTTAAGGAAAAAAAAAAATTACCTTCTCAATATCCTGCTAAATAAAGACGCTGTACAAGAAAACAACAACAACAACTAGCTATAATTAATTTAGGAGACCTCAATCATCTCCTTATGTTCATTGATTTTTGGTATTCTTGGACAACTAGCATGACAGCAAACCAAAAATGTACATAATACTGAATGCCACAACTGTTTCCCAGTTTTGAGACTTAAACTCCTAAGTTGTTTTGACTGGGCAACTAATAGCAATTTAGATAGTTCTGTACAAATTCAGAGACACGAGATGCAAAACCATGACTGTATTCCAACACATTTTTCTTGTCAGAACCATTTAAATCACCATCTTACACAAGTACATATTGAAACTCAAATTTAAGCATTTTATTTTTATGTACATTTCATTTGTCCAGAAATAAAATATCTAAATACAGACAGACTGTAATGTTGTATATGTATAGCTTTCAACAATACTTGAGCTGAATAAATGCTTTGTACATTAAGTTTGTCTTTTTAATGGGGTTCACAGCTACATTGATAGAATGGATTCCTCATATCCTTTTTTTTTCTTTTTTAACCAATAACAAGCAGAGAGACAAGTACATAGTTAATATTAGTAAGCAGCTCAAATAACACTTGGTTAAACTATGTACAATACAAACCATTCATACAAATGAAGACTAGGATATTGAATTTGTTACAATATGTGTAGTAAAGATAAGACAGACACATAACTTACATGGTGTCTGTCAGGCATTTCCCTTCTTATATAATGATCAGAACTTATTTTAAGCAACCTTAGCTGGTCTCAACTTTGCAAAAGTCCAATGATTGGTGATGAAATCTGTAATCCAGTGTCTGCCCACATGTAAATTCCAAATGTTTGCTCATCTTTACTGAGAACAGGCTCCCTCCACAGAAAAAAATGAGCCATCTTGTATCACCTTGAATGTGCCTACTGAATGCTGGAAAAAGTTACTACACTTGTTGTGTTCATAAAATAAAGAATACTGAGCTCTAAAGACACATTTTTTTTTTCCAATTAACAAGCATATACTCCTACAGTAGTATTTACCAGTACAGCTACTCCAAGCAGTAGAAATGCATGAGTGGGGATTATTGATTAGCATGTACTCAAGACTTTAAAGGAGATTTCCATAACAGCAAGTGCTAAAAACCATTCACTGTCTAGTTAATCCTTTTGCTTGATGATCGTTTATCCTGAACCATTATGAGTCAGACAACGAAAGCCCTCTTGACAACAATCATGACGGATGCCAGCTGAAATGTATATGAGAGTGTGTCTGTGTACATCTATGTGTGAGAGCATGTCTTCAAGTGTGGCTTTAGAATCTGTGGTGATTTACAACTATACTGAGAGATGAAGCTGACTGGGCAGAAATTACATCAGATTGTTTTCCACGAGCGTATTTGCAGCCAGTTGACAAGAGCAGCAGTGTAGACACATTCCAGGCAACAGATGGGACCTTCTTCTTGAGGTAACAGCCCTGTCATGTGACCTTGAATTCCTCAGGCTTCAGTCTCACCCCTACATTCATCCTCATCCAGAGGGGAAGTAAGGTGTGTCGCTGTGGTAGTTGTAGTCGGGGCACACTTTCTGTACGAGTTTATAATCTGTACTATAAAAGGAAATGTAAATACAGATCACCTTAAAGGGCTTGGAGCAGAGCCAGGACACATGACTTTGGGTCTGCTCCTGGTAACAGGTTTTTGAAGGGTCATAGTTGCAGAGTGTGTTCTTGGTAGCCTTGTCAACCTTTTCATATTCAATGCGACAATTAAAGGACTTGGAATCTTTGGCATCTATCACGGTTTGCTGTGCCAAGTCGAATTCCACTATTTTCGTAGGGGGCACCAAGCTGACAGATACGTTCCCTTGACCAGTGGAATTATGCCTGAAATAAACACTAAATGTCCCATTGCCATGATCTACAATTTTCCCAGTTATCAATAGGTTTAGCTTCACTGTTTTGATGTTGGAATGAAAATCACCCCATCCAAACATTTTCTTAAACTTGCCCGTCTTAACAATGGGCCTTCGCTTGGCCCTGGGCCGAGGCTCTTGAAGGTCTGTGGAGTTCCTCAGCCAGTCCCAGAGGTCTTGCTCAGAATAAGGTTCTGGGGTGTCATATCGCAGGTCTAAATCTGTATCATTTTCTTTGCCACGAAAAGTCTGTGACAGGAGTCGGCTGATAGACAAGTCTTTGCTGCTTTCTGTCCATATATGCTTTAGTGTGGATTTGCTGCTTCCTGATTTTAGAAGTTCTGACTTTCCACCGTTTGTTAAATTGGCACATGTGACCTGCAAATGGAACAGAAAAATGGCATTTACATCTCTGTATCTGAGAACACCCAACACAAAGATCCAAGCCCTTTCTCAGAGGCTGGGAATTAAAGTACCTTCAGCACCTAGCCAATATTTATTAGTCCATGATAAAGTACCACTTCTATTTCATACAATGATGGAAGAGAGGGGGTGTAGATGGATAAAAGCCACTAAACATGAGAGAAAGACTATATAAAAACATTTGACGAGAAAAAGGTCACCTAACATGAATAAAAGCAAATTAAATTCAAACATAAATCACACTAAAGTAATTACTTCTCAGCACCAAAATCCAAACACTCTTAAAATAAAATTTTACAAATGATTATGTTACTTTTTTACTTCAAGATCACCATAAGCTTTATAAGAGTATGTTTCTCAGAAATATGTCAACTGACGTACTATAGGCTTTTGGTAGTCCATAGCCACAGTCACATAAGGAAAGTTAGTTTGGCAAGGAGGCTGTAGTATATTTTATCTGGTCAAAACAAAATAACATGTTTATGACCACCCATTATTAGCAAGAAATATACTGTATAAGACAATTTTTTCCATTAAGGGATTTAAAATGCAATCTAGGAAGAAAAACATTAACTGATAAGAGTAGTACAGATCTTTTGATTTTAGAGTTTATTTTTGTCTTTGTTTGTTTTGTTTCAATGAAATTTAATCAATTGGTCAAACATCCAAATCTGTACCTGCCTAATTCTATAGGCATTGTTCTTATTGCAGCCTCTATATTTATCTTTAGTATAAAAGAAATGAATACATATCCTAGTCTCTAGAATTACATAGATAGTTTCCCATTCTTCAGGTGGCAAAAAGAATAAATACAAGCATGCATTTGGTAATGGCTTGGTACTTGTATCTCATCATCAACACAGTTGATCAAGGAGAGGGGCTGTAATGAGATGCATCATGGTGCACTAGCTCATGAAGCAGTAATGAAATTATCCCAAAGAAGAAGTGAAAAGGGATTTAGAGTGCATTTGCCAGCAGCATACAGGGAGTAAAAAAAAAAAAAAAAAGGGAAGTGTCAGATTTCAAGGAGAAAGAACCAACCTATTGAAGAGGATGCTAAGATTCTGATCGCAGAACAACCTCCAATTTTCAGGTAGAATAGAAATTTACTTCTAAATTATACTCTCCACAGCTATAGTGATTATGACTCTGGAGTCTGACACCCGGAATTCCAATCCAGGCTGTGATCCTTCACAGCTGTATAGTGTGGGCAAGTTGCTTAACTTGTTTACACTTCTGTTTTTCTCTTCTACAGAGTAGGAGAATGATGTCGCTTTCCCTCACATGGCTGTTTTGAGAATTAAACAGGACACTCCATTTAAAGCACTAACGGACAGTCACCTGGACACGATGAGTGTTCAACATTAGTATTCTAACTATTATCATCCTCAAACATTTTATCTCTGAATTCCACTGGGTAATATTTTATGTAAATGAATAACTTACAGTAGGATTTGAGAGCAAAGGGTATCTTTATAAGAAAATCTCCCTTTTATATAACCAAAAACCTAAAGCAAACAATTTAAATACATATACACTTTTGAAAGTGCTGCTGTGACAATCTAAAAACGTAACAAGTTGAGTAGATAGTAAAACTCAGGTTAATAAGACATGAGCATAAGTTCATCTATTAAACTGTTCAACTATCAAATGCAATGCAATTTATTAGCCTTCAGTGGTGTGACGTGAACAGCTTCCAGTGGTGCAGACAGTCAAGAAACCTCTCTGGAATATCTCAGTTTGGGTACAGAATCAAAGCAGGTTGTAGTCATCAACACTGCCTTCAATATTCTTATTCTCTCTTCCCTTCCCTTTCAGGGCAATGTCTAAAAGAGAATATCAGTCATGAAAAATCAGGGAGGGTCCTTAGGAAAGTCCCCAGATCTGTTCAGTATACACAACATTGATTCATTTTGTCTTATTAATTCAATAACTATATAGTGAGATTCTGCTAATATTCAGTAAAATAATAGTAATACAAAGGTAAATGAGACATGGTTCTTGCCCTCAAGATGTTCAAAATCTAATAGTGAAATCAGTTAAGCAAATAGCAGTGTGATGTAACCAACACTATGTATGATATTCTTGGAGTCATAGTCAAAGTTAAAAGGTAGAGAAGATGTAACAGAGGAGATGATACTCAGATCTGGCAGATAAAAAAGAGGTCCAGAACTTCAACAGATAGTGAATAGGCCAGAGAAGTTCTCCTAAGTATAAGGAACATACTATGTAAAAGTAAAAAGTTGAGAAGGAACATGTCACATGTAAGAATGGAAAATTGTTTCTTACCTCTGAACATTAGGGAGAATTGACTGGGAGGATAAAAAGAAGAGGTTGCAAGAAGTCAGCAGAACCTGAAGAAGGTAGGCTAGGGTCAAATTGTGAAGGTTCTAGGGTCAATTTGTGAAGGCATTTAAAATTATTATTACATATAATGGGGAATCCCTAAATTTAGGCATGTTTTGCTTTTAAGTAGGTCATGCTGGCTGTAGAAAAATCACCGATTGGATATTGAAAGGTGGATTGGTAGGGAGAAAACTTGAGGGAATAATTAGTTAAATAACAAATTGCAATACTTCATTCGAGAAAGTAAATGAGCTTGAACCAAGGCAGTGGCAGAGAAAAAGAGAAAGAAAGAATGGATATAAGAGATATTTTAGAGGTAGGATTAACTCAACTTGATGATTTACTGGCTAAGCAGGAGCAGGAAAAAGTTGCGAATTAATGAGTTTGCTCGCACCTATAAGGAATACAAAAGTAACAAGTTAAAAAAAAAGTATAAACACTTGAAAAGAAGCCTCTTGATTTTTGAATTCACTACAAAGGACCTTCTTGAAGCAAGTTTCAGTAGTGGTAAAGAGACGATGTAAGATGACAAAGAACAGCAGCAAGCTTAACACATCTATCCCCAGATGCAATCAGGAATCCTTGGCTTTCTCACTCTATTATATTGCTTACATCTTAAGCATTTTCATTTTTGCAACACATAAATGCACACATAAAATTGAAATTGATTTTGAGCCTTACTGAATAAACAATACCATTTTTTAAAAAAAACCCTTATACTGAGAACACCCTGTACCATTGATTTTACAAACGTAATAAAAGAGTTTCTTTTTAAAAGTCACCTAAAGATCCTTCCATGTCAGTATATCAAATGATAACAGAGGTGGCAAAGACTATGGCATAAAATGAGACCAAAAGAAAAATCTGACAATTTCTAATTGACTAAATTCCAAAAAGGCAAAGCATCGTGAACCTTCTTTTCTACAAAGAGTAATTTTTCCTATAACAGTGAAAACACCAAAGTTACTTCCTAACTGAATATAATTTTCCAAGGCAAAAGTGGCCAATGCCCGCCCACTCCAAAGGAGTTGACCCACTAATCCAGTGATACCATTTCCACAAATTATGTGATTTTCCTGTTTTAGAAACAATGAGAATCATAAAGACTCAACATGATTAGGTATATGCATTTTAAAACATATGTTTCTTTTGAGAACATTCAAATATAGGTGCAAAGAGAAGGGTCATTTTCTTCAACCGTAAACAAAGACAGAGCTAGGATCTAACATGAAGGGAGCATGTCTGGGGCAGGACCTGTGTGTGGAGCTGTGGAGAAAAGACTACTATTGACTGGTGGGAGTGTAAGCATATAAGAAGTTGCAATGATCTTGATCTAGCTCCTCCTTTATATACCTCAGGGCCATGCTTTCACATTGCTTTCTCTAACATCTTTTCATTGCAGGCTTACAATCATAATGTCAATATATTATCTTTTAAAATATTGTTGAAAGGCACCACTTGGGAAAAATAAACTTCACTGCCACTTCAACTATGCTCCTGGCCTTATGAGATTTTATACAAACATTTCACTCTTTTACATGTACATCTCCAACTAGAGGTGCCTCCAGATGTCTGTGTACCTCTTTTTACAAAAGAGCAATAAGATGCCTGTTAATTTCTACCAAACCACACATTTACTGTTGATCTATTACTGTTCAATATAAATTATCTCAAGATTACTTTGAAAATCATGTATTTATTTCATCAACTGTATGAGTATTTAAGCCAAACAAAAATTTTAGATAACCTGATGCTTAAGCAATATCTCTCATTAGTGAATAACTAATCAACAAAACGGCCTTGCTCTGTGATTACAACTTCATTTTGGCAGCTTTATGATTTCCTAGGTTGAATATATGTTGCATACTATTAACTGCTATTGGTTAAGGACATACTATATTCCAGACATTGTAATTAGCATCTTACATATGGCATTGCATTTCATTTAAACCACACACACGCACTCACTCATTCACTCACTCACACACAGACTTTAAGATCAATATTGTTATTTTCAGCTTACAGGCAGAGATGTGGAAGCTCAAAAAAGACTTGTCCAAGATTACTGCTGGTAAATGAAAGAGCTACTGCTTAGCTACTCCACAGGGTATATCCTTTATTTTTAAAATCATTTTAATCATTCAATTGTACATTAATATATGTTTATCAAAACATTTAAACATTATAGGATTTATGAACTAAAAATTAAAAGCCTATCTTCATCATCAACCCCTGTTCCCTTACAATCCCACCTCTCTCTCCAAAGGTAAAACCTCAAATTTTTGATGTATATTGTTTCTAAATATTTTCACATTTTTTCATGTATAAATATTTTACATAAATAGTGTCATATTTTATGATTTGCATTTTTCCAGTCAACAAAATATCTTAGAGATGCATACGTCTTAGTACACCCAGGTATATCATCTTTATTAAATGGGAAATAGAATTTTAGAATATGAATGTATCATACTTCTATTTTGGGGATACCTTTTGTGATAGATCCCTAATTATTACATTGTTTCACAGCCAGGTTACCTAGACTTATTTTTTTAGCCTTGATTCCATTGGTTTTTCTGTTCACTGTTGCTTCAGATAACTTACTCCCTCCTCTCTTGAGCTGGATTTTCATTTCTATGGTTGTATAGATTTGTGTGATTCTATTAAAAAGAGTTCAAAAGAGATAAACTATCTGAGTTGTCCCATGCCTAAAAATGTCTTTACTGGCCATAGGCTTACACTGGGCAGAATAGTCATTCATCTCTTAACTCATTTTGTTGTGTTTTATTTTCTTCTCTCTCCAAAAAATGTAGGATTTTTTTCTATTTCAGGTATTGTGAAACCCCACAAGGTGGGCTACATGTGCTCATGCTTTCTCCAGACCCTTTCTTAACTAGTTTAGGGAAAAGCATACAGATATCTATAGACACGTTAGACTCTTTTTCATAGAGTTCCACCAAGAGGACTATAATCTCTTTGAGGGATGCTCTTTCTGTATTATGCCATTTTGTAACTTGGGAGAGAGAGTACTTCGCATAGAGTAAGTACTCAATAAATTACATATATGGTTTATATTCTTATTTACATCTATTTCAATAGTGAAGGTTCATTGATTCTTTAGCCACAGCCAAGATTTTGGTGGGATATGTGGCCCATAGAGGTTTCTCTCCTACAAGTTTAGAGCATACACTTCATTGACAATACTTGGAGTTCCTGTATTATATGTGATAAGCCAGAGGAAATGGGTTAGTATTTTAATACATCAAAAACACATCATTTCCTTCTGCTACAAAGCAGTGCTCCAGGAGTAGCAGTGCTGCCTTAACAATAGAAAAGCAGAAAAGGAACTCATGCCTCTCCCTTAATCTAGTAGTTGCTGGAGGCTGTATTGCATAGAAACTAAGAAAATGGGGTTTGCAGTCAGAGATCACAGGGCTAAATCCAAAATCTGCTGCTTTATCACCAGTGACCCCTTAGAGCCATATTGTTGTCCAACTAGAAAATAGAGATGATACCTTACTCACTGTGTTTTCGTGAAGATAAAATAAAAGCTTTTATATGTGGCACAAATAAAAGTATGGAAAGTAGTATGAGTTCAACACCTGAGAGGTATCATGCTTAGCTAGGTTATGAAGCCCCGAAGAAAAGGAAAACAAGGCTTTCAGAATGCACACGGCTATTCTATCCCCATCTTCTGACTGGAGACATTACATCTGCTCAAACGGTCCAAACAAACTGAGATGGAAATTAGCATAATTGTAACAACTCTGTGGTCATCTTTAGTAGTAGGTGGTGGTAGGAGACCACCCTGATTATGTACATTACAATATAGTATTGGCAAATATTGGCAATAATTTATCTTTAACCTAACAACTTTAAAAGAAGACATTCTGATCAGCCTGCACATTCCATGCCATCCTTAAAAACTAGAAACATGGTATGTTTCCATCACTTGAAGAAATGGCTAAGAATTTTAGTATGTTACTCCATGAGTTCTCATGACCCCATGCAGGATGGCTCACTTCCAACATAGGGCACCAACTATTCCCTACATTATTGTATTGGAGATTGGTTCTGAGTCATAGGTAATTGAGTACCTCACAGGTTTGTATAACTATACAGTTAGTTTTCCCTTTGATTCTTCCTCCTGTAGGTCCTCTCATGAAAATTATCTTGAAAAAGTTTTTGGTTCTTTAACTGCAGGAGAAAAAGCATGCCTTGTGAAGAGCCATGAACTACTGTTTCTGCTACTGAGAAAAAGAATTTTTCATTTTACAAAAATATTGTCTCTTCCCTCATGCTCACCTTTATAAACATATAGATATACATATAAGTTTTGATATATAGACACATTAACATTGGTGAGAAATTAAAAATTATATTCTACACAGTCCCACTTAACCCATTCTCTCAAAACATAATTACAGATTACCTTACCCAGATTTGCATTGCAAAAGTTGCTTCTTTTTTTAGCATTTTACATTACTTCCATTTAAAATGTATAAGGAATATCTCATGTGAGTACTCCTGGATACTTGGTTATAATAATGAACAAAACACTTAAAATAACATGTTGAAAAACTATTTCCTGTCTGAAACAAAGCCACTTCAGCATTATTTTTTCATTATACATAAAGAGATTTTAATTTGTCAGTAAATCTAGCTGTCTTTAAGGAAAAGACAAATATTGCATATGTAGGAATAGCTGGGTTAGATTCAGGGTCTTTCTTTCTGAACTGGAGGCCAATATGAGTGATTGTCCATAATAAGGCATGTACATGGAGGCTTTTGAAAGTTTATAGCTTCTTAAAGCCCAACAAAGTACACACCTATCTAGAATGGACCAAATGAGGAAGGACTGACTCACTTTCCAATCCTATTTCCAGCAACCTATACATACATATGTTCTCATATACAGCGATGGTATAAGAGAACATACTGAATTCACTTTATCCAATAGAACTCAAATTCCTCAGGAAATAATAACTTTGATATTTTTGAGACAATATGCCTACTTAACACCCTTTGATTTTCCAGAGGTTGATCTGAAAACCCTCCAAAAGACAGAGGAAGAAGTGGTTATATAAAGAAAGTGATAGAGACTAGTTGCAATGGAATATCATCCCTGTACCATTTAGATCCTGGATTCATTCAAAAATTCTTCTAGGACTTCTTTCTTATCAGGCTAGAAGGCGTGGAGACTGATCAGAGCTTCATAGGTACAGAGTGGACAACAAGGCAGACGATCAACCCAGAAATACAAAAGGGGATGCAGATTCTGGAAATACGGTCCCTCCACATTCCTGTAAAAGTACTGTAAACTGGGAATCTCCAGCTTCCTGAAGTGGAACAAATCCAATGTCCTGTGAACAGACAAAACCAACAAAGAGAATCGACCCCTCACCCTTTTATCAAAGGATGGTGATGCTGGAGTTTTAGTTAGGTAAAACCTTTTGACATTGAGTAAATATATATCTTTGGATCATGCCTTGACCAGAGCAAGATGTGGTAAAGCATATCCAGCCTAGAGCACCAGGCCCCACTATGGCTCTAAGGCATAGCTCAGGGAAGACACAACTCATGCACTGAAGGAACTTCAAAGGTCACTATGTCCATGAGAAAACAATTCCCTTGAAAGCTCTTAAACTAACTTGTTCTTTTCTAAAGTCCCTCTGATAAGATTAGCATCCATTCTTTGATATTTGTTTCTTCCATGTAACATTCTTAGCACTCGGAAAACACAAATCTCTTACCCAATTATTGCCAGTTTTGGAACCAGATACACCATGAGTCTGGGCTACATTTCACTTTGGTCTTGGCTCTACCCTTTTCCCCTATTCCCAGTTTCTTAAAGCATGGCATGTGGAATCTCATATCAAAAACCCAAGTGCTGAGGGAAAAGGATGCTTAGGCAGAGAGATCTCATCTACAAGGAAAAAGATGACCTCTGGATTTAGGTGCTGTGGCTTTAAGTTAATCAGATGTAAAACTGAGTGGTATGCCTAGATTCCAAAAAGAAAAGTACTTGGCTCTTTCTGTTACCAAGGAAATTAAGTGGACCGTTTCACTAAATCAAAGAAGGATATTCACCCAGATTATGTTACAGGAGGAGAAGAGATGGGTCATGGAGAGATAGAGCAAACAGAGCCCAAAGAGACTGAGGACGATGTAAGAGTAGTCACAATAGAAAGGATGGATGGATGAAAGTGTGTGTGCAAGCAGAGCTCTGAGATTCCCTTGACCTCTAATGTACTTTAAAAAGACTTATCACAGCATTAATGTGAACTGCTGTGAACACTGTGGATAGAAGGAATCATAGGAGAATTGAACGAAAGACAGGCTGTCAGAGTAGAATTTCCTCTCCTCCCCGACCCCCCACCCCATTATGTCCCCACATGCATATTTCCAAACTCTGAGAGGGAGTTTACCCTTTTCAAAAGAGCTGGGTAACACTCCACCTGCCACTAGAGGGCACAGCTAGGACATCTGACAGCTGTCTCTATTCCTGGTGCTGAAGTCAGATGGAATTGTGTCACTAGGGGCCCCAGAGCTCTTTGAAAAAAAGAAGATGGACCAGGAACCCTTGTGGTACCTGCTGACTGTTGCAGCCCCTGGAAGCTACCTCTTCTATGAGCTGCAGAGACCAGGAAGGTCACTGTTGCTCAAGAAACTACTACAGAAGCCATCAGCAACTAAAGAAGCAGTTGTGAGCCTTCGATTCCTCACAGAGGGTATGTTCAGGGTCTAGGTCAATGCAGTGTATTTCTACATCTCCAGCTGCATTTTGGCTACTCTTCCCTTTGGCCTCAGAGTTCAGATCACATCGGACTTTTTTATGTGTTCTCTTTCTTCCAACTTCAGGACCTTTGCATGGGCTGCTTCTCCATCCTGGAATCCTTTCTACCCACTCCCATTTGCTTAGCTAACTCCTACTCACCCTCTAGCCCAACCTAAAGTTCATTTCTACAGGAATGGTTGATCCTCTCAGAGCCCCTTGTGCTATTTTTGTTCATAAAAGTAATACTATTATCTATATCTATACCTATATCCTTATCTATCTATCATCTATCTATCTATCTATCTATCTATCTATCTATCTATTCATCTTCTTTCTCTGAACTGTCATCTCCATGGGGGTGGGAGTGGTCATTTAATACCTTAGTCACTATTATTACACTTTATAAAATGCCAGGTTCCAAGTAGGTGCTCTATAAATATCAGTTGAATGAATAAATGCATGTTTGGATGGAGTGCCTACCTACACCTAATGATATTCCTTCACAGATGAGCTTGCCCCATAAACAGATAAACAGCTCATTTTCTGGCATAAATAAAAGTGTTTATATTGTAAGCCTTCATGGAGGCTTTGTGTAATTCTGTAAACATCCACAGTGGTGCAAGAGAAAAGGTGATAGTTTTCTAAGAAAATACAAGTGAGTTGATGCTATAGGTCATTATAACCAGACAGGAATGTTACATCAAAAGTCTCCAAATAAATGTGAGTATTATTTAAATCAAAGTGAATAAGAGCAAAAATGCCTATATGAACATAACTGTATTTTGGAGGCTTTACAAATATCAGAAAAGCTTAATGAAACAATGAGTGTGGTCTCTTGGATGTCAGGAAAGTTAGTGTCATCTTCTGGATTTTCTCTCTTGAATTTCCAGAAATTTGATGCTAAGACAGAAATGAAAGAAAATGCTGATGGGATTCTAAGAGCAGAGGTTCCTTCAACAGGAATCTGCCAGACTTTCCGGGGGCATTATCTTTGCACTATTCAAGTGGATACTGTATTGACAAATAATAATTAAAATAGGCAGTTAGGCATGTGTTAGGCTATTTCTTTGCATAAATGCCCACTTTCTTGGAAAATGCAGTGGGGTTTTATAAACTTGAAGCAATACAACCAGTTTTATGGATGTGTTTGCAAAGGCTCAAATGGAGCTATAAAAATGTTCATTAACAGTACAAATTAAATTGTTATTAAAAAATATGAGTCTCACAGGCATGTTTGGCTTTACTCTAGAGTTGACAGAGTATAAATACAGTACAACTGTGACATTTTGGCTTTTTGTCTATATCACTAAAATCCATGATTGTTGAGAGTTAGAATCACAAAACATCTGAAGCTAAAAGGGACCTTGAAAATAATTTCATGATTTAGGAAGCTGAGTCCCATAGAGCTGAAGTAACTCACCTAAAGTTCCCACGGTGGTTAGGGGCAGAGTTAAAACTATAGTGAAGGTTTCCTAGTATTCAGTCCACTCTTCTTGAGTTCCAAAGTTTCCGTAAGAGCTGGTACCTTATGTCTCCTCCAGAGTTTACTGAAACTGGAAATCAGGGTGTCAACTTCAAAATAAGGAACTGGCTTATCTTTGCTCTTAATTTTGTGGAAGGAGGGGATACTATGGAAACTTGCTATCATTTGCTAACCCTGAAACAAAGAGGCACTAACCCAGTGAGTGTATCTCAATTACAGCTTGGAGTCTCCTGGATTGACTATGTGCACAAACCTATGCTCAGATCTCCTGAGACTTAAGTCTGAACAGTGACTGCTCTGAAGGGAGAGAGAATCAAAATGAGCAAACAGTTGTCACAGGTTTTCAGTTAAGCAAATGATAACACAGAGGGAGTTATTCTTTAGTCTCTAAAAGAGAAAGTGCTTTATATTTGTTTCCAAAAAATTTGTCAGTTCCTATTTTCAGAAGACTTATTATTTTTTTTAAAAAAAAAAGCAAAGTTAAAGCAAAAGTTTGTCAGATTCTCTCTTCTATAAGTCCATCAGCAAGCATTTGTTAAATGACCATGATTTTTTTTAATTTTAAAAAATTAACCTCAGGGAGGTTATTGTACTCAGTCTAAATCTGTATGTCTGCTCATTCTAGATAACCTACATCAGTACTTTAGACTCTCTTATAGATAAGGTCCTACTATTTTGGAGCTGCCCTCCTGTTATGAGCCTTGAAAGTCAGTGATTCCCAAAAGAGATTTACTAAAGTAAAGCCAGGGTAACGTGAGCTGTAATATATACTGAGGATTATAACAGAATAGGTAGTGGGGGTGTTGGAATGTGTACTGTATTAAAAAGTTTATTCCAAGTGTATCATTGATTTGCTTCTAGTCAGAATATTTATTTCATAGATTGACATAATGTTAAAGGAAGGTGTGAGATATATGTTTTTTCCTCAAAGTGGAGGCTGGTTTAAACAGTCAAGAAATGTATTTACAAGTGAAATCATCTTTTGCTAAGTAATCTTGGTTCTTTAGACAGACTGCAAGCATGATCTATCTTAGTTGGAATCTGCACAGAAAACAGTATTTATGTTTATATAGTTTTGTAATTTTAAAATTTCAATATAATTTCCAACTTACAGAAAGTTGCAAGAAACTTCCATACACTCTTTACCCAGATTCACCAATTAATTCCATTTGATCACACGTCATTTTATTGCTTTCTCTCTCTTTCATTCATATACACATGTATATTTATATGTACATGTATATATGTACACGTTTATATGTACACGTGTGTGTTATCTATATTTCTGTGCGTCTAGGCCATTTTCAGAGTAAGTTGGAGACAGCATGCCAATTTCTTAAAGAAGTTCTAAAGTAATTCCTGAGAAATATTACATTTTCTTATATACACATAATACAGCTATCAAAAAAAATTAACCTTGATACTTTACTACAATTTAATCTATAGTCAATATCAAATTGTCCCAACAATACCCTTTACACTTACTAATTTTTCTGGTCCAATCCACTGTCATGCATTGCATTTAGTTCTTATGGTCCTTCAGTAGCCTTTCTTTCTTTCTGTTTCTTGTCCTTTACATTTTTGTAAAATGTAAACATTATAGGCTACTTAATTTGTGAAATGTTCCTCAGTTTGGGTTTGTGCCCTGCAAATCACTTTATAATAAAGTTCTAGAGCTTTCGACTCACAAAGACAGTAATGGGAAAAGAGTGTTCCTGGATTTGACAGTGAAGGAAGCAATGCTTTGAGTAGTTGTAGAGAGAATAATATTATTGTACTATGCTAAATCATAGCCTAGCAAGTCATTTGGACTATTTAATATAATTTTACAGATAATTAATTTGCATTATGTATAATTGTTTTACTATTTTTGATAATAAACTCATTTAATTTTGTCATTTTATGGCTCTTTCATTTCACATTTTGTTTAAATGAAGCTAAAGTTTAAAAAAAAAAAACCTGTTTCCTGGATTAACTAATCAATCTGAGGCTGACATTCTTTTAAGTCAGAAGGATTTTTAAAGTAATATTTGCATAGTATTTATTTTCCCATCAAAAATTAGTATGTTATATGAGTAGATTGAACTCTGACAACCTCCCTGGGATGTTGATACCAATACTCCAATGATAGGTTGGAGGAAACTAAGACCCACTGGCAAAGAGACTTCCTTCGAATCACACATCCAAGAAGCAACATTCAGATTCTGTGTCAAAAACCCCAGATTGCTCTGCTGTTACCACAATGTACTGCTATTTAACAAGAGTATACATGGTCATTCAGTTCCTTGAATGGGCATGAGCCAGTTGACCTTGACCAAGTAGAGGTATCCTCATGCTTCAACCCTGTATGGAGAACTTCAAGTATAACTTGAATCATCATTCTTCCAAAAGAGCTGACTAGCATATCACTGTTCATTACCCACCAGGTACTCAGGTATACAGACACTCAGTTAATTTCAAAGCCATAATCTCTTAAACCTCAATTTTCTCATTATAATTGATATGAATACCTTGCCCCAGTATTATTTTGAGAATTAGAAACAATGTATGTGAATAGTTCTTCTCAACAAATGGTAGTTGTTAATAATACTTGCTCTGATTTGGTTTTTTTAAAACTCATCCAGATAGTTACATTGATCCGTGTGGTTATTTTGTATAGAAGAGTCTAATTTCCATAATTTAAAGTCATGTAGAAAAAACTGTACATTTTAAGGTATCTTGGAGTAGTGGTAAAAGCAGAGGCTCTGGAGCCAGGCCATAGGCTCTCATCCCAGCTCTTAAAGGCAGATGCCCTTGTCCATGGGAATTGCCTAAATGGTGACATCCCAAGTCATTCTGGCAACCAGTGCACTGCTATTCCTTTGAAGTGGTAATACTCCAAGCGCAATATGATTTTCACTAATGATCCTAGTTTTAGAATGTGAAATTATGACTTTACAAAGAAACTTGATTTAAACTGTAGATTTTTAAATTTTTCTTTTCCTTCCTTCCTTCCTTCCTCCCTTCCTTCCTTTCTCTTTTCTTTCTTTCTTTCTTTGTCTTCCTTCCTTTCTTTCTTTTTAATGATACAGTATAGAGAAATACCACCCAATGCCCCCACCAGAGTTGTACTATCTAATCCATGACTTTTTTTTTTTTTTCCGATACGCGGGCCTCTCACTGTTGTAGCCTCTCCCGTTGCGGAGCACAGGCTCGGGACGCGCAGGCTCAGCGGCCATGGCTCACGGGCCCAGCTGCGTACGTGGCATGTGGGATTTTCCCGGACCGGGGCACGAACCCGTGTCCCCGGCATCGGCAGGCGGACTCTCAACCACTGCGCCACCAGGGAAGCCCTCCATGACATTTTTGATGTATTCTTTACAGAGCATCCCATTAGAGTTCCAGAGAAACCCTTACTTTCTATTATGTCAACGACACCTTTGTTCTCCTGGAGCCATCATCAGCTCTCAAGCACTGAACCATGAAGCAATATCTCTGTAACTAGGCCAAATAGGCCATGACCTGACAGGCTATAAAGCGGTCATTATCTCCTATTAAATCTGAAATCTGTGCTTTGCATATTTTAAAACAACTATCCAGTTGCGCTATAGAGGTACAACTGCCAAATGACTAATTAGATTTTTAGGAAACTATAAAGAGAACCAAACTGCTTTCTACTGTGCCAAAAACAAAGTCAATTCAGATTTACTTTCTCTCCTCCCCTGTTTTTATCCTCACTCTCTGGCAGTCAGACCAAAAATATTTTAATAACCGATAAATAGACTTCTATTGCATAATTTAACTGTATAAAACCAAGTTGGGGTTTGTTATATGGGTGCCAAAGCAGTCCATGTTGTGCACTTTTGGGCTGCTTTCTTGTATAGTTGCACAGAATACTGTAGATGGTTGGCACCTAATACTTGCTTTGTTTGGTCACTGTGATTACACAGAGGGTTTTATAAAATGTAAAATGACTGAATGGGCCACTTAAATGTCAAAGCTCAGAAGAGATTTGCTTTTATGGTTTAAAATTTGTGTCTTTTTTTTCCTTCCCTGCTCCCTGGAGACGTAAGTAACTCATTTCGCATAGCTTTAATGGTAGAGATGTAAGGGACTTTAGAAAGATTTGTAATAGGATTGAAATATAACTATATAAAATATCCTATTAACTCTTGCCCCCTGTTTTACATTTTGAAGATTTTTAACTAAACTCTTGAAGCTCAGTACCTATGATGTCATTAAACATTTTTCACTTCAGTGGATTGTGACTCTGGAAAATTTGTAACTACTCTTGTCAGCAGGGGATTAAACTTTCAGGGAATAAATTAAATTCGGTTAAAGTGTCTAACAGAGTTTTCAGATGAGTGCTTCATTCAAGTAGCACAGAAACATGTTAACTTTGAAATGAAACTCTAGTTAGGTAAATAACTTTTGTCAAGAACCTATTGCTTAGGTGCTGCACTGCTCTAAGCCTACTTTATTAATATTGGTTTGCAATCTTCAGTACAGGTGCAGAAAGGAATTTTAAATGCAATTAAAGCTGAGCTAGAAGGTCACACAACTACGTTTTAATCAAAAGCTGAGTTCATGCCTGCTTTACATATAATATGTGCAAAGAAAGATCCCCTTTTCACATTGAATATGACTACATAAATACTCTGTTTTGAGAGAGGGCAAATGCGCTTCAAGAAGAAATGCAAAGGAATAACACTGTCGCATTATAAGAAATGTTATAAGCACCTAAAGAAATATCGTGCCAGGAATACATTAATATATTATTAAGTATTACGAGTTATGACTTTTTAAATAAACCCTGAATATGTTTATATGTGTGTGTGTGTAAGTACACACACACATCAATATGGGGTTTTTGTGTCTGCACACACACACATATACATACACACATGATCCAGTTTTTTAATTTTATAGTTTAACATTTATTAGGGAAATCTAGAATCCATTATTCTCAAATCCATTTAAAACTAGACATAAATGTTGTAAAAAGCAAAATGTTTGCCATTATTCAATCGTATTCACAAGTGGTAGCATAAAATAAGGCAAGAAGATAGGAAATGAGTATACCTGGAGGCATCCTTAATTCAAGAGAAAGGATGTATCATTTCCAAAGTCGTACTTTTATGCTCCCTTGGGAGCCTATGAATAGAGGAGAAATATAGGGAGAAAGATATAAGAATAAGGAAACTTGAGTAAGAGAAGAAATGGCTACCTTTCCTATCACGTTCAACCAATTACCTTGGCATGTTAACTCGTTAACAACTGTATCAACACCAGGATGAGTGCTGGGGCACCTGACAGTGTCCCGGAGCCTTCCTTCTGTGCTAGTCAACTCTTCAGGTGCTGGACTTTAGGGAGGGGAAGGAATTGTCCTGGGGGGAAGGGCCAGAGACTAGAGTGGCCAGAGTGCCCAGAATAGCAGAGAGAAGTATGGGGGACACTCTAATGGCTCAGGACAGTGGCTATTTATCAATTAATACATGAGTATTTAAATAGTTTAACACTGATGCATACTAGCTGAAAATCCATCCTCTTTTGTTCATCAGTTACAGTTCACCATTCATCAGCCTACAACACAAATACAGGTTATCCTTGAATCCCATGAGGGTTAGGGGCAGATCCTCAGTGTAGTCAAAAATCCCCACAGAGGGACTTCCCTGGTGGTTTGGTGGTTAAGACTCCATGCTTCCACTGCAGAGGGTGCGGGTTCGATCCCTGGTTGGGGAACTAAGATCCCACATACCCTGTGCTGTGGCCAAAAAAACCCCCCAAAATCCCCATAGACCTTGTAGTAGGCCCTCCATATTTGCAGTTCCTCCACATCCGTGGTTTCAACCAACCACAGATGGAGTGGTACTATAAAATCTACTACTGAAAAAAATATGCAAATACATGGACCTGAAAACTTCAAACCCATGTTGTTCAAGGGTCAACTGTATATCTCAACAGTATTCATTTAACTCCAAAGGCCAAGGAATTCAGAAAGGCTAAAAGGCAATGGAAAGCACAGAATATACTTTCTTTACTAGTTACACTTCTGTAATGCATTGGTATAATTCTTCTGAATTATTGCTATCTGATAAAATAAACTGGATCAAAATCTACTCTACTGGGCTTCTCTGGTGGCGCAGTGGTTGGGAGTCCGCCTGCCGATGCAGGGAACGCGGGTTCGTGCCCCGGGCCAGGAGGATCCCACATGCCGCGGAGCGGCTGGGCCCGTGAGCCATGGCCGCTGAGCCTGCGCTCCGCTACGGGAGAGGCCGCAGCAGTGAGAGGCCTGCGTACCGCAAAAAAAAAAAAAAAAAATCTACTCTACTTAATTATGTTTAGTTATAAATTTTCTAAGTAAATATTTTTGTTAAACTAACCCTTTCATGAGATTATGAAACAATGTTGGTCCTTTTTTGTTTTTTGGGTTTTTTTTTTTAATCCATTAATCCTAATCCCACAGCTTAGGGTTTGGAAAAATTATATTAGCTAAATTCCCTTCCCTGGTACTTTTACACAGAGAATTATAGATTAATGTTATATTCAGAGCTGCCTTGAAGGGGAAATGACATAAGAGGGCTTCCTGACGTTTGGGGGGTGTGATATGGAAAAGAGGAGGCTGAAGTCACCCAACACTCACACTACTTTACTACTGTGAGGAAAGTGTTAGAGAAGGGCCGCGGAACCGCAAAAAAAAAAAAAAAAATCTACTCTACTTAATTATGTTTAGTTATAAATTTTCTAAGTAAATATTTTTGTTAAACTAACCCTTTCATGAGATTATGAAACAATGTTGGTCCTTTTTTGTTTTTTGGGTTTTTTTTTTTAATCCATTAATCCTAATCCCACAGCTTAGGGTTTGGAAAAATTATATTAGCTAAATTCCCTTCCCTGGTACTTTTACACAGAGAATTATAGATTAATGTTATATTCAGAGCTGCCTTGAAGGGGAAATGACATAAGAGGGCTTCCTGACGTTTGGGGGGTGTGATATGGAAAAGAGGAGGCTGAAGTCACCCAACACTCACACTACTTTACTACTGTGAGGAAAGTGTTAGAGAATGATTTGAGGTTAACATCTAGAGAGGCCCAGTCTGTCTCCCTGTCTGCTTTCCCCCTTTGTTGTCTTTACCGCGTAAACCCACATCACTGCTCAGCACCACAAGTCACCATCACCTCAATATGCATATGTCAATCACATTATACGTGCCCAGCACTAAATATTGTAAGCAGGATTTCAAGTCCTAGTAATGCATTTAATTTGGGGACACATCTTCCTCCATCAGTCACCTCAGCTCACTATTCCTGTATACTGCCCCACACTTGTAGCCTGTTGTATTCTGATTACAAGTCTACCATTTTCCCGATCTGGAATGTTCTCCTGAAGACTCTTTCCTAATCTGTGTTACTTTCTTTTTCATGACTTCAAATTATGACTCTATATAGCCTTCCCCAATCACTCTACTTGGAATTAAAAGACAATGACTTTGGCATTTTTTTTGCCTTCTCATAACTAATTACAGCAGCCTGAAAAGAAACCTGGCTCAAAAGTTAGAGAGCCACAAGTTTAAATTCTGTCTCTGCCATTGTGTGACCATGAACAAGATAGCTAACCATTCTGGGCCTTAGATTCCTCATCTGCAAAATTAGGAATGCTAATACTATAATCCACAGGGCTGATACAAGAAGTAAGTTAGATGTTTGTGACGTGAGATGTTTGTGTGTCTGGTACAGAGTAATTATTTGATCCAGAGCTATTCCTATTTTAGGGGTCTTTTTAGGTTTTAGTTTAATTTTTAATTTGTGCTTTTCCTTCTTCCCTCATTCTGTTGCAGTCTTACCAAGGGCAGACTGCTCATTTAACACTTTGTATCTTCCCAAGGCACAGAGGGAAGATTTCTTATTCAGTGGGCACTCTACCAATATTGACAGACTTTTCAAAGGAGTTTGAACTGCTCGTTTGAGCAGTTGATTTACTTTGCTACCTTAGAATGTCATGAAAATGTAACAATATGAAATCTGGTGAGATTATGATAGCTGCTGACACAAAGATTTATTACCTAGATGAGATATTTAATATATGCTTATTTCAGGAAAACAAGCCTTGTAAAAATGTTGGATATTTTGCTGAAAAAAAAGAAGAAGAGACAGAGGGAATTGATCCTGAAATTAAGCATACTGAATTCAACATCGATTTAGGGATGCATACTTAATTGTGTTCACTGTTAACCTAAACGTAAAGATACTTGAATCTAGTACCTAATAGGCAATACCAGTGCTGTGGTCACATTAGCACACATTCAGTAAATCAAACCTGACCTCTCATCTCTCTTTTGGCAAAGGACAACACTGAGCTTTCAGAAAAAGAAAAGAAAATAAACAACAACAACAACAAAAATATGATCAAGTAGACTTTCTGGTTGTGAAACCAGAAAATGAATGGCAAATAATATAAACAACTGTCTCAGGACTGGAATTCACTCAAACCAGTATCCCTGACCCCAGCCCCTGTCTGCTCAAATTCACTTTCTATACTGTAACCATATTATTCTTCCCAAAATATGCTTTCAACATGCCAATTACCTACCCAGAGAAGTCAATGGTTTCCTAATCTCTGTAAGATATTATTTAGCCTGGCATTCAAATTCTTCAAGGATCAGACTCCTCTCTATCTACCTAAGCGTGTTCCCTATTATCATCAAAACATATCCCGGTCCTTCCCAGTTCATTCTTAGCTCCTTCTTGAATTCAAGTCTTTGTTCATTCTGCAGCAATCTGCATCCCCCACTACGTGCATGTCCCTACACATGTACACACGTCCATGCACACTCTCATGCCCATACACAGTACCCCTTTTCCTACACCCCTACTAAATATACATACTCTTCAGGCCCAGAGGCAGTCTTTCTCCCTGTCTTGAATCATGCCAGACCATGCTGATATCTCTTCTCCTGAACATACATAGGCCTCATTGACACTTAACCTGACAATAATATGACTTAACTGGGAATTCCCTGGCAGTCCAGTGGTTAGGACTCTGCACTTTCACTGCAGGGGGCATGGGTTCGATCCCTGGTCAGGGAACTAAGATACTGCAAGCCATGCGGTGTGGCCAGTAATGATAATAATAATAATAACATGACTTAACCGTGTGTATTGTTCTGTCCTATGACCCCAATCAGATTATAGCATCTAAAGGGAAAAGTTGCTGCCTTCATTTCAACTTCCATGCCTGCCTCAGTGTCAGGCTCATAGGAAAAATACAGTAAATCCTTTGACAGAAAATCATAATATTTTGCATTATAAGTAAATACATTTAACCCACTGCTGGACTAGCCGCACAATAATATTTGACTGGTTTCAAAGTGAAAACAGAGAAAGGCAAAGCAAACCAAATATGCAAACATCTGCAAGGCTAGTGGAGTCAGTAAATAGGTATGTCAATAAAGTTTTGGTTTTCATCTCTAGGAGTATCAAGGTCGCTCATATGCAGTCATTATTTGGAAATGATTCATTCTTCAGATTTCCTTTTACTAGAAACACTCCTGGGATATGACTTGAAAGTTATTTTGCTTTATCTAAATTTAAAACTGCTGAATATGGGGGGTGGGTAGCAGCAGGATACAGGAAATAAAATTTATTTCCCATGGAATACAGTATCCTTGCATTATCACAAACCATGTTTGACATGCTTCGTTCAGTAACCATGTAGGCAAACCTGCAAAGATTTATTTGTTTGGCAGTTGATCACACTTGACCTCTAATGCCATTTGATTAACAAGTTTCCCCTTGAGCCTGTTTTACTGAAAAAAACAACAAAAAAAACATAAACAAGGTTTAATTCCCCAATGTTAGAGAAATGTGCCTTTTTAAAATGTGAAATGTGACTTGTAGAAGAGAGAGAATGAACCTCCCACATTAGTAAACCACTCTACCCTCCCACCACCACCTTACAAGGAGGCTTGATTAACAGATAAAAATCCACCTCAAGATTCCCAGGTAGGCAAGGAGGCTCATTTGCCCCAGCTGCCTGGAGACATTTTAACAGCAGGAACTTTGAGCTTTTAATGAAAATCAAGTTGAACAGTGTGGCATCAGGAAGCTGCCCAACCTGTCTGCCTGCCAGAATGAACTGCTCAACTGGCAGCACCCTCCTCTTCTAATCAAGAGCTCAAACACCCACCCCACAAAGTCCCAGAATTGTTCTTAAAACCAATGCTGATACTTAAGAAGGCTCTAAAAACATCAATACAGCCTAATTATTCAATTCTCTTCATAGGGCAAAGAAGATTCTTTTTTAACCCCTACAGTGATTAATTTATGCCCCAAAGCATAATATTTGATTACCCCTCTTAGCACATATAACGTGTGACCCTTAATACTGGTCATAAAATTATTCAGCCACAATAGTCAGTTCAGTGGCTTCCTGAGGCAGTAAGTTCAACTGTTTGGCTGCCTGCTGGTAAAAATATATAGCCTGACATTATCTCAGAATTTACCTGCTACTTGTTTTATCAGTACGTGTTTGATGTAAATGATTTCTAAATTCCTAGATAATGATTGAATCCAGTTTAAAAAAATAGAAAAATAATTTGTCTATAAAAAGCCTGATATTCACCAGTGTGCTCACAAAATGGGATGTTTTAATTGAAGTGAATGTTCTCATTTAGTCAGAAATCTTTTGGGTTTTCCACTCTTGTTTAAAATCTTTATAAAACACATTAGTCCATGTTTCTGGCTCAGTAAATACAGTATAGTGTGCTGAGGATAATTAATACTTCTCTGATAACTGTACCCCCCAGAGTATCTCAGGATCTTCATACTGAACATTAATTATCATGCTCAGAAGGGTAGGTGGCAAAGAGGGAAGTGTCTAGGTTTGCAATGCTTAAATCATATAACAAATCCTGGAAATATTTAGGCTGTTTACGTTGGTTTTATTTCTTTTTACTTTACCTCATTCCACAAAGGATTTGAAGCACTCAATAAACCACATGACATTTTTTTTTAATTGAAAGTATCCAGGCAAAGGGAAAATGTGGATGGCATACAAATGAACAAGCAAAAGGATAAGAAAGGTACTTGCAAAGAGGCCATGACACAGTGCTCAACAGATGTAACATGGACTATATGATGTGGCCAAGGCAGAGAGGAAAATGGGATCAATCACAAAGTTCATAGCATTCAAAAGATTGAAAAACAACTATAACAAAAATCTCTTGTTTTGGAGATGCACAGGTTTATTCCTTGATTATGTGTACTCGTAATAATTATTTTATGATAAAATAATTTTATGAGGAATCTCATAAAGAAGACACCACTCGGTGATGTCCTGCTTCTCACACTTTAACGCGCATATGGACCATCACGGGATCTGATTAAAAGGCAAACTCTGACTCAGAATGTCTACAGTTGGAACCTATGATTCTGAATTTCTAGTAAGCTTTTGGGTAAGGCCAAGGCTGCTGGTCCATGGGATCCTGATATTATAATATCATTTAGTAATCACTTCTATAAAAGTAATCTTAGGGCTTCCCCGGTGGCGCAGTGGCTGAGAGTCCGCCTGCCGATGCAGGGGACATGGGTTCGTGACCCGGTCCGGGAGGATCCCACGTGCCGCGGAGCGGCTGGGCCCGTGAGCCACAGCCGCTGAGTCTGCGCGTCCGGAGTCTGTGCTCCGCAACGGGAGAGGCCACAGCAGTGAGAGGCCCACATACCGCAAAAAAATAAATAAAGTAATTTTATTAGTAAAGTATAAAAACATGCATTCCCGGTACACATTAACATCTACCTTGACCCAAAGGCAAAATTTAAAACACCTAGGTGAGTAAAGGGTGAACAACATATCTTACTTCATATCAACTGAATGAATGAACTAATAGGCGTTAAGTTCCACATATGTGACGATCTTTTCTGAGTGAAGAAAAAAATTAAGAGTTCTTGATAGACTGATTCGGTTGTTTGTCACTATAGTGATTCAAAATGTGTGAGGAATCTATGTAATAGCATGTTATAAATATTTTCATTTTCAAATTAATTCAATTTAAAATTTGCATATTCATATATATGAATGCATATTAAATTATTTAAAGATTTATATTTTCTATCCAAGCAAAGTTTCAACCATTGATCATCTTCAAAAGAAAAAAGCTTTCATTTGCAATATTGAAGCAATTATTCTAAACTATGTAAAAATAATAAGAAAGGACTTTTTTTTTTTTAAGAAAGGACATTTTTTTAAGAAAGGACATTTTTTTAAGTTAATTGTTTCTATAATACAATTTATTTATTGTTTGAAGTAAATCATGAAACAGTAGAATTACAATGTTAAAAGAAGCCTCCTCTTAGAAAAGAAGAAACTGAGGCTCAGGGAGATTAACTGACTTTCTCATGGTCACACAGCTAACAAATCCCAGAGTTAGGCCTTTGACTAAGTCTCTCACATGTCACACTGCTTCACTATCATTATTCAAATTGACCTACAAACCTCAACAGTATTATGATTCAATATAGTGGAAAAAATAGAAAAAATAGAAAGAGGGGCATATTCCATTCAGTCACTGAATATGTATTAAGAACCACTGACGTGATAGTCATTGACTTGGTGGTCAAAGGACAGTATGCAATAATGGATAGCATTTTCTTGCTATGCTTTGAGTTAATCAACAAACATGATGGATCAGCATGCTCAGTTGTGATATGTGCTGCCTCCCAAATCCAAATTAGCCAACCAAGCTTTGTGCCACCATAATCTTTGAGGACTAAATTAGGGCAGAGAGAAGGTGTGTCAACACAACCCTAAGACAGTACTGTGAAGAAGGACTGTTGATCTTGTTAGGTAAAAGTAAATAAGCACACTGCTGGTGATCCTTGCAAATTGTTACAGAGACAAAAGCATTTTCCAGATTAATAGTTTTGCACCAGGTCCAAGGAGCCGTGTTGATTTGCTTCAGTAAAGAAACCACATCTGGAACTGCAGCTGCAATTGGAATCACTGCCTGGTTATATTTAAGATAATCCACAGTAATTCTCTAAGATACATCCATCTTCTTCAAAGTGCAACCAAGTGAATTCAATGAGGGTATAATGGAAATCACTACCCCTGCACATTTCAAGTTTTTGATAGTGGCACTGATCTGCAGTTTTTCTAGGGCTATAATTCTAATTTAGGTTTGCCATCCTGGCAGAGAAAGGAATGTCTGTCGTGCAGCATTTTGTCAGGAAAACCAAAACCAAACCAAGTATTTCCAAAGAGAGCCAACAGCATGGGGGATTGGTTTCATAGGTATTGAAGGACTACAAAAGCACAAAGGGAACACTAAAGCAACATGGACAAATAATTATAAAAAGCAGCTACCACCTCTAAGGCTAGAGATATAGAGGGCATGGTTTGTGGTTATCAGAAGTTAGAAGGTAATAGGAGGGACTAGAGACTCAGAGAGCCGAACAGAGGCACCTCCCTACTGGTGCTGGTAGTCCTGAGGAGATATGTGATTGTCCAATGTGATTGGTTCTGGGAAGGCCGAAAGAAGCTGCTATTCAACTTCTGTTGCTAGCTATATGCTGACAAGAACAGCAAGCAGAATATTACTCTCCTAATATCCAGTCTCCCCCATGTACTCCATGTTGGCAGAACCCAACAAGAAGCCAACTGGTAGAGAACAGAACTCTGCAAAGTCTTAGCCCCGGTACAAATCAGAGTATGGAAGGGTAGCTTTAGAACCAAGAGACAACAGCTTGATAATAAGTATGTATTTTATATGAAGAAAACAAAATCACAGAAAAATTACATTGGGTCAGGAACTAGGTTTTAGCCTCAGCCACGTTGCTAACAAACTGTAAGAATTTTAGCAGGTAATTTCAACTTTCTGAGCATCAGTTTTACTTGAAAAAAATCACTGTAACAATACCACCAATGCTTTCCTTCCAGGAGGCATAATGTAGGTGAAAGCACTCTGAATAAGTATAGAGTGCTATATAATCATAAGCTTGTCTCATTATTATTATCCATACTAAATGCAGCCAGGAAAATATAGATGAATGAAACTTATAGATAATCTTAAAACCTTCTTTTAGATGGTTTTATATTCTTTCCCATTTAACCAGTCTTTACAGGGCACATGCAAAATAGGTCAGTAAGTTCCATGTCTAGCCTTCTATGAAGATGCTAACAAACAGTAATGTGAATCCAAAGACAGTACCAGGGGAGAAAGATAGGATATGAGGAGCTTAGTTAATTCTCCAAACAAATGGCCAGTTTGACTAATTGAAACATAGACACAAACTGTTTATGTATAACCTGCTCCTCCTGAAAGCTGAATTTGAAAATTTAACTATTGCTTACAGAAATAGTAAAAATAAATAAGTAAATAGTAGGCCAACTTAAAATAAATAGCAAATTTGGTATAGAAAAGACTTTCTTTTCATGATACATTGAGGTCATAAATAGTTATTTGGGAAGGAAATAGTTAATAGATAAATTGATGCACTTGATTCAATAACTTTGCAAGTTAAGAAACCACAAAATTGGGCTTCCCTGGTGGCGCAGTGGTTGGGAGTCCGCCTGCCAATGCAGGGGACAAGGGTTCGTGCCCCGGTCCAGGAAGATCCCACATGCCGCGGAGCGGCTGGGCCCGTGGGCCATGGCCGCTGAGCCTGCGCGTCTGGAGTCTGTGCTCCGTAACGGGAGAGGCCACAGCAGTGAGAGGTCCGCGTACCACAAAAAAA